>NC_088792.1:290110265-290410265 GCF_011386835.1 Chrysemys picta bellii | reverse complement strand
CAGGACCCCGCCTGGGCGGACTCGCTGTGGGAAGCGCACGGAGGGGCATATGCTGAATGCTCCCAGGAGAGACCCAGGAGGTGAAGCCGTGTGAGCTTCTTGCCCTGAAGACAGTCTGCTCCGAGGGAGAGGAGGCTCCCCAAAGTCCTGACTGGCTTTGTGGGGAGCAGTTCCAGAGCATCGCCCGGGGACTCCGTGACAGGCAGTCCCCGGCCCAGCCAGACGGCTCACGGCTCCCCAGTGAGCTAGGGTTACCAACTTTCTAATCGCACAAAACCGAACATCCCTGCTCTGCCCCTTCCCCGAGGCCCCACCCCTTCTCTGAGGCCCCACCCCTGCTTGCTCCAACCCCCCTCCCTTCATTGCTCATTCTCCCCACCCTCACTCACTTTCACTGGGATGGAGAAGGGGGTTGAGGTCTGGGAAGCGGGTGAGGTCTCCAGCTGGGAGTGCGGGCTCTGGTGTGGGGCTGGAGATGAGGGGTTTGGGTGCGAGAGAGGGCTCTGGGCTAGGGCAGAGGTTCCAGCCAGAGGACACAAGTGAGGAGAGGAGGCCCCAGTTTACAACCCTGTTTACCTGGAGAGAAGACAATGGACAGAGGTGGGGCCTGGGGCCGGTGATCTCAGATGCCCAGCTGGGAAGCAGGGGGGCTCTGGGCTGGAGAGGGGGAGCAGGCAGAGCCCACCTGGATGCAGAGAGACTGGGGTGTGCTGGGCTGAGGGCTGAGGGAGGCCAGGCCTGAGGCCCTGAGAGTTTCCTGGGCTGTGTTCAACTCTCAATAAACCCTCCTGTTTTACGCTGGCTAAGTGTCACTCCGGTCTAGAGAACAGGGTTGCATCAACCCCTTCGGGGGGTGGAGGCCCTGGGGGTCCAGACCAAGGGGACTCCCTGAGGGGGCCCACGGCAGAGACAGACGTGCTAAGGCTCAGAAAGGTGCGGCTCCAGGAGGTGGAGGGGTCAACCCCGGGAGAGAGTGGACCCCCGAGAAGGGCTGTCACACTGCAGGGGGTTCCCCCCATGGACCGCACGGGGCCAAGAGTGGGCACGATCTGTGAGTCCGTGACAGGTCGTCCCTCCCGAGGGGGGCTGGTGCCCGAGGGGGTCTCTCCCGCATTCGCATTCACAATTGCCATAGTCCTGCTACTGGCACCAGCCCACGAGCCCCCAGCTGCACAGGCCAGGACCCGGTTGCAGCCCCTCTGGGCCGGAGGCTGGTGCCCGCAGGCAGGCAGAGGCCGGAGTGGGCTGGGGATTGTCCTGTGAGCAGGCAGAGGAGCGAGGCCTTTTCTGGCTGGTCCCTGCAGACCCCGTAAGCTGCCCCTTCCCTTCCCTGCCACAGGCCCGACCTGCCCCCGGCCAGCACCCCGTGGGGCAGGGTGGGGCCGGGGCTGTGCGCGTTGGGGGGCAGGAGGCACACGTGGGGGTCTGTCCACGCACCTGCATGGCCTCCTGGTAGCGTAGCGAGGCCTGGAGCTGCTCCTGCAGGCGGCCCTGCCGCTCCGTCCACACCTTGCTCAGGCTGTGCCAGGACGAGTAGAGCTGCGCAGGAGGGAGGGGCACCGAGATCAGCCTGGCACTGCCCCATGGAGCCCCCCGACTGCCCCACGGGGCCCCCCCGACTGCCCCATGGGAACGTCAGCCCCACGGAGCCCCCCCTGACTGCCCCATGGAGCCCCCCGACTGCCCCACGGGGCCCCCCGACTGCCCCATGGGAACCTCAGCCCCAGGGACCTGCTGACTGCCTCACGGAGCCACCCGACAGCCCCGCGGAGCCCCCACTGACTGCCCCATGGAGCCCTCCAGACTGCCCCACGGGGGACCCCCCCAACTGCCCCATGGAACCCCACCTACTCTGCCCGCAGATCCCCATCCGGCCCCTGGGGAGCTCCGCCCATTTGACCCCACAACGGCCCCACACACATGCTCCAAGGAGCCCTCTTAGGGGACAGGTGGAGTGCCCCACTTCCCACCCTTCGCGGGCCCGGGGCCCCGTCACACCCCCTCACATCGTCCAGGCTCTTGGTGACGTCCGGTTTGTCCGGGTCGCCGCAGGACGACATCAGCTCCACGCCCAGGATACCCAGCGTGTCCAGGTCGTTCTGCAGCGCGTCGATCTCCTCTCGCAGCGCCTGCGTGGCAGGGACAGGGCTGGGTGCCCGGCCTCAGGCACATGGCTAGGGGCCCACAGCGGGGCCCTGCCCCAGGGACTGAGCCTGGTGCTCTCAGCTCCTGTCTGCTGCCCCCGGGTGCTGCGAGAGCTGCCAACCACGGGGGCCACGGCAGGCCGGGCACTGCACCCCCCGGCCCCCTGCCCTCCTCCCCCATCGCTCGCTGGTACCTGCATGGTGCGGAGCTGTGCCCGGACGGCTTCGGGGTCGGAGCCGGCTTCCTCCAAGTCCAGCACCATCTGCTGGGTGTCTGTGAGGGTGATGGCCAACTCAGCGAGCCCCTGCCAGAACCGCTCGGCCAGCGCCAGCAGCCCCCTGAGCCACCGCTCCCGCTCCTCGGCCTGCCCGCGAAGGCAGCGCCACTGGCTACACAGCTGCTCCGTGCGCTCCTGGATCACTGCGGGACCGGAGACGGGCGTGAGGGGCTGGAGAGAAGCACGGACCTCCCGTCCCCAGCGTCCCGCAGCACCGCCGCCCCCAGTGCCAGGCCCCAGCCCCAGGGGCACTGACCTCCCGTCCCCAGAGACCCGCAGCACCATCGCCCCCCAGTGCCAGGCCCGAGCCTCAGGGGCACTGACCTCCCGTCCCCAGGGTCCTGCAGCACCGCCGCCCCCAGTGCCAGCCCCCAGCCCGAGGGGCACTGACCTCCCGTCCCCAGGGTCCCACAGCACCGCCGCCCCCAGTGCCAGCCCCCAGCCCCAGGGGCACTGACCTCCCGTCCCCAGAGCCCCGCAGCACCGCCGCCCCCATTGCCAGCCCCCAGCCCCAGGGGCACTGACCTCCCGTCCCCAGGGCCCTGCAGCACCGCCTCCCCCAGTGCCAGCCCCCAGCCCCAGGGGAACCCCCAACAATTCCCCCCTCCCCAGGGTCCAACAGTGCCACCTGCAACCCCCCAACCCCAGGGGCACTGACCTCCTGTCCCCAGGGACCCTGCAGCACCACCGCCCCCCATCCCAGGGGTGCCCCCCATTAATTCCTCCATCCCCAGGGCCCAGTAGTGTCACCTGTCCCCCCTCAAAGCCCTCCCCCGTAATCTCCCACCCCGGGGCCCTGCAGTGCCATGCTCTCTCCCCACTTCCAGGCTCATGCAGCTTTCACTGTGCAAAGGGGCTGGTGTGTGGGGTGGGAGCAGCCTGGCCCTGGTCGTCTCCCCCACACAGGCAGCAGGCTCGGCCCCTGGGGGTCTCTTGGGATCTGGAGCTGCTGGCGCTGAGTGCCTGTGCCATGGGGCGACCCCGGGCAGAGCCTCGCGGGGCTGCAGACACCGGTACCTTTCGCCGCAGCGTCAGCGTGAGCCATCTGCATGCTGGCCAGCAGCTCGGCCCCCTGGCTGCGCACGGTCTCCAGTGCCACCCCCAGCTTCTCCAGCTCGCCCAGCGCCAGGCTGTTCTCGCAGATCTGCTCCCGGAGGTGGGCCGCGTCGCCCCGGACCGCGGGAGGGTTCTGCACCCGGCCCTGGAGCCGCTCCAGGCTCTCCAGCAGAAAGTCCATGCGCTCCGTGAGCTGTGGGAGACAACGCGGGGCCGACCGGGGGTTTCTCGGGGGCCCAAGGGATGGGCCCCCAAAGCTCCAGCTGCCTGGTGGGGATGGGGATGGGGCAGGCTGAGAGCTGGGGTGTGGCTGGAGCACAGCCCAGACCAGCTCCCCCGAGCAGGGTCCCACCCGGCCTGGGCAGCACCCAGGGACCCATCGGTCCTTCAGGCACTCCTAGGGCCAGCTCCCCTTCCCCTGGCAGGCCAGGGCCCCTCCCAGGCACCGAGCAACAGCTCCGGCCAGCCCATCGCTCGCCACCCAGAGTGTGTGGTGTGGGGACACCGGGCTGGCTGGGCCCCTGGAGACACTGGGTGAGGTGCCCACTGGCCAGCCCAGTGACATGGGGGCCACACCCTGGGCTCGGCGGGCCCATGGGCCTGGTCCGGGGAGGGGACTCCGGGCCGTGCTGGGCCGGGCTGTCACGGAGCTGCTCTGTGTACCTGGCTGTAGCGCGGGATGGCATCTTCCAGCACCGTGGCTGCCTGGCGCACGTGCTCCCGAATGCTGTCGTACTGCTCCTCCGCCGCCTGGCACCGCTGCTGGAACGGGGCCCCCTGCTCCGGGCTCAGCTCTGCCAGCTGGGCGGAGACGCGCTGCAGCTTCCCCATCAGGGGCCGGTGCTCAGCAAGGGCCTCCCGGAGACACTGCGGGGACGCGAGTGTGGGGGGTAAACACCCAGTGTGAGGGTGGCAGGGAAACCCACAGACACACGTGGGAGCGAGGGGAGCGCTGCTCTCTCCAGCTGCCCCCCGTACCTCCCTGGACGTTATTAGTTTGGCCTCCCTCTGCCCACCCCACTCCCTCATGTCCCGGCGATGCTCCTGTCCATCAGTGCCCGCGTCTCTGCCCATCGCCTCCCCTGGCCCCAGCCTGACCTGAGCCCCGGTCACTGGCAGCCTAGAGAGTGGGGCCAGGCCCCACAGTGGATGGCATCGCCTGGGCCCGCAGCGCAGGGCAGTGCGGCGTGGAGGGGGCCCGTGGGGAGAGGTGAACGCCTCTGCCCCTTAGCTCTCAGGTGACAGACCCTGCACGCTGCTGGAGCCACTGGGTGCTTGGCCCCTGGCAGGATCGGGGCCCTGCCCCTCATCCAGTTAGGGTTGACAACTTTCTGATCGCACAAAACCAAACTCCCGTGCCCCGCCCCCTTCCCTGAGGCTTCGCCCCCTGCTCACTCCCTCTGTCGCTCACTTTCCCCCACCCTCACTCACTTGCTCATTTTCACCGGGCTGGCTCAGGGGGCTGGGGTGCAGGAGGGGGTGAGGGCTCCGGCTGGGGGTGAGGGCTCCGGGTGGGGCCGGAAATGAGGAGTTCAGGGTGCGGGAGGGGACTCTGGGCGGGGGCAGGGGTTTGGGGCGCGGGAGGAGGTGAGGGGTTCAGGCTCAGGGAGGGAGTTGGGTGCGGGAGGGGACTCTGGGCGGGGCAGGGGGTTGGGGCGTGGGAGGGGATGGGTGCGGGAGGGGGTGAGGGGTGCAGGCTCCGGGCGGCGCTTACCTCGGGCAGCTCCCCAGAAGCGGCAACACGTCTGCTCCGAAGCGGAGGTGTGGCCAGAAAGCTCTGCGCGGTGTGGGCTGCCTCTGCCCACAGGCACCGCCCCTGCAACTCCCATTGGCTGCGGTTGCCGGCCAATGGAAGCTGCAGAGCTGGTGCTCGGGGCAGGGGCAGTGCGTGGAGCCCCCCTTGCCTCGCCTCAGAGCTGAGGGACATGTCACCACTTCTGGGAGCTGCACGGAGCCGGGCAGAGAGCCTGCCTTAGCCCCGCTGTACCACCAACTGGACTGTTAACAGCCCGGTCAGCAGGGCTGACTGGAGCCACCAGGGCCCCTTTTCGCCCGGGCGTTCTGGCCAAAAACCAGACACCTGGCCAAGGCCACCCTACTCCCATTCCATAGGGCCCCTCCCAGTTCTTGGGCTCCGTCCCCGCAGCCTCGCTCGCCTTCCAGCCCCGCTCACCTGCAGCAGGTCCTGCTGCTCCTTGAAGGCTTCCCAGCTGATGGCGTCCGGGGAGAGCCGCGCGGCCACCAGCTGCGTCTCCTCCAGCCAGGGTGTGAGCTCGTCATGGGCCTCAGCGAACTGGGCTAGCAGGCCCTGGGCCCGCTCCAGCTGCACCGCGCAGGCTGCGCTCTCCAGGAAGAGCCGCTCGGCTTGCTCCCGGAGGGACTGCGCTGACGGCTGGGGCAGAGAAACAGCTCACAGGGGCGCGCACGGCGCTGGCCAGAGCATGGGCCATGGGCCTTCTCCCCAAGCGCACTGGCTCTGCCCAGCCCAGCCCACGGGCTGCGGGGCTTTTCCCCATGGAGCAGCAGTGTCACCCGGTGGCTGGTTGGGGAACGCAGGGGGTCAGATACCCGAGGGGACACCCCTTGCTGCCCATCACCCACGGGTCCCTGGCCAGAGGCCGTGCCGGGTCTCACCTGCGGGTGCTGGTGTGAGGGCCAGGCACGGAGCAGTGGGTCGGAGATCCCCAGCAGGCGCTCCACCAGGCCGCGGTGGTGCAGAACCTCGGCGGAGAGGAGCTGAGAGGGAGAGAGGCGTTAGCACAAACCCTGCTGCTGCCCTCCCCCGTGGGGAACACAGGCAGGCGAGGATCCAGCTGCCTCTGCCCCGGGCAGGAGCCCCAGCAATACACCTGCCAACTCACCCGCTAGGCCACACTCACTTCCCCACCCCTCCAAGGGGGTTCCCTTGGCAGACAGGCAGGCGAAACCCAGCTCTCTCTGGCCGCCACTCACTGCCCTGCGCTGGGCACGGTGCCTCTGCCGTGGCTGGCCTTTGTCTCCATGCCCCCAGCAGTCCCAGAGCCAGCGAAGCGGGGCCGAGCCGGGGCAGCTCTATGTATTTTGCAGCCCCAAGCACGGCAGTCAGGCGGCTTTCGGCCAGCTGGTAACGCGGATTCGGCGGCGTGCCTGCGGGAGGTCCGCTGGTCCCGCGGCTTCGATGTACCCACCACTGAATTGCCACCGAAGCCATGGGACCGGCGGACCTCCTGCAGGCATGCCGCCGAAGGCTCCCTGACTGCCGCCCTCACAATGACCGGCACGGCACCCCCCGCGGCTTGCCCCCCCAGGCATACGCTTGCTGCGCTGGTGCCTGGAGCCGCCCCTGTCCCGAGTTCCAGAAGGGGATCTGAGCTCACACGCGGGGAAAGCAGGTCCTACCCCCTCCGACAAGGCACTGCGGGCTAGGCTCTGCCACGCTCTGGCAGTTCCCACGGAGCTCGTCGGGCTGAGCGCCTCGCTGACCTGAACGTACTGAACTGCTCATGAAAGACGCCTGCCCTCAGTCAACGTGTCTGCGTGTGTGCATTGGCTAGAGTGGCGCAGTCTGTGCGAATCGGTGGGTGCTGTGTGTGTCTCGGTCAGCGCTTCTGAGTGTGTGTGTGCACAGGCTACCGTGACTCAGTCCGTGCGAATTGGTGTGTGCTGCGTATTACAGTCGGCGTGTGTATGTGGCTCGATCCGTGCAAATCAGTGCGTCCTGCGTGTCTCGGTCAGCGTGTGTATGTGACTCAGTCCGTGGGAATTGGTGCATGCTGCATGTTGCAGTCAGCGTGTGTATGTGACTCAGTCCGTGGGAATTGGTGCATGCTGCGTGTTGCAGTCGGCAGGTTTATGCGACTCAGTCCATGCGAATCGGTGCGTGCTTCGTGTTGCAGTCAGCGTGTGTATGTGGCTCAGTCCGTGCAAATCAGTGCATGCTGCGTGTTGTAGTCGGCGTGTGTATGTGGCTTGGTCCTTGTGAATTGGTGCACGCTGCGTGTTGCAGTCGGCGTGTGTACGTGGCTCAGTCCGTGCGAATCGGTGCGTGCTGCGTGTGTTTGTGGCTCAGGCCGTGAGAATCGGTGTGTGCTGCGTGTTGCAGTCAGCGTGTGTACGTGACTCGATCCGTGCGAATCGGTGCGTGCTGCGTGTGTATGTGGCTCAGGCCATGAGAATCGGTGCGTGCTGCGTGTTGCAGTCGGCGTGTGTACGTGGCTCGGTCCATGCGTGTACATGTGGCCATGTGCCTGCCTCAGTGCATGTGTCCAGGGGAATCCAGCGGGGAGAGGAAACGCAGTCTGAATTCCCGGCGCTGGCTGGGGCATAGGGAACACCCTGGGCGCATGCTGCCTCCCTCTGAGGGATTGGCGTCTGTGTAGACGGGAGCCGGGGCTGGGCGCGGGGCCGGCGTCCCTACCTGCTGAGCCGAGAGCTGCGAGCAGATGGCCTGGGCGTCCAGCTGGACCGGCCTGAGCTTCTCCAGGTGCTGGCCGAGCCTGGCCAGGTGGGCGTGTTCGGCCCCCAGGACCTGCTCAAACTGAGACAGAGACGCCCCTCGGGTCAGACGCCAGGTGTGTTGGGGGGGAGGGGAATTGAGCATGCACGAGGTGCTACGGGGGGGAGTGGAGCGTGCACAAGGTGCTGCGGAGGAGAAGTGGAGCATGCACAAGGTGCTACGGGGGGGAGTGAAGCATACACGAGGGGCTGCGGGGGAGGAGTGGAGTGTGCACGAGGGGCTGCGGGGGAGGCGTGGAGCGTGCATGAGGGGCTGCGGGGGGGTGGGGAAGTGGAGCCTGCATGAGGGGCTATGGGGGAGGAGTGGAGCGTGCACGAGGGGTTGCGGGGGGTAGTGGAGCGTGCACGAGGGGCTGCGGGGGAGGAGTGGAACCTGCTCGAGAGGCTGCGGGGGGAGTGGAGCGTGCACGAGGGGCTGCGGTGCGGGGGGGAGTGGAGCGTGCACGAGGTGCTATGGGGGGAGTGGAGCGTGCACGAGGGGCTGTGGGGCGGGGGGGAGTGGAACCTGCACAAGGGGCTATGGGGGAGGCGTGGAACCTGAACAAGGTGCTGCGGGGGGAGTGGAACCATTGGGTAGCTCAGCTGGTGAACCCCTGCCTAGCAGGGCTCGGAGCATTTCACCCCTTTCCCCTGTGCTCAGCCCAATCACCTGAGCTTGGCTAAAGCAACACTCTCAGGACCTTGTCAAGCCGAAAGCTGGAGACACCAAGAGATGGAGAATCCTCCTCCCCCTCAGTCCCTTGGGAGGTAATTTCCCTCCCTGCTAAACACGTCGGGCTCCAGTTTCCAGCCATCGGTCCCTGTTGTGCTGTGCTCAGTCACAGAGCCCTCCGCACCTGCTGTGTGCTCCCCACCACGGTGCCTGGACACGGCGCCCGAGTCACCTCTCAGTCTGCGTTCTCACAAGCTAACAGCCTGCGCGCCTTACGTCTCTCGCTGCCAGGCGTTTTCTCCAGCCCTCCAATCATTTCCTGGCTAAGCTGCACCTCTCCAGTTTTCCCTCAGCCTTTGAAATGTGGCCCCCCGGACTGGGCCCAGTATTCCAGCGCTGGTCTCAAATCACCTCCCTGCTCCTGCTCGCTACTCCTGGTCATACAGCCACAGGTCGCACTAACCGTTCTTGCCCCAGCATCGCACTGAGCAACCACGAGCTGCTTAGCCACTCTGACCCCTAACAACCCCGTCTCTAGGGACACAGGCACTCCTGGGGCCCCAGACCTACGGCCTTGCATATCGCTGCTGCCCAGGACACAGCCCCGTCTCTAGGGACACGGGCACTCCTGGGCCCCAGACCTATATCCTTGCACGTGGCTGTGTTCAAATGTATTTTTAAAAAATGGGGCCAGTTCACCAAGCGATGGCGATCACTCTGGGGGTGCGTCTGCCCTGCAGCTGGGTGTGTGCTTCCCAGCATACGTCGACAGACACATGCTAGCTCTGCTCAAGCGAGGGTGTGGCCGTGGGGGCACGAGCCGCGGCTCACATTAGCACCCGAGTCCAAACCCCCTTGGTGCACACTCAGGAGCTCGCCAGCGCTGCGGCGGCCCCCTGCTATTGCAGCGCGCTAGCGGGTGTCTGTCTCCCACGCTGGGACGCACGTTCCCGCTGCCAGTGCCACACCTGTGTGGTGCGCTGTCCTCGTTACTTACCGCTCTGCCAATGTCTGTCTCCTCTGATGGAAGTGGTGAGTACCTAGAACGGTCCCTGGGGAACCCCACTAGGTACACCCTGAGCCTGAGTCTCGGAGGAGTCCTTGCTGACAGCTGCTTTCTTAGATCTCTCTTACCTGGTTCCTAATCCATTTCACCTGTGCTTCTACAGCGCTAATTGTAGTGAGACTGCCGGGCTGTACCAAGCCAAAGGCCTCCCGAAATCTATTACATCTGTGCGACCAAACCTGTAACCTCATCACAAACAAGCCCAGGTTTGTTTGACAAGACCCACACCCCATAACGCCGCGGTGACTGGCAGTAATTCGGTTCCCTCCCTTTAACTCTATATTAACTGAATCCCGTATCAACGGTTCATTATTTAGCCTGGGAATGAGCCGTAGATTGAAAGAGTTCAAGGCCAGAAGGGATCACTGTCATCATCTCGCCTGACCGCCCGTGTGACATGGGCAGAGACCTGCCCACAGCAATTCCTGTCTGAACTAGAGCAGAGCTTTTAGGAACATCCCAGCCAATCTGGATTTTAAAATTGCCAGTGAGGAGGAATCCTTTGGGAAGTTGTGCCAATGGTTAATTATCCTGATGTCTTCTGGAATTTGTATAAATCAGTGGGCCAGAGATCTCCTCCGCCAGCTCTTCTAGGGCTCTTGGCTTGGAGTTACCTGGGCCTGCTGAGTTAAAAATGTTTCTCCCTAGTAGATGCTGTTAACATGCTTCTTAGTTACTTTGACAGGTTTCAGAGTAGCAGCCGTGTTAGTCTGTATCTGCAAAAAGAAGAACAGGAGGACTTGTGGCACCTTAGAGACTAACAAATTTATTAGAGCATAAGCTTTCGTTACAGCCTGGATGCATCCGAAGAAGTGGGCTGTAGTCCACGAAAGCTTATGCTCTAATAAATTTGTTAGTCTCTAAGGTGCCACAAGTACTCCTGTTCTTCATTAGTTACTTTGTCGTCCTGGTGTGCTAAGCGCACAACATCCCTCAGCTTGTCAAAGTCAGAGCAGCACTATTTACTGAACACTTCAGCCTTTCCGGCTGTGACCAACTGGGACTGTTCTTACTGTGGTCTGTGAATGCTGACAGGGGAGTGTGGCTGGGACGGTCTGCATTGGGGGATGGGAGACTGGCCTTGAGGGAAGATACCTGAGCATGTAACGTGAGAACCCAGGAAGGGGGTTGGAGCCAGGTGACACCTCTGCCCGGGGAAACTGGACAAAGGCCTGGGGAGGCTGAGTGAGAGATGCTGGAGGGCGTTTCGGTTTGGAGCTGGCTGGTGTAATGGAGGGGAGCCCAGATGGGGCTCTGACCCCCCAACGGAGCTGTGGTGTCCCTGGGGCCCCAAGAGGGACCTAACTGAGTGGGGTCCTGTTGTCTGTGCCTGCAAGACCTGTCTTGGACTGTGTTCCTGTCGTCTAAATAAACCTTCTGCTTTACTGGCTGGCTGAGAGTCATGGTGAATCGCAGGAAGCCGGGGGTGCCGGGCCTGGTCTCCCCCACCCTCCGTGACATGTGCCTCATTAATCACTTCACCATCTCCACCTAGTAATGGCCACAGGGCCCCTCGGGGTCAGGCCGAGGCGTAGGGGGTCCCTTGCCTGGGCTGTACCCACCCTGTCTTTCCTTCCCAGCTGGTCTCCTGGGTACAATTTGGAACCTGGCGGGACGATTTGCACGACTGGAAAGTTACGACACTGGGCCGTGTGTGCCCACCAGAGGGGAGGAGGCGAGATCGGGAATGGGGGTTGAGTCTCAGCCCCGGGACTGATCCTGGGCCCTTCCCCTCGCCCTTGCCCTCAGTACCTTTTCTCTGTCGCTGGCACTGACCGGGTGCGGCCCATCACCTGGCTGGCTGTCCCCAGAGCCCAGCTCCTTCTCCATTCGACCCAACCAGAGAGCCAGGTCCTCCTGGGCAGAGTCCACATGGGATGAGGCTTCCAGGGTCTGCGCCAGCCGGTGCTGGATGTCGCCACTGCTCTGCCCCATGATCAGATACCTCATCCTCAGGGACTCCATCTTCTCCTGGGCCAGCTGGGCTTCCTCGCCTGCAGAGGGGTCGAACGTCAGGAGGGAGCACAAGACCATCTGGTCTGACCTCCTCCATTGCACGGGAGAGACCCACCATCCCCGTCCTGAGCCCACAACCCCTGGCTGAGCTAGCGCAGAGATTTTGGAAGATCCAGGCTGGGTTCACAGACGCCAGGTGATGGAGAAGCCACCATGGCTCTGGGCGGGCTCTTCCATGGTTAATTCGCATCACCACTAACCACTGCCCCTTAGTTCTCGTCTGCATTTCTCTCGCTTCTGCTTGCAGCCCTCAGATCTCATTCTGCCTTTGTCTGCTGGATCGAAGAGCTGTCTGCTCCCAGGGTGTGATCGGCATCCCAGGTACAGCCCCCAACCTGAGCTACAGTCTTTGTTCCGCTGTAGTAAAACAGCGATTGTTCTACAGAGCCCATCTCACCGAGCCATCCGCCCAGTCGCTACCACTGACCGGTCCCCGGCATTATTTACCACTCCACCACTGCTGTGCCATCTGCAAATGTCACCAGCAAAGATTTTATATTTTCTTCCAGGTGACGGATAAAGACATTGAACAGCCCTGGGCTGAGAACAGGTCCCGGTGGGACCCCACTAGAAACATCCCCAGTGGATGACGTCTCCCCAGGTACAACTATTTTTTTGCACTCTGTCACAGAATCATAGAATATCAGGGTTGGAAGGGACCTCAGGAGGTATCTAGTCCAACCCCCTGCTCACAGCAGGACCAATCCCCAACTAAATCATCCCAGCCAGGGCTTTGTCAAGCCGGGCCTTAAAAACCTCTAAGGAAGGAGATTCTACCACCTCCCTAGGTAACCCATTCCAGTGCTTCACCACCCTCCTAGTGAAATAGTGTTTCCTAATATCCAACCTAAACCTCCCACACTGCAACTTGAGACCATTTCTCCTTGTTCTGTCATCTGCCACCACTGAGAACAGCCGAGCTCCATCCTCTTTGGAACCCCCCTTTCAGGTAGTTGACAGCAGCTATCAAATCCCCCCTCATTCTTCTCTTCTGCAGACTAAACAATCCCAGTTCCCTCAGCCTCTCCTCATAAGTCATGTGCTCCAGACCCCTAATCATTTTTGTTGCCCTCCGCTGGACTCTTTCCATTTCTCCACATCCTTCTTGTCGTGTGGGGCCCAAAACTGGACACAGTACTCCAGATGAGGCCTCACCAATGTCGAATAGAGGGGAATGATCAAGTCCCTCGGTCTGCTGGCAGTGCCCCTACTTATACAGCCCAAAATGCCGTTAGCCTTCTTGGCAACAAGGGCACACTGTCGACTGCGGATGATACGAAGGTGGGAGGTGTTGTAAATTCGGAAGAGGATAGGGATATCCTGCAGGGAGACTTGAATGAGCTTGTGAATTGGAGTATCAGAAATAGGATGAAATTTAATAGTGAAAAGTGTAAGGTGATGCATTTGGGGATGACTAATAACAATTTTAGTTACAAGATGGGGACGCATTGGTTAGAAGTAACGGAAGAGGAGAAGGACCTAGGGGTCCTTGTAGACCGCAGGATGACTATGAGTCGACAATGTGACGTGGCGGTGAAAAAAGTCAACGCTGTCTTGGGATGCATTAGGCGAGGTATATCTAGTAGGGATAAGGAGGTCCTGCTTCCGTTGTACAAAGCGCTGGTGAGACCTCATTTGGAGTACTGTGTGCAGTTCTGGTCTCCCATGTTTAAAAAAGATGAACTCAAACTGGAACGGGTGCAGAGAAGGGCCACTAGGATGATCAGAGGAATGGAAAACCTGTCGTATGAAAGGAGACTAGAGGAGCTTGGGTTGTTTAGTCTGACAAAGCGAAGGCTGAGAGGGGATATGATTGCTATCTTTAAATATATTAGAGGGATTAATACAAGGGAGGGAGAAGAATTATTCCAGCTTAGTACTAACGTGGATACGAGAACGAATGGATATAAACTGGCCGTGGGGAAGTTCAGGCTTGAAATTAGACGAAGGTTTCTGACCGTCAGAGGGGTGAAATATTGGAACGGCCTTCCGAGGGAAACGGTGGGGGCGAGGGACCTGTCTGGTTTTAAGATTAAGTTAGATAAGTTTATGGAGGGAATGGTTTAATGGTAAAACATAGTAGTCAAGGAAAACCAAGCAATGGTAGGTAAATAGCATAATGGCTAAAAGGGGTCAGGATGGAGACTCTTGCCTATATGCTC
This sequence comes from Chrysemys picta bellii, assembly GCF_011386835.1. NCBI lineage: Eukaryota > Metazoa > Chordata > Testudines > Emydidae > Chrysemys > Chrysemys picta. The sequence continues at coordinate 290,396,397 of NC_088792.1, read as the reverse complement.
GGGGTCTTACTGATCGCCATATTTGGGGTCGGGAAGGAATTTTCCTCCAGGGCAGATTGGCTGAGCCTCTGGAGGTTTTTCGCCTTCCTCCGCAGCATGGGGCAGGGATCTCTAGCAGGAGGGTCTCTGCCAATTGAAGTCACTAATAACAGGATTGGGGACTTCAGCAGCAGAGTCCAGGGAAAGGGTAGGGACGGTTTTATGGCCTGCAGCATGCAGGGGGTCAGACCAGATGATCATAATGGTCCCTTCTGACCTTAAAGTCTATGAGTCTATGAGTCTATGAGACTCATCTCCAGCTTCTCGTCCACTGTAACCCCTAGGTCCTTTTCTGCAGAATTTTTGTCAATTAACTAATTTGTAATTCAACTAATGTGGGCCATAAGAACAAAAGACTGGCCATACTGGGTCAGAGCAGTGATCCATTTAGCCCACTTCTGACAGTGGCCAATGCCAGGTGCTTCAGAGGGAATGAACAGAACAGGGTAATTATCCAGTGATCTATCCCGTCGCCCATTCCCAGCCTCTGGCAGTCAGAGGTTTAGGGACACCCAAGCATAGGGCTGTATCCCTGCCCATTTTGGTTACTAGCCATTGATGGCCCTATCCTCCAGGAACTCATCTAATTCTTTTTTGAACCCAGTTATACTTTGGGCCTTCACAGCATCCCCTGGCAATGAGTTCCACAGGTTGACTGTGTGTTGTGTGAAGAAATACTTCCTTTTGTTTGTATTAAATCTGCCACCTATTAATTTCATTGGGTGATCCCTAGTTCTTGTGTTCTGAGAAAGAGTAAATAACACTTCCTTATATACTTTCTCCACACCAGTCATGAATTTATAGACCTCTAGCATATCCCCCCTTAGTCGTCTCTTTTCCAAGGGGAAAAGTTCCAGTCTTTTTAATCTCTCCTCATACAGGAGCAGTTCTATACCCCTAATCATTTTTGTTGTCCTTCTCTGAACCTTTTCCAATTCCAATATATCTTTTTTGAGATGGGGTGACCACATCTGCACACAGTATTCAAGATGAGGGCGGCCATGGATTTATATAGAGGCAACATGATATTTTCTGTCTTATTATCTATCCCTTTCCTAATGATTCCCAACATTCTGTTCACTTATTTTGACTGCCGCTGCACATTGAGTGGATGTTTTCAGAGAACTATCCACAATGACTGCAAGATCTCTTTTCTGAGTGGTAACAGCGAATTTAGACCCCATCAATTCATATGTATATTTGGGATTATGTTTTCCAATGTGCATTATTTTGCATTTATCAACATTGAATTTCATCTGCCATTTTGTTGCCAGTTTTGTGAGATCCCTTTGTAGCTCTTCGCAGTCAGATTTGGACTTAACTATTCTGAGTAATTTTGTATCGTCTGCAAATTTTGCCACTTCACTGTTTACCCCTTTTTCAGATCATTTATGAACATGTTGAATAGCACTGGTCCCAGTACAGACCCCTGGGAGACACCACTATTTACCTCTCTCCATTCTGAAACTGACCATTTATTCCTACCCTTTGTTTCCTGTCTTTTAACCAGTTACCAATCCATGAGAGAACCTTCCCTCTTATCCCATGACAGCTTTCTTTGCTTACGAGCCTTTGGTGAAGGACCTTATCAAAGGCTTTCTGAAAATCTAAGTACACTATATCCACTGGATCACCCTTGTCCACATGCTTGTTGACCCCTCCGAGAATTCTAGTCGATTGGTGCCACAATAATTTTGTACAGTGCTAATGTGTCCTGCGTGACTAAGTCACCCGCCTTACAGCACGTCACATCAACCGGGCACTGCACTGGGGCTGAGGAGACCTGGGTTCTTGTCCTGGCTGGGCACCTGGCTTTCTGGGTGACCTTGGCCAAGTCCCTTTCCCTCTCTGTGCCTCAGTTTCCTCACCTGTACCTTGGGGGTAATGATAACGACCTGCTCTGTAAAACACTCGGAGCCCTGAGGAAAGGGCTAGCACAGAGGCAGGTACCTTAGAGTATTATTACTGTCCATCACACTTGAAATCACTTCAGAAACGCTATCAAGTTAAGACCTATTGTCCATACAGCCAGGAGAACTGGTATTTCTTATGCTTCCATCTTCTGAGTCTCTCTCGAGCGTGTCAGCCTTGCCATGACCTGCCCAGCTAATCAGCCTGGGTTCCTGGGTCAGCTCATTTCTCCTTTCCAAATACAGACACTGCCTTAGCTTCCTCCAGCGCTCTGGGCAGTCCCCAGTTCTTCAAGTTTTACTAGAAATCAGCATTAGTGGGTCAGTGAGCACCTCAGCCAATTCGATGATACCCCTGGGGCAGAGTTATACAGGTGAGTAGTTACAGATGGGAGACACTATTCCCTGGTCACTGTAAGATGTGAATACCTCCCCCTGCATCTTTCTGAATGGAACAGAAATAGTTATCGAATACGTCTGCCTCTTCTGCATCACGCCTGCAGCGTTGCCCTCCTTGCCTGGGATCAAACCTAGACCGTTGCTGGGATTTCATTCCTTCCTGCTACACAGACGGCCCAAGACTTTTCACTGATACCGTTAGCTTCTCTTGTCAATTATCTGCCTTCCTAACTGCTGATTTGTCCTCACGGCTGTCAGCTTCCCAGATTTTCCTTGCATTTGATATTAAATCACCTAAATGAATCCATAAATAATTGCTACTGCTTCTTTAAATACTTCCTGACATTCAATTTTGCTCAGAGTTGTTTTACACTTTGGAAGCTTGTCCGTTTCCAAGTGCCCACTCTGTGTATTACTGGTCTGGGCCATGCTGAACTTAGAGCATAATCCTCTGCACCTAGACAAGCCTCAGGTTTTCCTGTGATCAGTTCATCTTTGTCACGGTGAGGTCTCCTGTGTGTGTCTAGACACAAATGCCCCAAGTGGCTGTCAGGTCTCTAGCCTAGAAAGTTAGCACCTAGCATTGTTAGATATTGAAGTGAGCCCCAGAGGGGCTGATTGGAGCAAACACTCAGGGAGGAACAGGCTGAGAACAGCACGTGGGGAGGAGAGGTTCAGGGTGAGCACTGGGACAGGAGTGGGACAAGGGGAGCACCAGGGGATGAGTCAATCCAGACGGGATTGTGCAGCACACAGGGAAGGAAGGGATCAGGGTGGCCTGTGGTGGAGGAGTGAACTGGGGTGAGCAGTTTGGGAAAAGCAAATTTCAGCAAACTCCCAAGCAGGAGTGGATTGTAGAGAGCGTCCGGTGAGAGGGTAAGCACCAGGGCAGGAGCCCCCAACAGTTTGGTTGGAGGATCCAAGCGTGTCCCGCTGGGGAATGGGGGGCAGTAGGATCCGAGCGCCCCCTGATGGGGAATGAGGGAAGGGGGGGATTTGCGCACCCCCTGGTGGGGGATGGGAGGCAGTAGGATCCGAGCGCCCCCTGGTGGGGAATGTAGGAAGGGGGATTTGGGCGCCCCCTGGTGTGGAATGTGGGGCAGTAGGATCCGAGCGCCCCCTGGTGGGGAATGTGGGAAGGGGGATTTGGGTGCCCCCTGGTGGGGAATGGGGGAAGGGGGATTCGTGCGCCCCCTGGTGGGGAATGGGGGGCAGTAGGATCTGAGCGCATCCTGGTGGGGAATGTGGGAAGTGGGATTTGGGCGCCCCCTGGTGGGGAATGGGGAGCAGTAGGATCCGAGCGCCCCCTGGTGGGGAATCTGGGAAGGGGGGATTTGTGCGCCCCCTGGTGGGGAATGGGGGGCAGTAGGATCCGAGCGCCCCCTGGTGGGGAATCTGGGAAGGGGGGATTCGTGCGCCCCCTGGTGGGGAATGGGGGGCAGTAGGATCCGAGCGCCCCCTGGTGGGGAATCTGGGAAGGGGGATTTGGGCGCCCCCTGGTGGGGAATGTGGGGCAGTGATTCACCGCTGGGCAGTCTGGGCCTGGGGGCTGCAGTTCCCAATAGCCAGCTGCTCTGCCACTTGCCTGTCACCAGCTCCAGCACCTGCTGCCCCCGCTCCAGGGCTTGCTCCAGGTCGCCCAGCCTGGAACGAATCTCCTCACAGAGACCCTGCAGGAAAAGGACAGGTGAGACTTAGCAGGCCTGCTCAGCCCAGCCCCACAGTCTGGCCGCTGCACCGCCCCCCATGTGCCCACCCCCAAGTCCTTCCCCTCGTGCGTAGGGACGGCTGGGGGGTTCTGGAGCTGGGGGCTGCTCCATGCTCTAGGGGCCCCTGCCCCTGTACCCGTCCCTCCCTCGGCCATGCTGCAGGGCCGGCTATGAGTCCCAGCCAGGCCAGCCCGGTGCAGCCACCCTCCTGCCCTCACCTGGCTTTGCTGGTGGGCAGCCTGCAGCTGGCTCACGCAGCCATTGGCATGCCAGAGCTGGGCCAGGCACCGCTCGGTGGCGCTCAGCCACTCCTGGAAGGAATCCACAGACTCCTGGAAGCGCTGAGCAGCTGGCAGGATCCGCTCCAAGCAGCCGTGTCTGTGGGGAAAGGAGGCTGGGGAGAGCCAGGCGGGGGCCAGGCCACGTGTCCCCCAGCCATGGGGGAAGGGCTGAAGGCCCCCAGGGTCCCCAAAGGGCAACTACCCCACTGGCGTTTCGCCCAGCGGAGCCCCTGGTTAGAGCATCTCCTCTCCCCCATTTCCCCAGTGACACCCTCTCCTCAAGCACCCCCTGCTCCCCGTACCCCCTCTCGCCTGCCCCTTCCATGCTGCGCCCCTCCTCCCTGTGCTGCCTGCCCCCTGAGCTCCCCACGGCCCCACAGAGAGGCATGAGCTGTGCTCCTCTGGTTCCCAGGCATACCCTGGCCCGGCAGCGCAGCCCCAAAGGGCCACGTCTCTGCAGCAGAGCTGGCCCAAGTCGGCAGCAGCAGGTGGGGGGGCCCAGCCCGGCTCAGCGCTCTCCCCCAGGCAGCCCTGACTTGGTGGACCCAGAAAGTGCCTGTCAGAGCAGCCCAGGGGCTAGCCAGCCCAGGCTCTGAAAGAGGAGATGGTCCCTCCTAGCCAGACAGCGAGGGGCTGGCACCTGTCGAGGGCAGGCAGGACTAGTGCCCTGTTTGTAGCCCTCACTGTTACAGCCGCTGGGCTCTTCCCCAGGTAAGCACCCGGTCCTCTGCTAAATCCTGCTGCGCTCCCGGCCTCATTGACAGTTCTGGCTCCCCTAGTGGCAGGGAGTTCCCCAGGACACATGAGACTGCAGGAGACTCCAAGGGAGGAGACATGAGCAGCTCCATAGACAAAGTGCCCCTTGTTCTAGTGAGGCCTGGGGCAGTGAGTAATGGCCAACACCTACCCCTCTGCCCCATGGGGGCTGGGGCAGGCAAGGGACAGAAAGCTCCTCTGATTGGTCCCTTCATCCTATAGCACGGGAGCTCGAGTCACAGCAGGGGCCCTGGCGCCAAGCCCCCTCACCCCCCAGTTCCAGTTCCAGCCCTGCCCCTGCACGCTCATGGGCAACTCACGTCCTCACTCTGTGCCTCAGTTTCCCTCTGTACCATGGTCAGCGGGCGTTAGGGGACCTTGGGGAGAGTGTGCAGGGTGGTCTGGCTGTGGACCCCCTGCAGCTCCCTCAGCACTGCTGCAGCGGCTCTTGTCCTCACCCAGGGGGACTTTGTGTCCTGATGCAGCCCAGTCAGCCAGAAAGCACAAAGGCCCTTTCACCCCGGAGCCCACCGGCCCTGCCCCCCAGACTGCACCGCAGCACGGGCTGTCCTGGCCATTGGGGGGTGAGGCCATCGGAGTGACGGGGCCGGGCCATGCAGTGGGGCCGAACGCAGGTGACACTGAACAAGGGGAACTTTATGAACCCTCGTGGGCTGCTGTGTCCGTGTGGCTGAGCCACTGCCGGGTGAGCTCCCTGTTCCACCCGTGTCCCCTCCACACCAGTGGCCTCTGATCCTGTGCCACTGATCCTGAGGCAGCGTCCGTCCCCCCGCCCAGGCTGGCAGGTTGTGTGAAGCTGACAGGCCCGCGGGAAGATTGACAGTTCTGGCTCCTCTCTTCCCTGCTCCACTCCACCACCTGTTCGTGTGCCCCCACCCCAAATGTCCATGGACCTCTCCCCACGGAACGCCCTCCCCGACCTGGCCACAAAGCCCTTCCGCCCTGCAAGGCCTGAGGCCTTTGTCTGCAGCCACTTAGGAGAACACCAGCCATCAGCCAAGAAGCAGAAAGTCACATCCCCACATTCCTTCTAAATGACATCAAAACAATGTCCTATCGGGCTGTTCCGAAGGCTCCAGTCCCAGTCGCACCCACCATCACCAGATAAAGATGGTGAAAGGAAACTTTCTTTGACGGCATTCTGCTGGCAAGGAATCACGTATCAGCAGTTGCGGGTGTGAAATCCCTACTTCTTTATTGTTTTGCCTTTACGGGCCCCACTTCTCTAGTGTTTATCTGTCTGGTTTCTGTCGGGTCATTGATTGTTTCTGTCAGTTGCATAATTAATTTTACAAGATTTAAATCAACTAAGGTGGTGGGGTATGACTGGGTAAAGAATTATTTCACAATACGTTAGGATTGGTCAAAGAATTATTTTGTAATATCTTAGTAAAATCATTGGTTAAGGCACAGCTAAGCGGGACTCAAGATTCTATATAAACTGAGGCCCAAGAAGGAGACCAGCTGGGAAGGAAAGAGAAAGGAAAAGGGAAAAGAAGAAGGAGGAAAGACCTGAAAAGAAGAACTCACCCCCCAAGACACAGCCTAAAATCAGAGCTGCTAAGAATCCTCTGCATGACCGTGAGGTGCAGCAGCCAGAATCCAGACAAGACCGACCTTGCCTGGTGTGACGTTAGGAGTGTGATCTAATATCTCATTGGAAGGTGACAGGGCCAGAAAGAGTTAATTAACTCACAGACTGACCTGACCCATGGCCGAACTTTAGAGACTGGTTAGGAAGATCTGTAAATGAATAGAGCTTTGAAATGCAGCCGGCATTGTTAGAGGTAGAAGGGAAGCTGTTTGCTCAGGTCTTGTGATGTAAGCAAACAAGTCTGGTCTATTGCTATAGCTTTGATTCAAAGATCAAAAAAGGAATATTAACATGTAGGAAGATACTTGAGGGAAATAGTATTATTGTCTCTATGTCTCTTTGAAGGTTGTGATAACCTGTATCTGAACTGTTTAATGGATAAATTACCCTGTGCTAATTGCCAGGATGTTTGGGAGAAGGAGAGTTAAGCCTATTGTTTTCACAGGCCGAAAGGCTGCTGGAAATGTATAAGAACCCTGGGACAGGATCCTGCTTCATCTCAATCTGCTTTGGGTTTCAAGAGGGGGAAACCTGAAGCCATAAGGATTGAGATCCCCAGTCATTGACTGGAGTCACCCTGAATATGGACATAGAAATAGTCCAGAGGTTATAGCCCAAAAAGAAGTTTTGGCAACAAACTCACCATCTCTGCTCTGTGTCTGAACCTCAAGAATTGAATTCAAGTCTGTCTGTATATTGATCTTTTAACCAACACTCTCTCGCTTTTCTTTTTTAATAAATTTTAGTTTAGTTAATAAGAATTGACTATAGTGTGTATTTTGGGTAAGATCTAAGTTATCATTGGACCTGGGTGTGTGGCTGATCCTTTGGGGTTGGAAGAACCTTTTCTTTTATATGATGAGATCAGATTTTCAGTAATCATCATCATATCTGACAGGTGTGTCCAGGGCCGGCTCTGGCTTTTTGGCCGCCCCAAGCGGAAAAAAAACAAAAACCTGCGGCGTGGCTGGAGCGCGGGTGCAGGGAGACCGGCTGGGGGGTGGAGGGGGAGGGAGCGGCCCGGAGAGAGAGAGAGAGAGAAGGGGGCGGCCAGGGCTACATCATGAGCGCTGCCACGCGGCCCCTCCCGCTGCGCCGCCTCCTGCTGCCTGCCGCGAGGGCTCCGCTCCGGTCGGCGGGGAGGGAAGGAAGAGGACTGCCCTGCAGGGTGCTCTGGTTCTCCACGCCGCTGCCCCCTTGCTCAGCTGGTGCCTGGAGCCGGCCCTGGGTGTGTCTGGACGGAGGCCTGAGGCTGGGCACTTTAAGGGAACTGCGTTGTTTGGACTTCTGAGTAATCAGTGAGGTACTACAGAAGCTGTTTGGGTAAATCTAAGTATTGGAAGATCCACCAGCGTTTGGGGTTTGTCTGCCCCGTTCTGTTTGCAGTTCACCCTGATTGAGTGACCTCGGCTGGCTCCCACGGGCAGCACCGTCACACCTGGCCAACAGGGAAAGTCTGCCTGCCTGGCGAGCAGAGCATTGTACGCTTAGCGTGTGTGTTCTGCTTGGTGATTGTTAATAACGGGAGGATCAGGATATTGCTGTGTGAGCCTCTTTCACTGGTGAAAAGATCTTGCAAACCTGCAGGGGAGTCTGTCCTGAGCCCTAGGAACTGGGTAAAGGGGTGCCCTGGAGTGCGCGAGTAACACCACCCGCCCTCAGCTCCCAGGTCAAGGTGGTGACAGGAATCCACACGGCAGCACTGGGCAGGGGATTGGCATGTCTGGGGCCAGTGCCTAGCTGCATCCTCTGCCAGTGGTTTGGGACAGCCTGTAGGGACAGGGACCACAGCTCCCAGCACGGGCAGTGCCTTGCACCAGGGCCCCGAGTCTGACCACGCACTGTCCCAGCACAAACAGCGACTGACTGACCCAAAGGGAACTGCTGTGAGGTCCAGAACCTGCACCCCAAACCCAGCACCAGGAGGGGGCACTTCAGGGCAGGAAAGTGGTTAGCGTGGGAGGCCAGAGCCCAGCGTGCCCACCTCACCCATGCTAGCAGCGGCACTGGCCTCCACAGAGCCTCGCTGCACAGATCGCAGCTCTGCTCACTCACCTGGCGTTCGCCTTCTGGATCAGTTTTCCCCACTTCTCCTGCAGGTCTGAGAGGCCCCCGCTCACCTCCTGTCCGTTTGTCCTGGCAGCATGCTCACGAGGTAGCTGTCTGTCCTGCAGGACACACGCCACTCGGGGTCTCCGCTCCTCCAGAAGCCGTTTCAGGAGCTGTTGGGGAATCAGGGCACGGGGTGATGGCGGTGCTGTCCTCATGGCGAACCCAACGGAATCGACTCCACAGCCTAGGCACGTCCTGGCCCTCAACCCCCGGGCAGTGATCCGAGCACCTTGCACAGCACCATGCACCCAGGGGACCAACCCACTACACCCCCCAACAGAGCCAGCCGTAAGCATCAGTCAATTATCCCCAGTCCCAGAGGTGGAGGGGGGCAGACACAGGGCCGGCTCTACCATTTTTGCCGCCCCAAGCAAAAAAAAAAACCAAAAAGCCGCCTGGACTGCACCGCCCCACGAATGGCCGGAATGCCGCCCCTTAGCATGAGCCGCCCCGGCACGTGCTTCCTCCGCTGGTGCCTGGAGCCGGCCCTGGGCAGACAGACCTCCTCCAGACTGCAGGCAAGGCAGGGGCAGTGAGCAGGAGGGCATGGCAAGCGCTGCTGCATGGCCTGGGGGTGGTGCCTGCCCCAGCTCCCAGGGCAGAGAGGCTATTCAGCATCCATCAGGCATTAGCCTCCAGCAGGAGCAGCTACCGAGGCTGCCACGGAGCCGGAGAAGGGCTCACTCCTGATGCGCTGCCCAGCACTGGGCTGTGGGCTGTACGCTGTGCCTCCCTTTCATGCCCTGCCTAGTGAGACGTCACCCCTCCGGGGAGCGGGCAGCCCCCTTCGTGCAGGCGTGGCCATGCTCAGCCACACACAGCCGAGATGCCATGTCCTGGCAGCTCCCCCCAGGACCCAGCAAGCACTGCCCACCTCTCCCCAGAGCTGCTCCTTCCCCGGAAACCCCTGGGAGGGACCTCGGGGGCTCGCTCACCTTCTGCTCCTGCAGCTGGGCTTTCACCACCTTCACTTCAGAAGAAGGGGGCTTCTGGTTGCCAACCAGGTCCTCCATGTCAGCCACCCAGGTCAGCAGCGTCTCCAAAGTGTCCTGGGCCTGCTCCACACTCGGGGAGCCCTCCGGGAGCGTGATGGCCCGCAGGGCACCCTGGGGAGGAGAGGAAGACGTGCCCGTGAGAACCCGGGGGCTGCCGGCAGGTTACCATGGACAGGACACAGCCCAGCGCTACGGTAGCCCCATGGGCAGCACCAATGGCCCCGGTGAACAGCACAGTCCCCATCCTGGGCACCCCGTCACTTTCAGCAGCATCCTACCCCCCGGCCCCACGGTAACCGCAGTGCCAGGCACACGTGGGGCCAGCCCTCCCCTCGCCCCCTGATCAGGGTCATTGCCCACCCTCGGGGCAACTGTTACCTTGCTGCTGAGCACGGCCCACGGCTCCCGCGAGCTGCCCGGTCGGCAGGCAGGGACCCGTTGCTCTGGAGCTGGTGTAGAGTCAGTCACAAAACAGCTGCTTTACAACCCCTGGAGCAGGCCCAGGGACTCCGACCCTCCTCCCAGCCATGCACAGCAGCCGGGCGAGCGAGGCAGAGGCTACTGCCTGTGCTTCATGGGCAACCCCCCTGCAGCTTGTCGCTGGCAAGCAGCAACCACGGCCCAGCCCCTCTGGGCGCAGGGATGAACTCAGCTCCCTGGGCGCTCAGAGGAGGCTCCGCAGCCCAGCTGGAGTCGGGTGCCCCGTCCCTGGGAGCTCTCCCTACAGGCTGCACCCGGGGAACTCTCAGACCATTCAGCCAGGGGCCACCACACCGCCTGGGCAGGCGGTAGGGGGGATTTGCCGGCCCACCCCGGTGAAATGCAGGAGCAAGGAGCCAGTGAGACACGGACAGAAACCAGGTTCCACAAGCCCACTCCCAGCTACAGCGCAGGGGGCTCGGGCTGTGCCTGAGACGGGCCGGAGCCAGGACACCGCGTAGCGCCCTGAGCCCCGGGGGGACGATGTCTCCTGTGAAAGGAACACGACAGTTCACTGTGAACACGGTCCCTGCTCAGCATAGGGTGACCAGACAGCAAGTGTGAAAAATCGGGATGGGGTGGGGGGTAATAGGAGCCTATATAAGACAAAGACCCAAAAATTGGGACTGTCCCTATAAAATCAGGACATCTGGTCACCCTAGCTCAGCACCCAAACCACAGCACGAGCCACAAGAAACAGCCCGGCCAGCCCAGCCCCCGTAACGCACCCACCTGGCACAGGAACTCACCCACCCGCCCGGCCCCCCTAACACACCCGCCCAGCCCGGCCCAGGCCCCGTAATGCACCCACCCAGCACTGGAACCTACCCGCCCGGCCTGGCCCCCCTAACACACCCACCCAGCCCGGGCAGCCCGGCCGCCCCCAAAGCACCCGCCTGGCCTGGCCCAGCACCCCCAATGCACCCGCCCGGCCCCCCTAATTCAACCCATCCAGCAACAGAGCCTGTCTGGCCCGGCCCCCACAATGCACTGGCCTGGCAACAGAGCAGGCCTGGCATGGTCCCGTAATGCACCCTCCCAGCACCACAGCCTGGCCCTCCTAACACACCTGCCCAGCACTGGAGCCCAGCCTGGCCTGGTGCCCCTGAGTCGCACCCGCCTGGCACCACAGCCCAGCCACGAGAGCAGAACCTGCCCCAAGCCAGCCAAGCCTGGCTGTCAGAGACACTCTGAAATGGTCCCGCAGCTGGAGATCACTGGGACACCCTCCCCCCACCCCCCAAAGACTGGTCCTGTGCAGGCAGTGGGGCCATGGGGTGTTACCAGAGCCTGAAGCGCACTCCCCTCACCGCCGGTGGGCTCCCCACCCCGCCCCACAGGATAAAGGCCAGGACTCCGGGCCTGCTAGGGGGACCCCCACAAACAAACAGCTCCTGGGCAGCGAGCCCCCTGCAGAGCCCAGTGTGCGTCATGGGGGCCGATGCGGCATCCCCTCAGACACACCAGCCCCGGCCTGGCTGCTGGGCTCCGCGGGATCCGAGAGGCTGGCACACGTTATTAACCTCCGTCCGCTCCCCGGCACACTCCGTCAGCACCTTCACCGTCCTGGTGACAACGGGCTCCCCGCCCGGGTACTCGGTCACTTCCACGATCTCCGTCACGATGGTCTCGGTCACCTCAGTCACCTCGGTCACCTCCCTGGTGCTGACGGGCTTCCAGGCCCAGCTGCTGCCCGAGTCCCTGGGGGGGGCGCCTCTCGGGGGGGTCCAGGCCGCCTCCAGCTGGGCTTTGAGGGGGTTGCAGCCCCTGCTCCCGTTCGGCACCTTCACCTCCATGTTGTTTTGCTTGGGCAGGGGGCTGCTTGGCTGGCTCTTTGCCGAGCCTGGGCTCAGGCTCCAGCCGTTCTCGATCACCACCGGGTTCAGGGGAGACTTGTCAGGGGCCCCAGCTCTGGCGTCACAGTTGTTCCTCCCCGCCAGGTGGTCGGGGCCAAGCCCCACGTCCTTCAGGAACTCCTCGGGCTTCTGGCTCTTGTCTCCCAGGCAGCTGGGCCTGCCCAGCGCGTTCCCCATGGCCAAAGGGTGGCACAGAGCCGGCCGGCCAGGGGCCGAAAGCTCAGCCCCGCCGCTCAAAGCCAGCCTAAAACAAACGAGGGGCAGCCCCGTTACTGGCCACGCGGGACATGGCAGCAGGCACCTGGGGACCTGCGTCCCGCCTGCATCTGACCTGCGGGCCCCAGGTCCATCCTGGGAGCGTGGGCCGTTCCCACCCCCCTGGAACCCGCCCCAGGACCTGCCTGCTGCCCGGTGTGAGAGGGGCCCGGGCTGAGGCCCATCCTGCCATCCCGGGCACCAGCCCCCGACATGGGGGTTTCAGCCCTTCCAGCAGGTCCCTTCGTTTCCTGACCAGCTGCCCAAATTCCTGCCCTGGGGTCAGTGCAGCTCCCAGAGCCCGGGCACGGATCTGAGCACCGGGCTGCGAAGGGCTGAGCTCCCAGTGAGGGGCCCGGGGCACAACAAGGCTGGGTCTGGGGACGGGAGCGGGGAGCAGGGTGAGGAGACGGGGTTAGGGAGAGGGGACAACAGGGCACAGAGGGATTTCCGGGGCTGGCGACTCCAGGCTCTGCTCCAGACTCTGCTCCAGGCCACCTCTGGGCTGGCAGGGCATTCCCGGGACCTGTGTGGCGATGCCAGTGCTTAGGCCGCTCGTCTCGCTAACGGGAATGTAAATGAAGGGGAATGAGGGAGGCAGCACAGGGCACCAGGCAGACGGGCAGCTGCTTCCAACCGGCATCGCTTTGTACCATTGGATTAACTCCTGGGCAAGCTGGAGCCGGGAGAAAAGAGCCATCTGTCTGCAGTGCCCTGACAAAGGCAGCACCGGGGGGTCTGAAAGGGGCAAGCTGCTACAGACAGTGGGGCTGGCGAACCATCAGTCACTGAAACACCCACACTCCAGACAGGAGTCAGACAGCCGTCCCCATTCTGCGTTCAGCCAGCCACAGCCCATCAATCCCAGCATCACCCGGACACAGCCCCGCCATCCCCGTGCAACCCCCCAGCCTGGCCATCTGCACCGTGCATCCATCACTCAGACACCAGGGCTCAGCGTGTCCCCCAGAGACGGAACGCCTGACCCCCACTCCCACCCAACGCCACCACCGAGCACCTGCCACCGGACACCAACCTGCTGCTCAAACACCCCCACCTTCCCCAGCAGTCACCCCATGTGCGGCGTCCTGCACCACAACAGACACCTGCAGGCAGAGTACCTACATCCTGCAACACACACACACACACACACACACACACACGAGTCCCTACCCCCTGCACCACACACACACACACGAGTCCCTACACCCTGCAAGACACACACACACACGAGTCCCTACACCCTGCAACACACACACACACGAGTCCCTACCCCCTGCACCACACACACACACACACACACAGACGAGTCCCTACACCCTGCAAGACACACACACACACACACACGAGTCCCTACACCCTGCAACACACACACACACACACACGAGTCCCTACACCCTGCAACACACACACACACACACACACACGAGTCTCTACACCCTGCAACACACACACACACGAGTCCCTACCCCCTGCACCACACACACACACACACACACACGAGTCCCTACACCCTGCAACACACACACACACACACACACACACACACGAGTCCCTACACCCTGCACCACACACACACACACACAGACGAGTCCCTACACCCTGCAAGACACACACACAGGCAGAGTCCCTACCCCCTGGCAGGAATCAGTACACCCTGCAACACACACACACACACACACACACACACACACACAGGACTCCCTACCCCCTGCAACACACATCCCTGTGAGTGGGAGCCCATATATCCTACTCTCCCACACACACGTGGGAGCCCCCACACCCTGCAACCAACAACCCCCCTGGAGTACATCAGCACCCTGCACTAGACCCCTACCCATGGAAAGCAAAGCCTGCCCCCATGGGAGTCATACAGGAGCCACCAGTACCCTGCGACTGACACACACCAACACACACACACACACACCCCGACACACCCCGACACGCACACACCAACACACACACACACACCGACGCGCACACTGACACGCACACACACACTGACACACGCACACACACACTGACACACGCACACGCACACACACACAAACACGCACACACACGCACAGGAACTACCTACCCAACTCTAGTCCCCTCTGAAAGGAGCCGCCCACCCACCCCGCTCCTCTCCTTGCACCCACCATGCCCCGGACACACCCTGACGCCCCGATAGGAGCACCAGGCACTGAGCTGTGTCCGGGGGGCAGAGGAGGGAGGTTCTGTCTCAGTGGTTAGAGCAGGTGGCTTGGGACCCAGGACGCCTGGGTTCTGTGTCTCGCCCGGCGTGGGTCAGTCGTTCCCTGCACTGGCCCCAGGTTCTCCAGCTGGGTGGGAGGAGAATGACACTTACCCCTCGGTAACGTGCCCTGAGCGCCGCGGGCCAAAGGCTGGTACAGGGAGAAAGTAAAACGGCTCATTCCAGACAGACCCAGGCCAGCGTGTGACAGACACATGGGCAGCCTCTGGCCTGGGCCCGGCCCGAAGGGAGGAACCAGCCGGCGAGTCAGTCGCTGCTCCCTCTGCAGCGTCCGGCCATCCGTGGGCCCGCCGGGGGCTCCTGCGGCCTGTCCGCGTGCGGCTGGCAGTGCCGGGCCCGCCGCGCAGGGCGGAAGCGAGAGCACCGACTCCAGCGGAGACTTTGGCTGAAGTTACAGAGGCAGCGACGTCGCCTGGGCTGCCCGAAGTGGCCTCACGCAAACCTGGTGGGGCCGGGGGGCCTTTTGTGCCACTTCAAAGGCACTTGGCTGGCGTCTGTGTCCCACGCTGGCCAAGTTCCTCAAGCGGGGTCTTCTCAGCCTGGCTCGGCGCAGGCTGCTGCGAAGGGCCCAGCGGGCCCCTGAGGCCAGCCCGGCTCCGCTCTTCGCTTCACACGCTTGCTGGTGGCGTGGAGCTGTCACTCCGGGCTGCAGGCACCGAGCTCGCCATGGGGACGGGGCGGGGAGAGGCGCTGCCCAGGACGGGCTGCCGGGAAACCAACTTTCCCCATCCTCCACCCTCGCGCTGCCCAGGGCCGGGCCTGCAGGAATCCTGGGGCCAGGCCCCGATGCCCGGCCTGCTGCCAGGGGCAGGTAGCAAGGTGCTGACTGGGCCGGAGCAGAGGGTGGCCTCTCTCTGCAGGCAGGGAAGACCCTCCCTCGCCCCTCGCCACCTCCCCTCCCCCTCTGACCCCTCTGCACACTCGCACTAATACAATAAGCCCGCTCCCGTTAACTCTTTGCTCACTAATTCACAACTGGCCCTGTTACCGGGGAAACCCTCCGGGGACTCTCAGCCATCCTCGGAGGGGGAGGGGGGCAGGGCTTCCCACTAGCAGCCCAGGGTGGAGCAGCAGCTTTCCCATAGGATTGGTGCAGGGTCCCCCCGGGGCCGGCCAGCCCCCGTGCAGCCAGCGCCAGCGCCCCAGCCCCAGTCCTGGGCCCAGACGCAGGAGGGGACGATTTGGCGGCACTTGTGGGGCTGAGGCGTGGCTAGGACCCAGCTCACACCGATGGGGCACGGGGTGTCTCCTCCCTGCCCACAGTGCCCTGGGCCGCGGTGGCACAGAGCCTGGAGGGACTGCCCGTGCTACTGGGACAGATCCGGGGTCTCTCTCACACCGCCGAGAGGTGGGCTGGGCACAGGAGCCATCCGGCTTCCTTCTGCTGCTCTTGGGGAGTCCTGCCCAGCAGCTCCCACGGGCTCCGGCTGGGCGCCCTTGGCCTGCTCAGCCCCCGGGCCGCTCCCGGCTCCCTGCAGAGGGAATGTCCCAGCTGCAGGCCTGGCTGGCTAACGGGATTACAGGGGAGCCATTGGACCCTGCCCCCGTCCCTGGCTGCCCTCAGCCCCCCTCTCTCCCCCGGGCTCTGGCAGTCTGCCAGCCCCAGACGGGCACAGCGCCCTCCCCCAGGGCTGTCATGCCAAGCACTTTCCGGCTCTGTGCTGGGCCGGGGCCTGGAGCGCTCTGCAGCCAAAGCCTTCCTGAGAGCCGCGGACCCTGGCACGGGCTCAGGTCCTGGGCGGGGTGCTGCTCCTCCCCCTGCGGAGCTGCCAAAGCCCGGCCCTGGGGCTCAGACTTTTCACCCAGGAGCTCCCAGTGCCAGGCCCCGTGCCCTGAGCAGGGCAGTATTGGGAGCAGGATCCGGTGCCCCTCCCTGCTCCGGGATGGGAGCCCCACAACCCCACTGGCTTTCGCGCTGCGCACGCCACACCCCACTGCAAACCCCGCTATGATTTGCCCCCCCCCGTCTCCCTCTCTGGCGCCGCCCTCGCTGGGGGGGAGCGGCTGGTGCATTGGGCCTCGCTGCGGGGGGGCGAGCTGGGGGGCTTTTGTCTGCCCGGCTGCTGGAGACGTTGTGGGCAATTAGCATATTCTCGGGCACCCCTTGCGGCGGGCGGGTGCCTGAGCTCCCGCTGACCAGCTCTGTCCCCCTTGCCGTGGCTCTGCAGCCCGGCTGCGGCCCTGCTCCGAGCGCCCGCCCAGGGGCTTGGAGCCGAGTGCCAGACAGAGCCAGCGGGCAGGACCCCTCTGTGCATGGCCCCCACTTCCCAGTCTCTGTGGCTGCTCCTCCTCCAGCCCCTGGTTTATCCACCCAACGCCCCCTGCCCCCCCCCCCCGCCTCCATGCCCTGCCTCCCTCACCCTGCCAGCCCCCACTCAAACCCTTTGCTCCTTCCCCGGGGCCCACAGGCACTCAGGCTGAATGCCACGCAGGCCGCGGGATGTGCCGGGGGCTCTCACAGTACAGGTGGGTGCTTGCGCTTTGCTCTCCTTCCCCTGCAGGGCTATTCCCAGGGCAGGGCAGGGCAGGGCACACTCCGTGGCCCCCCCATAGGGCAGGGGGGAGTTGAGCTGAGCGCAGGCGGCTGGGATCTGCGGCCTCGGATCCCGGACGTCGGGTGGGTTTTGCGGCTGGCTTTGTCTGTGCAGGGGCTGGGATGAAAGGCCCTTTCAGTTTGTGCTGTCATGGATGCAGAGGGAGCCGTGTGAGGCCAGGCCCGGAACAAAAGGCGGCGGGGAAGGATCCCATTCACCCCGCTGCCTGGCGGGGAGGGGCTGGCCAGGGCAGCGCTGGGCAGCTGGGCTCTCCCTGCGCACAGCAGAGCTGGCAGCCTGGCCCGAGGAGGGGGACAGAGGGGCCAGCGCCCCGCAGGACACGTTAACTCCCTGCACACCACGCTGCAGGGCCGGCCAGGGCACAGGCACTTCGGGGGCTGTGAGCTCATGGGGGCACAGACTGAGCAGGCACCCACAGGCATGGGGGGAAGTGGAGCGGAGGTTGGACAGGGACACTTGATTCTGGGCAGGGGGGCTGGACAGGGTCACCCGGGGGTAGGGGCTGGGCAGGGACACACGGGTCCAGGTGCAGGGGGGGAGCTTGGCACGGTCACATGGGTCTGGGGCGGGGGGAGGTGAACAGAGACACATGGGTCTGGGGGGGCTGGGCAGGGTCACATGGGTCTGGGGGGGCTGGGCAGGGACACATGGGTCCGGGGGGGCTGGGCAGGGACACATGGGTCCGGGGGGTGTGGCGGGGGCTCGCCCGGTGAGTGCCCCCTGTACAGGGCTGCCTAGGGTGGGTAGAGCAGGGCCCAGGATGGGGCTGTGCCCGTCACCCCCTGTCAGCCCAAGCCAAGCCCAGGTGGGGCTGGGCCGGGGACATGGGTTGGGGGCTGGGCCCGGGGACAAGGCCGGGCCGGCTGAGCCCCTCGGGCAAGGAGGCCAAGGCGCCGGCTGGATGCGGGGCAGCCCTGGGGAGCCCGGCGGGAGCCCTGTGGCCTCCCACACCAGCCAGCTGGGCACAGGGCTCCCAGCGCGCTGCCGGGGGCTCTGGGCAGGGGGCTGCAGCACCCGGCCCCCAGCTCGCCCCGACTCTCACCTCTGGGCTGGGCTCTCCGTCGGGCAGGGCCGGGAGCCTCTTCTCCATGGCGTCCAGCCAGCGGCGCAGGGCGAGCAGCTGCTCCCGCACTTCCAGCCTCCAGGCCTGCCACTCGCTCCTCTTCCAGTCCCTGGGCGCAAGGACAGGGCACAGGGAGTGCTATGGGGGGGCAGCACCACAGGGTGCCCTGGCCGGGAGCAATCTGGGGCCCCTCCCCACCCCCGGGGCTCCCTAGGGACTGGCCCTCCCCACCCCCTGGGGCCCCCACCCCTATCCTCCAGGGCTGCCTGGGGCCGGCCCCTCCCTACCCCTAGGGCCCCCACCCCCATCCCCTGGAGCTCCCTAGGGACTGGCCCTCCCCACCCCTTGGCCCTCCCCACCCCTATCCCCCAGGGCTGCCTGGGGCCGGCCCCTCCCTATCCCTAGGGCCCCCACCCCCATCCCCCGGAGCTCCCTAGGGACTGGCCCTCCCCATCCCCCGGGGTCCCCACCCACATTCCTATGGAGCTCCCTAGGGACTGGCCCTCCCCACCCCTGGGGCCCTGTGACGAAGTGGGACTGTTCTTAATGTTTCCTCTGAATACTGTGTGGGTGCCTCAGTTTCCTCTATGCGTTTCTTAAGTCTCCAGTGTGCATACATGGCCGACACTCTGTATCCTGGCAACAAATGGCCAGGGCCCTTCCCCCCTTGCAAGGGGATAGCTAAAGGTTAACAAAGAGATCAGGTGACCTCCTGGCCCAGGAAAGAGACAAAGCCCAGAGGAGGAGGGGCTGGAGGGGGTCTCAGTTTGGAGCTGGCTGGGGACTGGAAGGGAGGGCAGACGGGGGTCTGCCTCGCTGGGCCCCAGAATGGATCCTGCTGAGGGGTCCTGTTCTCTCTACCTACAAGCTCTGTTTTAGACTGTGTTCCTGTCATCTAATATACCCCTGTGTTACTGGCTGGCTGAGAGTCACGTCTGACTGCGAAGTGGGGGTGCAGGACCCTCTTGCTGCCCCAGGACCCCGCCTGGGCGGACTCGCTGTGGGAAGCGCACGGAGGGGCATATGCTGAATGCTCCCAGGAGGTGAAGCCGTGTGAGCTTCTTGCCCTGAAGACAGTCTGCTCCGAGGGAGAGGAGGCTCCCCAAAGTCCTGACTGGCTTTGTGGGGAGCAGTCCCAGAGCATCGCCCGGGGACTCCGTGACACGCCCCCATCCCCCAGGGCTGCCTGGGGCCAGCTCCTCCCCACCCCCAGGGCCCCCACCCCCATCCCCCGGGGCTCCCTAGGGACTGGCCCTCCCCACCCCTTGGGCGGCCTGGGGCCGCCCCTCCCCTCCCCGGGGTCCCCACCCACACACCCCTGGGGCTCCCTAGGGACTGGCCCCTCACCACCCCCTAGAGCCCCCACCTCCGTCCCTCTGGGGCTCCCTAGGGAATGGCCCCACTCTGCCCCAGCTCCCTGACTAGGGTGGAATGATATTGCCAATGTAACAAAAAGTCCAGCTGATTCAGATCACGAGGGCCGGGGGCTCAGCTCCTGAGTCTCCAAGAGCCCCAAACCGGGCTTCTCACCTGCCCCCTGCTCCCATCTCCCTGAATGCTGCTGCTTGGGGGGCACGAGGCATTCTCTTCCTAGTGGGGGGGGTGTCAGGTCCCCAGGGTGCCCTGCTGGGGGGGACAGTGTCATGGGGGGGTGCATTAAGCACAGGGGAAGATGCAGGAACCAGACACGGGCTGGGACCAGGCGAGCCAGGATGCCTCCTGCCGTGGTCTGGGGCGAGGGGCAGTCGACTCTCCATTCATCACATACCAGAGCAGGAATATGATCAATGGCGGGCCGCTGCCAAGCGGGCGCCACATGGCTCAGCGACTCCAGTGCCCAGATATGTTCGGGGGCAGCCACTGCAGCAGGTCCCCTCGCTTTGCCTTGGCTGCCCACTGCCTACTGCCAGGGGCCCCAGCTCCCTCCACGGGGCCCAGCCACATGGCACGGCTGGGCTCTGCATTCTGCCCCGTGGGTGATTGCAGATGGACAGACATTCCCACGGGAGCCCGGACCCCAGCATCCCACCTTCCCAAGCCACCCAGCACCGCGAGAGCCCACAGGAGAGCCGCCTCCCAGCGGACAGGGCTCACCCTGCGTCCTGTGGGCCCTGAGACTGCAGCACCCCAGCCCTGCCAGAGCCCCCGGCTGGGCTGGCTCCGGCGCCCACATGCCCGGCAGCTGGGTGCTGTGTGAGCTGGTGCTCAGCCTGAGGGCCTAGGCAGATGTGCACTGCTGGACCCGCTCACGCACACGCAGCGTGTCCAGGGGCTTGCCAGGGTGACTTACAGCTAGAACATGTGCCTGGCAATTACCCAATTACCCCAGCACTGGGCAGACATACAGGGAACGTCTCTGCCCTGACCCCCCTGTGTGCGGGTGGGGGGGTAGCTCAGGATGCAGGAAGGGGGTAGCTAGGGGCTGTGTGCGGGCGGGGGGGGGCAGTTCAGGGTGTAGGGAGGGGGTAGCTAGGGGCTGTGTGCGGGCGGGGGGGGCAGTTCAGGGTGCAGGGAGGAGGTAGCTAGGGGCTGTGTGCGGGCGGGGGGTGTCACGGAGTATTGGGGGACTCAGGGCCCTGCACCCCCGGCTTCCTGCGATTCACCATGACTCTCAGCCAGCCAGTAAAGCAGAAGGTTTATTTGGATGACAGGAATACAGTCCAAGACAGGTCTTGCAGGCACAGACAACAGGGCCCCCCTCAGTTAGGTCCAGCTTGGGGTCCCAGGGCATGCCAGCCCACCCCCCTTGGGGGGTCAGAGCCATCTCTGCCTCCCAGCCATCTCTCCAGCCTGCTTCCAGCCTGCTTCCAGCACTCCCCTTCAGCGACCCCTCCCACAGCCTTTGTTCAGTTTCCCGGGCCCCGGAGTCACCTGACCTCCCACCCCCTCCTGGGCTCTCATGTTACAAGCTCAGGTATGTTCCCTTGGGCCGGCTCCCATCCCCCGATGCAGACCATCCTAGTCACACTCCCCTGTCAGCATTCACACACCCCAGCAAGAACAGTCCCAGTTCGTCACATCTCTCCCCCCTTCGAGACCGAACTGAGCAGGGTCACTTTAGCCAGTGACCCGGGGAAGTTCGAACCTACCCCCGTTCCCATGGATGCCCCCGCATCCCTCCAGTTCCTTGGTGGGAATTACACCAGGCCCCTTCCGTTCCACGCCCCCCCTTAGGTCGGGGTGCTTGATGGCACTCGCAGTTCGCCTGTGGGAAGGTTTATGCGGCCTGTGCCCTTTTTCCACCCCCATACCTCTGGGGTTCCAACTGGGCTGTGGTCTTCTCCCAGCGCTCCAGTCTGGAGGTCTGTGCTTTGGGCTCTCTTGGTTCAGAGCCGCCCTTTTTACCTTGGCCACCCTCCGGAAAGGCTCCTCTATGCTGGGCAAGGGTCCTAAGGCTGTTTTCCCCTTGTCCCAGGCCTTCCTCCCCCTCTGACAGGGGTCACAGGATCCGCAGTACTGTCGGACAGTAACAAAGACCCCAGGCCAGTAAAAGCTCCGTAGCAGCCTCTGCTGGGTACGCCAGGTTCCCTGGTGCCCTGAGAGGGGAATGTCATGGGCCCGGCACAGCAGCTGGCGGCGATACTTCTGGGGTACCACCAGCTGCCTCCTGATCCCCCCTGACTCCATTTTCCCTGGGGGAGCCCATTCTCGGTACAGGAACCCCTTCTCCCACAGGAACCTTTTCCGGCCACCTCGTTCCATGGTCTGTACCGCATTGAGGTCGGCCAGGTCCCTTATCTTCCGCAAGGAGGGGTCTCTCTGTAACTCGGCCTGGAACTCAGCAGCTGGGACAGGGATGGCCACCTGCTCTTTCTCGCCCGCTGGGTCCGAAGCTGCAGCCTCCCTGAGCCGCGTCCCTGGGCGTTCCCTCCCCACCAGGTTAGGGTCCTGCGCCTCAGGCAAGGCACCCCCCCCAAGGCCAGGGCGCAGGGCCCCTCGCCGGCTCTGACTGCGGGTCACAACCAGTGCCTTTTGGGGGTTGCTTGGCCAGTTCTCCAGGTCCCCCCCCATCAATACCTCAGTGGGCAAATACGGGTGTACCCCCACATCCTTGGGGCCCTCCTTGGCCCCCCACTTCAGGTGTACCCTTGCCACGGGCACTTTGACTGGTGTTCCGCCCACCCCCGTCAGGGTCAGGTAGGAGTTGGGCACCACCTGATCTGGGGCCACCACCTCGGGCCGGGCCAGCGTCACCTCTGCGCCCGTATCCCAGTATCCATTGACCTTCCTCCCATCCACCTCCAGGGGAACAAGGTACTCTCTCCGGAGGGACAGCCCCGCGCCCACCGTATAAACCAAAAACCCTGAGTCTGGGGCATCCAGCCCCCTAGAGGAGCTGGCCTGGGGCCCTTCTCTCTCTTGAGCAGTTGATAAGCTGCCAGCCCCTCTTGCGTGAGAAGCCTGCCCCTCGTCCGTCTGGGCCTCTACCAAGTTAACCCTATGCGGGTTCGGTCTGCTCAGTCTGTCCTTGAGCTTGGGGCACTGGGCCCGAACGTGGCCTCTTCGGCCGCAGTAATAGCAGCTCATGTCCTGTGGGTCCCCTCGAGCCGGTCGGTTGTCCCTGATGCTGGGCATTCCCCGTGGGAGGGGATTCCCCATATTCCCCCTTTGGTAGGTCCCAGGGTGACTCTCTCTCTGCATCGCGGCGGGCCTGTTCCTTTGGGGCTCCTCCCTGCCACCCCCTGCCCGGCTCTTTACAAACTCATCGGCCAGCTGCCCGGCGTGTCGCGGGTTCTCTGGCTTTCTGTCCACCAACCACAGCCTCAGGTCGGATGGGCACCGCTCATACAGTTGCTCCAGTACCAGCAGTTTAATCAGGTCCTCCTTCGTCTGGGCCCCGCCAGCCCACTTGCTGGCGTATCTTTCCATGCGGACGGCTAGTTGCAAATAGGAGATCTCAGGGGCTTTATCTTGACTCCGGAACCTTTCCCGGTACATCTCAGGAGTCAGCCCAAACTCACGTAGCAGGGCCTTTTTGAATAGTTCGTAGTCCCCTTTCTCTGCCTCTCCCAGTTGGCGGTACAATGCCACGGATTTGGGGTCCAGTAAGGGGGTAAGGACCCGGAGTCTGTCCGCGGGATCCACCCGGTGCAGCTCGCAGGCCGTCTCAAAGGCCTCCAGGAAGTCATCCATGTCCTCCCCCTCCTTGTATGGGGCCATGATGCACTTATCAAAGCTCCGTGCAGTCCTGGGTCCCCCCTCACTCACCGCAGCCGGGGGTTCGCTGCCCTTCAATCTCGCCAGTTCCAGTTCACGCTGATGCTGTCTCTCATTCTCCTGTCTCTGTCTCTCATTCTCCTGTCTCTGTCTCTCATTCTCCTCCCGTTCACGCTGATGCTGTCTCTCTTTCTCCTCCCGTTCATGCTGACGCTGTCTCTCTTCATGCTGTCTCTGTTGTTCACGATCCTCCAGCTCCCTCAGTTTTAGCTCTTTCTCCCATTCCAGCCAATTCCGCTCCCCGGATGCTGAACGTCGCCGGGAGGACCCTCTGCTGGCCGGCGAGCTTCGCCGGGGGGACCCCCTGCTGGCCGGGGGGGTCACGGCGCCTTCGGTATTTGCTGGGCTCCTCCCCACCCTTCCCCTAGGCATAGGAAGGAGGGGTCTCGGGAAGCCCTCAGCAGCGGGCTGACCACTCCCAGCTGGGACAGACACTGGTGCCTGCGCTGCATTTGCCAGGCTGCTTCCCTGAGACACAGGGATCGGTTCATTCGCGCGATCTTCCGCCTCCAGCTGGGCAATGAGCTGTTCTTTGGTGAGCCTCCCAATGCGCAGCCGCCTCTGCTTGCACAGCTCCACCAGGTCGCTCTTAAGCCGCTGGGCATACATCTTCCTGCTGGCCACTCACCGGCCTGTGTGCTCACAGCTCCCCACAGTTCCCAGGGGGACCCCTAGTGTGCCAGCCCTTCTCGAGGTCACCACCTCTCTGCCAGGGTCGAGCTGCAGACTCCTCCGCCCCTGGGACCACTCGCTGCGATCCCCCCGGGGGACCCTGTTACTGCAAAAGTCCTTCTCGCTGGTCACACACTCCCAGGGGTAATAACCGTCTCTCTCCCACTCTTCAGCGTGCCTGGTCCCCGTCAATCCCCCTTCGTTTTACTGCTCCCCAGTCACTTACTGCAGGAAGCGCCGTCCACGGGGTGCAGTAGATCCCGCCGCTGCCACCAGTTGTCACGGAGTATTGGGGGACTCAGGGCCCTGCACCCCCGGCTTCCTGCGATTCACCATGACTCTCAGCCAGCCAGTAAAGCAGAAGGTTTATTTGGATGACAGGAATACAGTCCAAGACAGGTCTTGCAGGCACAGACAACAGGGCCCCCCTCAGTTAGGTCCAGCTTGGGGTCCCAGGGCATGCCAGCCCACCCCCCTTGGGGGGTCAGAGCCATCTCTGCCTCCCAGCCATCTCTCCAGCCTGCTTCCAGCCTGCTTCCAGCACTCCCCTTCAGCGACCCCTCCCACAGCCTTTGTTCAGTTTCCCGGGCCCCGGAGTCACCTGACCTCCCACCCCCTCCTGGGCTCTCATGTTACAAGCTCAGGTATGTTCCCTTGGGCCGGCTCCCATCCCCCGATGCAGACCATCCTAGTCACACTCCCCTGTCAGCATTCACACACCCCAGCAAGAACAGTCCCAGTTCGTCACAGGGGGTAGCTCAGGATGCAGGGAGGGGGTAGCTAGGGGCTGTGTGTGGGCGGGGGGTAGCTCAGGGTGCAGGGAGGGGGTAGCTAGGGGCTGTGTGTGGGCGGGGGGTAGCTCAGGGTGCAGGGAGGGGGTAGTTAGGGGCTGTGTGCGGGCGGGGGGTAGCTCAGGGTGCAGGGAGGGGGTAGCTAGGGGCTGTGTGCGGGCGGGGGGGCAGTTCAGGGTGCAGGGAGGGGGTAGCTAGGGGCTGTGTGCGGGTGGGAGGTAGCTCAGGGTGCAGGGAGGGGGTAGCTAGGGGCTGTGTGCAGGCGGGGGGGGTAGCTCAGGGTGCAGGGAGGGGGTAGCTAGGGGCTGTGTGTGGGTGGGGGGGTAGCTCAGGGTGCAGGGAGGGGGTAGCTAGGAGCTGTGTGTGGGCTGGGGGGTAGCTCAGGGTGAAGGGAGGGGGTGCTAGGGGCTGTGTGCGGGCAGGGCGTAGCTCAGGGTGCAGGGAGGGGGTTGCTAGGGGCTGTGTGCGGGTGGGGGGCAGTTCAGGGTGTAGGGAGGGGGTAGCTAGGGGCTGGGTGTGGGCAGGGCGTAGCTCAGGGTTCAGGGAGGGGGTTGCTAGGGGCTGTGTGTGGGCAGGGGGTAGCTCAGGGTTCAGGGAGGGGGTAGCTAGGGGCTGTGTGCAGGCGGGGGGGTAGCTCAGGGTGCAGGGAGGGGGTAGCTAGGGGCTGTGTGCGAGCGGGGGGGTAGCTAGGGGCTGTGTGCAGGCAGGGGGGTAGCTCAGGGTGCAGGGAGGGGGTAGCTAGGGGCTGTGTGCAGGCGGGGGGGTAGCTCAGGGTGCAGGGAGGGGGTAGCTAGGGGCTGTGTGTGGGTGGTGGGGTAGCTCAGGGTGCAGGGAGGGGGTAGCTAGGAGCTGTGTGTGGGCTGGGGGGTAGCTCAGGGTGAAGGGAGGGGGTGCTAGGGGCTGTGTTTGGGCGGGGGGTAGCTCAGGGTGCAGGGAGGGGGGTGCTAGGGGCTGTGTGCGGGTGGGGGGTGTAGCTCAGGGGTAGCTAGGGGCTGTGTGCGGGCGGGGGGGTAGCTCAGGGTGCAGGGAGGGGGTAGCTAGGAGCTGTGTGTGGGCTGGGGGGTAGCTCAGGGGGCAGGGAGGGGGTTGCTACGGGCTGTGCGCAGGCAGGGGGGTAGCTCAGGGTGCAGGGAGGGGGGTGCTAGGGGCTGTGTGCGGGCGGGGGGGTAGCTCAGGGTGAAGGGAGGGGGTAGCTAGGAGCTGTGTGTGGGTGGGGGGGTAGCTCAGGGTGCAGGGAGGGGGTAGCTAGGAGCTGTGTGCGGGTGGGGGGTAGCTCAAGGTGCAGGGAGAGGGGTGCTAGGAGCTGTGTGTGGGCAGGGGGGCAGGGAGGGGGCAGGGAGGGGGGTGCTAGGGGCTGTGTGCGGGTGCGGGGTAGCTCAGGGTGCAGGGAGGGGGGTGCTAGGGGCTGTGTGTGGGCCGGGGGGCTCCCACTTGCAGCAGGGAGCGCATTGGGGCTCCTGGCTTCAGCGCCCCCCCCCCCCGCTCCTGGCTGGGGGGGGCGTTGCCAGCTTCATTCCGTGCTGCTCCCGGCTTCAGCACTGGAGCTCTGAGGAAGCCGGTTTCAGCCGCGGGCTCCATAGCCCCCTGAAAGGGCTCACAGACCCCCAGCGGGCTACGGACTCCCGGTGACACGGCCATTTAACCCCTTCCACAGCCAAAAGGGGCCACTTCCAAAGGCAATTGCAGGAGCCTCATTTCTGACTCCCGTGGCCTCCACTTTCGTGGTGACCTGGAATGGAAACCAGGGTGCAGTGTCCAGGGCTCTGGGCCCCCGTCACTCTCTTCCCTGCCTGCACTCGTGTCGCCATCTACACCGGAAGGTAGCCCGCCCAGCCCTCTGCTGTGCCAGCTCATGGACCTAGACAGGGCTTGCAGCTGCCATCTGGCAGCGCCAGGGGCCTGTGTCCGCTGCTCCCAGGCTGCCCTGCGGGATCCATACCTCTCCAGCCCCTCTGGGCCCGGCGGTGGGGTCTCCGGGCTCTGTCCAGACAGACCAGTGTGATCCACAGCAAACAGCTTCTGCAAAGATACCGCAAGGAAAGGGACACGGTTACACCTCTTCTCCAGCGGGTCTGTGCCTTAGCAACCCAGGGCTGGAACGGGGGAAAGCCCAGAGGCCAGCACGCCACTGCAGCCTGGGCAGCGCCAGCTCGGTAGGGAGCAGAGAGCAGGCCAGGGACAGGCACAGACTGGGCTGATGCTGCTGTGATATTATTGACATACTCTGGGACCATATAGAACATGGTTGCAACCAAAGTCCTGTAGTGGCACCAAATCTTGTATAAAGGGGGGGGGTCAAATGAGGTGTCTAAGACAAGGTTATGGTTTGCTGGTTATGATTATGCTGTCTATATGTGTGTATCAATTTTGTAGTTGAAGTTATAAATATTGGCTCTATACTGTCTGTATTTCAAACTGATGCTATGCTGCTGGGTGACACCCCAGACAAGTTGGTGTTAGCTCTGCCTAGCCTGCTTGATGGCCCATTAAGGACCATCAGCTATACAATTGACCCATTGAGAGAAGGCAAATACGCCTTGTGACTCAGCAAGGAACGCAGGGACTGACCCATGTGACTCCAGACTCCATTTTGCTGTAATTTTCCACAGTAAGAACAAAGAGGTGTTCTTACACCTGGAAGACTATAAAAGGCTGATGCCTCGTCTACATCTGGTCTTCAATCCTGCTTCTGACCTCTGGAGGGACTTTGCTACAAACTGAAGCTCTACACAAAGGACTGAATGACCCATCCCAGCGGGGGATGTATTCCAGAGACTTGATTTTGAACCTCCAATTTATCTCATCACTGCTACAAGCCTGAACCAAGAACTTTGCCATTACTGTATGTAATTGAGTCCATTTAACCAATTCTAACTCTCATCTCTATCTTTTTCCTTTTATGAATAAACCTTTAGATTTTAGATTCTAAAGGATTGGCAACAGCGCGATTTGTGGGTAAGATCTGATTTGTATATTGACCTGGGTCTGGGGCTTGATCCTTTGGGATCGGGAGAACCTTTTTTCTTTTACTGGAGTATTGGTTTTCATAACCATTTGTCCCCATAACGAGTGGCACTGGTGGGAATACTGGGAAACTGGAGTGTCTAAGGGGATTGCTTGTAAGACTTGCGGTTAGCCAGTGGGGTGAGACCGAAGTCTTAGTCTGGCTGGTTTGGTTTGTCTTGGAGGTGGAAGAACCCCAGCCTTGGGCTGTAAGTGCCCTGTTTAAGCAATTTGTCCTGAATTGGCACTCTCAGTTGGGTCCCGCCAGAACCGCATCGTTACATCCCCTACAACCATTTCTTCTATGAGTCCTCACTACTCACCAAAACCAAATCTAAAATGCCATCCCCTCTTGTTGGTTCTTCAACTACTTGATGAAGGAATCCATCAGCTATCGCATCCAGGAAAATCTGAGCCCTATTACTATTACTAGCACTTGTCCTCCAGTCTATATCTGGGAAGTTAAAGTCTCCCGTGATTACACAATTCCCATTAGTGTTTACTACATTAAAGAGGTCTCTATCCATGTCCAAATCAGATCCCGGTGGTCTGTAGCACACCCCAAGCACTATCCCAGGGGAGACTCTAGTAGCTTTCTTCCCCAATGTGATTTTTGCCCAGACAGACTCTGTCTTCTCCTTTCCATCACTTCTTATTTCTTTACAGTTTACCTCATCATTGCTCTACAATGCTACTCCACCACCTTTGTCTTTATTTCTGCCTTTCCTAAACAGCACATAGCCTTCAATACCTGTACTCCAGTCATGACTACTATTCCACCATGTTTCTGTTATCCCTATAATAGCTGGTTTCACTTCCTGCACCAAGCAACAGAGGGTCCTGTGGCACCTTTAAGACTAACAGAAGTATTGGGAGCATAAGCTTTCATGGGTAAGAACCTCACTTCTTCTTGCATCTGAAGAAGTGAGGTTCTTACCCACGAAAGCTCATGCTCCCAATACTTCTGTTAGTCTCAAAGGTGCCATAGGACCCTCTGTTGCTTTTTACAGATTCAGACTAACACGGCTACCCCCTGATACTTGATTCCTGCACCAGTAGCTCCAGTTCCTCCATTTTGTTACCTAGGCTCCTCGCATTAGTGTAGAAACTGTGACGAAGTGGGACTGTTCTTAATGTTTCCTCTGAATACTGTGTGGGTGCCTCAGTTTCTGACCGACCCTCTGTCTCCTAGCAACTAATGGCCAGGCCCTTCCCCCCTGCAAGGGGATGCTAAAGGTGTGGGAGAACAAAGAGGTCAGGTGACCTCCTGGCCTGGGAAAGGAACTCAGCAGAGAAGGAGGGGCTGGAGGGGGTTTCAGTTTGGAGCTGGCTGGGGACGGGAAGTGAGGGCAGATGGGGGTGTCTGGCTCGTAGGACCCCAGGATGGACCCGGCTGAGGGTGTTCTCTGTACCTACAAGCTCTGTTTTAGACCATGTTCCTGTCATCTAATAAACCTCTGTTTTACTGGCTGGCTGAGAGTCACATCTGACTGCGAAGTGGGGGTACAGAACCCTCTGGCTTCCCCAGGACCCCGCCTGGGCGGACTCGCTGTGGGAAGCGCACGGAGGGGCATATGCTGAATGCTCCCAGGAGAGACCCAGGAGGTGAAGACGTGTGAGCTTCTTGCCCTGAAGACAGTCTGCTCCGAGGGAAAGGAGGCTCCCCAGAGTCCTGAGTGGCTTTGTGGGGAGCAGTTCCAGAGCATCGCCCGGGGACTCCGTGACAACTAGTGGCAGCGGTGGGATGTACTGCACCCTGTGAATGGCGCTTCTTGCGGTAAGTGACTGGGGAGCAGTAAAACAAAGGGGGGATAATGAGGACCAGGCATGCTGAAGGCTCAGAGAGGGGCGGTTTCAGGGGGCAATTAACCTCTGGGAGTGTGTGACCAGCGAGAAGGATTGTTGGAGTAACAGGGTTCCCCTGGGGATTGCAGCGAGCAGTCTCAGGGGCGGAGGAGTCTGCAGCTCGACTGTGGCAAAGAGGTGGTGACCACGAGAAGGGCTGGCACACTAGGGGTTCTTCCTGGAA
The DNA here is from genome assembly GCF_011386835.1 of Chrysemys picta bellii. Classification (NCBI taxonomy): domain Eukaryota; kingdom Metazoa; phylum Chordata; order Testudines; family Emydidae; genus Chrysemys; species Chrysemys picta. The sequence continues at coordinate 290,366,403 of NC_088792.1, read as the reverse complement.
ACCGTGGGGAGCTGAGAGCACACGGGCCTCTGAGTCCAAAGCACCTGGGGAACAGCGGAGTGATGGCCCTATCACCATCTCCTCAAGAAGGACATTGTAATCCTGTGCAAAAAGAGAGGGTTATTGTGACGAACTGGGACTGTTCTTGCTGGGGTGTGTGAATGCTGACAGGCGAGTGTGACTAGGATGGTCTGCATCGGAGGATGGGAGTCTGCCCGAGGGAACATACCTGAGCTTGTAACATGAGAACCCAGGAGGGGGTTGGAGGTCAGGTGACTCCGGGGCCCGGGAAACTGAACAAAGGCTGTGGGAGGGGTCGCTGAAGGAGAGTGCTGGAAGCGAGCTGGAGAGATGGCTGGGAGGCAGAGATGGCTCTGACCCCCCAAAGGGGGGTGGGCTGGAATGCCCTGGGACCCCAAGCTGGACTTAACTGAGGGGGTCCTGTTGTCTGTGCCTGCAAGACCTGTCTTGGACTGTATTCCTGTCATCCAAATAAACCTTCTGCTTTACTGGCTGGCTGAGCGTCATGGTGAATCGCAGGAAGCTGGGGGTGCAGGGCCCTGAGTCCCCCAATACTCCGTGACAACTGGTGGCAGCGGTGGGATCTACTGCACCCCGTGGACGGCGCTTCCTGCAGTAAGTGACTGGGGAGCAGTAAAACGAAGGGGGATTGACGGGGACCAGGCGTGCTGAAGAAGAGTGAGAGAGAGACGGTTATTACCCCTGGGAGTGTGTGACCAGCGAGAAGGACTTTTGCAGTAACAGGGTCCCCCGGGGGGATCGCAGCGAGTGGTCCCAGGGGCGGAGGAGTCTGCAGCTCGACCCTGGCAGAGAGGTGGTGACCTCGAGAAGGGCTGGCACACTAGGGGGCCCCCTGGGAACTGTGGGGAGCTGTGAGCACACAGGCCGGTGAGTGGCCAGCAGGAAGATGTATGCCAAGCGGCTTAAGAGCGACCTGGTGGAGCTGTGCAAGCAGAGGGGGCTGCGCATTGGGAGGCTCACCAAAGAACAGCTCATTGCCCAGCTGGAGGCGGAAGATCGCGCGAATGAACTGATCCCTGTGTCTCAGGGAAGCAGCCTGGCAAATGCAGCGCAGGCACCAGTGTCTGTCCCAGCGGGGAGTGGTCAGCCGGCTGCTGAGGGCTTCCCGAGACCCCTCCTTCCTATGCCTAGGGGAAGGGTGGGGAGGAGCCCGGCAAATACCGAAGGCGCCGTGACCCCCCCGGCCAGCAGGGGATCCTCCCGGCGAAGCTCGCCGGCCAGCAGAGGATCCTCCCGGCGACGTTCGGCATCCGTGGAGCGGAATTGGCTGGAATGGGAGAAAGAGCTAAAACTGAGAGAGCTGGAGGATCGTGAACAACAGAGACAGCATGAACGGGAGGAGAAAGAGAGACAGCATCAGCGTGAACGGGAGGAGAAAGAGAGACAGAGACAGGAGAATGAGAGACAGCGTCAGCATGACCTGGAACTGGCGAGATTGAAGGGCAGCGAACCCCCGGCTGCGGTGAGTGAGGGGGGACCCAGGACTGCACGGAGCTTTGATAAGTGCATCCTGGCCCCACGCAAGGAGGGGGAGGACATGGATGACTTCCTGGAGGCCTTTGAGACGGCCTGCGAGCTGCACCGGGTGGATCCCGCGGACAGACTCCGGGTCCTTACCCCCTTACTGGACCCCAAATCCGTGGCATTGTACCGCCAACTGGGAGAGGCAGAGAAAGGGGACTACGAACTATTCAAAAGGGCCCTGCTACGAGAGTTTGGGCTGACTCCTGAGATATACCGGGAAAGGTTCCGGAGTCAGGATAAAACCCCTGAGATCTCATATCTGCAACTAGCCGTCCGCATGGAAAGATACGCCAGCAAGTGGGCTGATGGGGCCCAGACGAAGGAGGACCTGATTAAACTGCTGGTACTGGAGCAACTGTATGAGCGGTGCCCATCCGACCTGAGGCTGTGGTTGGTGGACAGAAAGCCAGAGAACCCGCGACACGCAGGGCAGCTGGCTGATGAGTTTGTAAAGAGCCGGTCAGGGGGTGGCAGGGAGGAGCCCCAAAGGAACAGGCCCGCCGCGATGCAGAGAGAGAGTCACCCTGGGACCTCCCAAAGGGGGAATATGGGGAATCCCCTCCCACGGGGAATGCCCAGCGTCAGGGACAACCGACCGGCTCGAGGGGACCCACAGGACATGAGCTGCTATTACTGCGGCCGAAGAGGCCACGTTCGGGCCCAGTGCCCCAAGCTCAAGGACAGACTGAGCAGACCGAACCCGCATAGGGTTAACTTGGTAGAGGCCCAGACGGACGAGGGGCAGGCTTCTCACGCAAGAGGGGCTGGCAGCTTATCAACTGCTCAAGAGAGAGAAGGGCCCCAGGCCAGCTCCTCTAGGGGGCTGGATGCCCCAGACTCAGGGTTTTTGGTTTATACGGTGGGCGCGGGGCTGTCCCTCCGGAGAGAGTACCTTGTTCCCCTGGAGGTGGATGGGAGGAAGGTCAATGGATACTGGGATACGGGCGCAGAGGTGACGCTGGCCCGGCCCGAGGTGGTGGCCCCAGATCAGGTGGTGCCCAACACCTACCTGACCCTGACGGGGGTGGGCGGAACACCAGTCAAAGTGCCCGTGGCAAGGGTACACCTGAAGTGGGGGGCCAAGGAGGGCCCCAAGGATGTGGGGGTACACCCGTATTTGCCCACTGAGGTATTGATGGGGGGGGACCTGGAGAACTGGCCAGGCAACCCCCAAAAGGCACTGGTTGTGACCCGCAGTCAGAGCCGGCGAGGGGCCCTGCGCCCTGGCCTTGGGGGGGGTGCCTTGCCTGAGGCGCAGGACCCTAACCTGGTGGGGAGGGAACGCCCAGGGACACGGCTCAGGGAGGCTGCAGCTTCAGACCCAGCGGGCGAGAAAGAGCAGGTGGCCATCCCTGTCCCAGCTGCTGAGTTCCAGGCCGAGTTGCAGAGAGATCCCTCCTTGCGGAAGATAAGGGACCTGGCCGACCTCAATGCGGTACAGACCATGGGACGAGGTGGCCGGAAAAGGTTCCTGTGGGAGAAGGGGTTCCTGTACCGAGAATGGGCTCCTCCAGGGAAAATGGAGTCAAGGGGGATCAGGAGGCAGCTGGTGGTACCCCAGAAGTATCGCCGCCAGCTGCTGTGCCGGGCCCATGACATTCCCCTCTCAGGGCACCAGGGAACCTGGCGTACCCAGCAGAGGCTGCTACGGAGCTTTTACTGGCCTGGGGTCTTTGTTACTGTCCGACAGTACTGTGGATCCTGTGACCCCTGTCAGAGGGGGAGGAAGGCCTGGGACAAGGGGAAAACAGCTTTAGGACCCTTGCCCGGCATAAAGGATCCTTTCCAGAGGGTGGCCAAGGTTAAAAGGGCGGCTCTAAACCAAGAGAGCCCAAAGCACAGACCTCCAGACTGGAGCGCTGGGAGAAGACCACAGCCCAGTTGGAACCCCAGAGGTATGGGGGTGGGAAAAGGGCACAGGCCGCATAAACCTTCCCACATGCGAACTGCGAGTGCCATCAAGCACCCCCGACCTAAGGGGGGGCGTGAAACTGGAGGGGCCTGGTGTAATTCCCACCAAGGAATGGGAGGGATGCGGGGGCATCCATGGGAACGGGGGTAGGTTCGAACTTCCCCAGGTCACTGGCTAAAGTGACCCTGCTCAGTTCGGTCTCGAAGGGGGGAGAGATGTGACGAACTGGGACTGTTCTTGCTGGGGTGTGTGAATGCTGACAGGCGAGTGTGACTAGGATGGTCTGCATCGGAGGATGGGAGTCTGCCCGAGGGAACATACCTGAGCTTGTAACATGAGAACCCAGGAGGGGGTTGGAGGTCAGGTGACTCCGGGGCCCGGGAAACTGAACAAAGGTTGTGGGAGGGGTCGCTGAAGGAGAATGCTGGAAGCGAGCTGGAGAGATGGCTGGGAGGCAGAGATGGCTCTGACCCCCCAAAGGGGGGTGGGCTGGAATGCCCTGGGACCCCAAGCTGGACTTAACTGAGGGGGTCCTGTTGTCTGTGCCTGCAAGACCTGTCTTGGACTGTATTCCTGTCATCCAAATAAACCTTCTGCTTTACTGGCTGGCTGAGAGTCATGGTGAATCGCAGGAAGCCGGGGGTGCAGGGCCCTGAGTCCCCCAATACTCCGTGACAGTTATGCATTGGGAAGTTCACCAAGGCCCAGTCAATCGTGCAGCTGGAGGACAAGGACTGCTCTAAGGAGCAGATTCCTGGCCCAGACGGGGCTACAAGAGGATCTGGGAGCAGCTGGAGTGGTAGCCAGGCATCCCCGAGAGTCTGGTCCCCAACCAGACGGGGGTCTTCACGATCGGGTTCCCCATCAGGGGATCGGAGACGGATGGGATTGGAGCTGAGTCCAAGAGAGCGAGAGGACCGTGAGAGAGAGAGAGAGCCCGAGGAAAAGCTGCAGGAGAAGCAGCGGCAGCATGGACTGGCGCTGGTGGAGCGGAGAGGCATGGGGGCTTCCCAGGGGTGAGTGGGGATAGACCCCGGGCTGCCAGTTCCGCAGGGAACCTCAACACTAAATTGCTGCCCGTGGTTAAGGAGGGCGGGGGGATGTGATGCCCACCACACGGCCTTCGAGCAGGCTGGCGATTTGAACCGGGGGGACCCGGCGGAAAAGCCCCGGTATCTAGCTCCCTTGCTGGGTCCCAAGGCCATAGACACTGTCAGCCAGATGGGTGGGGAGGTGGACAGGCTCTCACCCCTGGCCCAGGCCTATATGTCTGCGTGGAGTCTCCTGGGCTCAGGCCCTTCGGACCCTCACTGGGAGCGGAAGGTGGTGGTCAATGGGGACATGCCTGGGGTGGCGAGACCCTGGGACAGACAGAACTGTTGTCGGGCCCCGGGTGGTGCAGCCGCAGATGCTGAGGGGCTGTATGACCTGGGGGAAGGTCCCCGGGATGAAGCCCCTCGCCCTGCCTATGGCCCCGATCCCTGTGCAGACCCAGGAGGGGTCGGGCTGGCTGGCCATTGGGGTTCTCCAGGATATCGTCTGTGAGGTCCTGTTGGGGGGTGACTGTGTCTCTTTGGGACAGGATCCAGGCCCTGCCCCTGTAACGGCCGAGGATTTGAATTTGAATCCCGCTAACCAATTGGCTAAGAGGGAAATGGTCAGTGAAAATGCAAATGACCTGGCTGGCAGGAGGGAGGGGCTGCTGGGCTCAGGGTACCTGCCTACCTGTAACCAGACCCCTGGGGCTGAGTGGGAGGGAGAGATGCTCCCCGCCCCCCTGCACACCGAAGAGGGGGCCCAGGCTGGCTCTGATGCTGTGACCAGAGCAGAGAGCTCACTGCCTGCCCCCACTGAGACAACAAGGACAGTGCTGGGCACGGTGGGAGCTGAGACCTCAGCTGAGTGGGGGGACACCCAGGCAGGGCAGGTCGGCTGCCAACCAGGTTTGCCTGGTCCAGACGTGCTGCTGGGAAGTGATTACACAGCAGGGAGGGAGCTACCAGGGACAGGGCTCGGGGGGCTGTGACCCCAGGCCCAGCCAGCGAGAGGGAACAGGTCCCACTCCCTTCCCCAGCAGCTGAATTCCAGACCGAGCTGCAGCGGGATCCCTTCTTGGAGAAGCTGAGGGAACTTGCTGGCCACAGCGCTGCAAACCCCCTTGGGGAAGGCTGCAGGGACAGAGTCCTGTGGGAGAAGGGATTCCTGTACCGGGAATGGGCTCCCCAAGGGGAAGTAGAACTGGGGGGAATCGGGAGGCAGCTGGTGGTGCCCCAGGAATCCACGGGGTTCTTCCCGTTCGAGCTGCTGGATGGGAGAAGAGTGAGGGGACCCCTGGACCCGGAAGGGGAGGATTTGGAGGAGAAGGGGGAAGACCCCCCTGGTGGATCTCTTCCCTGAGGTGGGAGCCAATCTCCCCATCAGGTGTTCCCCATTCAGAGTCACTGGGAAAGGAGCCCAGAACCTGGAGAGAGAGGTCAAGGACATGCTGGCTTTAGATGGGATCCAGCCGTTCAACAGCCCATGGGCCTCACCCGTGGGGCTGGTCCCCAAGGGAGACAGGATGATCTGGTTTTGTGGGGACTATTGGAAGCTTAAAGCCATCACCGTGTCTGATGCCTACCCCATGCCTAGGCCTGGGGAGATTCTAGACAAGCTGAGGGGGATGGAGGACTTGGTCCTGGCGTACATCGATGACGTGTGTCTTTAGCCAGACCTGGGAGGAACAGGTGTCCCAGGTGAAGAGGGTGCTGGGCTGCCTCAAGGAGGTGGGACTGACGGTAAAAGCCGAGAAGTGCAAGGTGGAGATGATCAGAGATTGGCCCATTCCCCAGACCAAGAAACAAGTCCAGGCCTTTATCAGGATGGTGGGGTGCTACCAGAGGTTTGTACCCCACGTTAGATCCCGAGCTGCCCCCATCCCTGAGCGATGTGAGAGGGGTAAGCCAGACGAGGTGGTCTGGACCGAGCAGGGCCAGAGGGCTCTCTGTATACTGAAGGAGGCTCTAATCCAGGGCCCGGTAAATCTGGTAAACCCAGACTTTGCCAAGCCTTTTGCAGTGTTCACCAACCCCCAGATGCAGGGCTGGGCACGGGGCTGATGCAAGCCGATGCTGAGGGGGGGAGACCCCCCACCGGGTACCTGAGCCAGAACCTGCTGCCCCGGGAGCAGAACTATGCGGCCTCAGAGAAGAAATGCCCGGCCATGGTGCAGGCCCTTAGAAAGCTGCAGCCGTATCTATTTGGGCCGCACTTTACTGTGTATACTGACCACTCTCCTCCGACGTGGCGGCGTCACATGCAAGGGGCTGATGCCGAGCTGCTGGGGACAGAGACACCTGTTCAGAGGGTGGCCAAGGTCAAGATGGGGGCTCTTAACCAAGAGAGCCTGAATTGCAGCCCTCCAAACTGGAGCGCTGGGAAAAGACCCAATCCCAGTTTAAACCCCAGGGGTATTAGGGTGAATCTCAGTTTAAACCCCAGGGGTATTGGGGTGGCAAAAGGGTACGGGCCGCATAAACCTTCCCACATGCAGCCTGCAAGCGCCATCAAGCACAACAGACCCACGGGAGGGCCTGAAACTGGAAGGTCCTGGTGTAACTCCCACCAGGGAATGGGAGAGATGATGGGCCATCCATGGGAACGTTGCTGGGTTCAAACTTCCCCAGGTCACTGGCTAAAGTGACCTCGCTCAGTTCAGTCTCCAAAGGGGGAGAGATGTGACGAAGTTGGACCGTTCTTAATGTTTCCTCTGAATACTGTGTGGGGGCCTCAGTTTCTGTCGCCTAGCAACTAATGGCCAGGCCCTCCCCCCCTGCAAGGGGATGCTAAAGGTGTGGGAGAACAACGAGGTCAGGTGACCTCCTGGCCCAGGAAAGGAACAAAGCCCAGAGAAGGAGGGGCTGGAAGGGGTTTCAGTTTGGAGCTGGCTGGGGACGGGAAGTGAGGGCAGACGGGGGTGTCTGGCTCATAGGACCGCAGGATGGACCCGGCTGAGGGGTCCTGTTCTCTGGACCTACAAGCTCTGCTTTAGACCGTGTTCCTGTCATCTAATAAACCCCTGTTTTACTGGCTGGCTGAGAGTCACGTCTGACTGCGAAGTGGGGGTGCAGGACCCTCTGGCTTCCCCAGGACCCCACCGGGGCGGACTCGCTGTGGGAAGCGCACGGAGGGGCATATGCTGAATGCTCCCAGGAGAGACCCAGGAGGTGAAGCCGTGTGAGCTTCTTGCCCTGAAGACAGTCTGCTCCGAGGGAGAGGAGGCTCCCCAAAGTCCTGACTGGCTTTGTGGGGAGCAGTTCCAGAGCATCGCCCGGGGACTCCATGACACGAACATCTTAATTTTTGCCGTTTGGCTTCACTCACATTCTTTACCCGATTAGACACAGACATTCTACCGCCAGTATCACCTATTAGACTGGTGTCTACACTACTCTTCCTCCTTACGTCCATTCTCCGACCCACGGCTGTATCCTTTCTTACTTTGTTTTCTTCCCTCTGAATGTTAAAATCTGGCGTGGAGATTACCTGGACATCTCCCAACCATCTCCTCCAAATTCCTAGTTTAAAACTCTCTTAATCAGTTGTGCCAGCCTCCATCCTAGAAGTCTATTTCCCTCCCTACTCAGGTGAAGTCCATCCCGAGAGAACTGTCCATGAATGCCTCCCAGTGGCCATACATCCCAAAGCCCTCCTTATAGCACCACTGCCTGAGCCATCTGTTGATTGTCCTGATCTTGTCACACCTTTGTTTCCCTTCTCTAGGAACAGGCAGAATCCCACTGAAGATCACCTGAGCCTCGATTTCCTTAAGCGTCTTCCCCAGCCTGGCATAGTCTCCCTTGATACATTCCAGCGAGAATCTAGCCATATCATTCATTCCCACAGGCAGGACAATCAGCGGATTCTTTCCTGCTCCCGTTAGGATCCTCTTCAGCCTCAGGTCCACATCCCGTATCTTAGCACCCGGCAGACAGCTCACCCTTCTGTTCTCCGGATCAGCTCTGGTTACAGGCCTGTCTGTTCTTCTCAGTAAGGAGTCACCAATCACATAGACCTGCCTTTTCCTGGTGATGGTGTGATTCTCTAGTCTATCCCCTGTTCCCTCTGGCTGCAAGTCCTCTCGATTCCTATTGTCCCTTGCAATCCTTTACAACCCACCTGTATCCTCCTGGGGCTCATATTTGGTGTTATCTCCATGGACTCTTCCCCTCTTCCTATAGGACTCGTGCTCTTCTCTTCTTCCTTGCCCTCTCACCTTCAGCGACCACCTGCTGTGCCCCTTCTTCATTTTCCAACTCCGCAAACCTGTTCCTGAGCTCTATTTCTCCTTCACTAGCCCGACTTTTCCTCTGCCTGGTTCTCTTGGTCACATGCTTCCACAGTCCACTTTCCTCACCCAGCAGTTTCCCCTCAGAGTTCTTTGGTCCTGCTTCCATCTGCAAGTCTGAGCTTTTCCCTTCAGCCTCCTCGTGTCTTTGCTCCATCATCCGCTCGAACCTCCTTCTAAACTCAACCAGAGTTTCCACCTGCATCTCCAATCCTCGGATCTTTTCTTCCATCAGCTCTGGCAGGCGGCACTTCATGAAGATGAAACTCTTTTCAGGTGCCTCCTCCAGGATCATGTACATGCCGCAGCTTCCACATCCAGTCACCTTCACTGTGTCTTCTACTGCTTGGGTCACTGTATCTCATAGCTTTCCTGCCTAAATCCTGTAAGTCCAGGAAACAAAACAAACCAAAACACCACCACCCACAGCAAAACAACCCCACAACGAGCACCACAACACAGCCAGACCACCACACACTCCCTTCACTAGCCTGTCTGTTCCTCTGCCTGCCTCTTGGTCTCCCCCACAAACTCCCCTTGCAAACTCCCACTCAGACTCCCCTATTTACAGCTGTTTGCTGGCTCCTGGGCCGCTGCAGCTGTCTGTGCCATATGCTAACTGTTGTATTTTCAATAAATGCGGCATGTTGCCTTTTCCCCTGAAAAAGATCCCATGTGCTTCTTATAAGCATAACAGAGTGAGGTAACCTGCTGAGCTGTTTTCAGTTAAGTCTGCAGCTTTGGGGGCATGGACCTGACCCTAGGTCTATGTTGCAGCAGGCTAGCATGTCTGGCTCAACAAGGCAGGGTTCTGGAGTCCCAGGCTGGCAGAGAAAATGGGCGCAGAAGTAATTTAAGCACATCAGGTGACAGTCCCAATGCGGTCTCTGTGACCCACCCTGTCACATCTCCAATCTACTTCTCCCCATGGCTCAGTCGAACCCCGTTCTATCCAGCCGTCTCTCAAAAAGTAATAGCAAAAATTTTTTCAAGTACATCAGAAGCAGGAAGCCTGCTAAACAACCAGTGGGGCCACTGGATGATCGAGGTGCTAAAGGAGCACCCAAGGACGATAAGACCATTGCGAAGAAACTAAATGAATTCTTTGCATCGGTCTTCACGGTGAAGGATGTGAGGGAGATTCCCAAACCTGAGCCATTCTTTTTAGGTGACAAATCTGAGGAACTGTCCCAGATTGAGGTGTCATTAGAGGAGGTTTTGGAACAAATTGATAAACTAAACAGTAATAAGTCAACAGGACCAGATGGGATTCACCCAAGAGTTCTGAAGGAACTCAAATGTGAAATTGCAGAACTACTAACTGTAGTCTGTAACCCATCATTTAAATCAGTTTCTGTACCAGATGAATGGAGGATAGCTACTGTGACGCCAATTGTTTAAAAAGGCTCCAGAGGTGATCCTGGCAATTACAGGCTGATAGGTCTGACTTCAGTACCGGGCAAACTGGTTGAAACTATAGTAAAGAACAAAATTGTCAGACACATAGATTAACATAATTTGTTGGGGAAGAGTCAACATGATTTTTGAAAAGGGAAATCATGTCTCACTAATCTACTAGAATTCTTTGAGGGGGTCAACAAACACGTGGACAAGGGGGATCCAGTGGATATAGTGTACTTAGATTTTCAGAAAGTCTTTGACAAGGTCCCTCACCAAAGGCTTTTAAGCAAAGTAAGCTGTCATGGGATAAGAGGGAAGGTCCTCTCATGGATTGGTAACTGGTTAAAAGATAGGAAGCAAAGGGTAGGAATAAACGGTCAGTTTTCAGAATGGAGAGAGGTATATAATGGTGTCCCCCAGGGGTCTGTACTGGGCCCAGTGCTATTCATCATGTTCATAAATGATCTGGGAAAAGGGGTAAACAGTGAGGTGGCAAAATTTGCAGATAATACAAAATTATACAGAATAGTTAAGTCCAAAGCTGACTGCGAAGAGCTACAAGGGGATCTCACAAAACTGGGCGATGGGGCAACAAAATGGCAGTTGACATTCAATGCTGATAAATGCAAAGTAATGCGCATTGGAAAACATAATCCCAACTATACATATAAAATGATGGGGTCTAAATTAGCTGTTAGCACTCAAGAAAGAGATCTTGGAGTCATTGTGGATAGTTCTCTGAAAACATCCACTCAATGTGCAGCGGCCGTCAAAAAACGAACAGAATGCTGGGAATCGTTAAGAAAGGGATCGATAATAAGGCAGAAAATATCATGTTGCCTCTATATAAATCCATGGTACGCCCACACCTTGAATACTGTGTGCAGATGTGGTCACCCCATCTCAAAAAAGATATATTGGAATTGGAAAAGGTTCAGAAAAGGGCAACAAAAATGATTAGGGGTATGGAACGGCTTCCCTATGAGGAGAGATTAATAAATCTGAGACTTTTCAACTTGGAAAAGAGATGACTAAGGTGAGATATGATTGAGGTCTATACAATCATGACTGGTATAGAGAAAAATAGATCAGGAAGTGTTATTTACTACTTCTCATAACGCAAGAACTAGGGGTCACCCAATGAAATGAATAGGCAGCAGGTTTAAAACAAAAGGAAGTATTTCTTCACACAACGCACAGTCAACCTGTGGAACTCCTTGCCAGAGGATGTTGTGAAGGCCAAGACTATAACAGGGTTCAAAAAAGCACTAGATAAGTTCACAGGGGATAGGTCCATCAATGGCTATTAGCCAGGATGGGCAGGGATGGTGTCCCTAGCCTCTGTTTGCCAGAAGCTGGGAATGGGTGACAGGGGATGGATCACTTGATGATTCCCTGTTCTGTTCATTCCCTCTGGGGCACCTGCCATTGGCCACTGTCAGAAGACAGGATACTGGGCTAGATGGATCTTTGGTCTGACCCAGTGTTGCTGTTCTTATGTTCTTATTGTGACGTTATGCTCCATATTCTTTATAGAAATATGCTTATGATATGAATATGGCATAACTAAGATACTTTATGCAAGATGGCTCATGTAAGACATCATTGGAAAGGTTATGATTTAAGGAATGTGATTATCCTATTTGTATGCATGTATCATTTCTGTATCTGAAGTTAGGAATATTGACTATGTAACAATTACAACTGGGTGTGTACTCGGGGGGAACGCCCACCACATGGCAGGCAGTCCTCCTGAATGAGCTGTTTCAGAAGGACAATAGAATTCTGAAGATGCTAATCTCTCACCTTCCTGAATAGCTTCCTGGGATGCTGCATTGACACTGCAAGGTCAGGTGATAATGTCGCCTGATGCAAAATACCCCTTGGACACTGCTGGTACTTTTCCACTGGAAACAAAGGCTTCCCGCCTTATGTCAATTCTATTCAAGGCTGGGAGGCAAGGCCATCAGGACTCTCCTCCATTGCCTACCCAAGAAGAGAGACTGCTGAAAGTATCTGAAGAGATAAAGGAACTAACTTGAAGGGAAAGGCAGGGGTGAGTCCAGACTGAGACAGGGCTCCAGTCTGTAATAAGAAATAACTGGAACTCTAAGCTACAGAAACTCTGCATCCTGCCTAAGTCAACATTTAGGGTGAGAAATTACATTTTGTAACCTGTTTCTTTAGTGAATCAAGCTTAGTTCGCGTGTTTTGGTTTATTTGTTTAGTAATCTGCTTTGTTCTGTTTGCTATCCGTTATAATCACTTAAAATTTACCTTTGATGGTTAATAAACTTATTTCTTGTTTATAATGTAACCCAGTTTGTGCATTTATAACTGGGGGGGGGGAGGGGGGCGCGACGATGTTGTGCATATCTTCCTCCACATTGAGGGAGGGGATGAATTTATGAGCTTACATTGTACACATTTCTCTACAGCGCAAGACAATATTATTTTGGGTACTTTTCAGAGGGGAGCTGCACGTGAGTGCTGGGTGATTTCCTAGTTGAATCTTCCCCTAGAGAGCGGTTTGCAGATGGTGTGTGTGTGTGTGTGTGTGTGTGTGTGTGTGTGTGTGTGTGTGTGTGTGCGCGCTGCCAGAGGCTGGAGTGCCTGATTCAGCAAAACAGGGAGAGGGAGCCCAGGCTAGTGGAGCAGGCGGGCTCAGTGAAACCCCAGTACATCAGGTGGCATCCCAGACAGGGGATCCAACCCATCCCAATTATGTTCTCATGTTCTCTTCAGTCAACCCCGCCCCGCCGCTCACCCAAACCGCGTCCTACCCGGCCGTCTCTCTGATCCACTCCTCCCCGCCGCTCACCCGAACCCCGTCCTACCCAGCCGTCTCTCCAATCTACTTCTCCCTGCTATTCACCTCCAGCTCCCTTCCCCCTCACTCCAGCTGGCTCCAACCCATGCAGTCACTGTCCGCTGTTCCCGTATCGGTGCATGTGACAAGTGGGAATTTGCTGTAATATGTTTATCTATTCTATGTGCGCCTTAGTTTCTCTCGATGCTCTGCATTACTGCTCAGTGGGGGCAAAGGGTTACCACTGCTCCTGGACCAGCCCAGGAGATACAGGTGTGCGTGGCATTAAGGAACTGGTTGAAACTGACCTATATCACCAAAGGGCCCAGAGAGAGAGAAAGCGAGTTCCAGCGCCAATCGACAGCCATCAGCAGACAGCTCTGGCAAGGGGATGAGTGAAGTGCGCACGGCCCTCGCCCTGCCTGGAGAACACAGGACTGCCAGGTGATGAGCAGGGGATAACGGCTGGCTTCTGGAGGAAGTTGGCTGCTCTCATCTGGGGCTGGGACTGACTAAGCCGAGGGAGCCAGCGTCTGAGTCGAGTCATGACAGCTTTCCTGGTGGCTTGCTCTGGCTGATGCTTGAACGTTTATTTCTCTGTGCTAACCTACGGTCTTCCAGGGCTTTGTCCCAGCTGACTAATAAGCACTGCTGAGGTTTGAAATGCTGCTTGGGGTCCCTGCGAACACTTGCTGGGTGTGCTCGGCTCTGAAGAATGCAGACGTCTGTACCAGCTCACCAGTGCGATTGGCCTGGCTGGGCAGAGCTCACACTGTGAAATCAGAGAGCTGGAGCCCAGTGGTCAGTCGGGGAGAGGTCAGGGGTTTGTGGCCTTCTCTGAAGGAAAGGTGAGACCTGGCGGGGCGGGGGGTCTGCCACAGCGAAGGAATTCCTCCAGAGGCAGGTCAAAGGAAACAGCCAGGAAATGGCATGTAGCCACCTCCCTAAGAGGAGCTCCCAGAGGGGGAGAGGATTACGCGCACGGCTGGAGGAGATGATCAGACCAAGACATTTGGAGGGGGGGAGGGAGAGATTGGTTTGTGGAGAAAAACAAAAAATTCCATAAACATTTCAGTTTTCATTCCAAACCAACAGCTTTTATTTTGTAATGTCTGGCCACTCAACCAACTCTCACTGATTCGCTCAGCTCTAGGATGCACCAGGAGGGGGCCGTCTGGATCAGGCTTTTCTGAGGGTCTGACTTGCATCAACATTAGTAGGGTTGTGTCTGTTGTTGCCAGAACGTTTTGGACTCGCTTGTAGGTGGGTGTCCAAGAGTTATTGCACTAGAGACAAAGGCAGAAATACCCTCACGTGGCGAGCGGGGCCCCACCTTGCTCAGCCAATAAATGGATCATGGACCTAAAAACGGGTGGGTGCCTAGGTGCAAGTGTCATGAGCTAATGTCACTTGCCATGTGACAACAGACTAAAGTCCCGCTATACTTACCCCATGCTTTAAAACGGCCAATTTTCTAGAGATGAAAACAATCGTAAGTAAAATCAAGTGGGAGGAAAAATAAACTTAAAAAATGTGAATGATGATTGGGGATTGTTTAAGAATGCTTTATGAGATGCCCAAAAAACCCAATTCCACAGTCAGGAAAAAGGCTTCTTTTGTGAAAAAGACACCCAGTTATGTGAGGAAATTAAAGTATTATATTTTAACAATAATAGGAAACGTGGAGAAGCTGACAGCAATGCATACACATCAGCAGTTAGGAACTGTAGAAATTGATAAGCGAAGCTAAAGGTATCAAATAAAAATCTATGGCCAGTAGGCTTAAGGACACTAAGAAAGAATTCTTTAGATATAAATATACGAACAAACAAAATCCTAGCAATGGTACAAGTCTGCTCCTAGCTCAGGATGGTAAAATTGTCAATGATGCCAAAAAGGCAGAAGTATTCAATGACTCTTTATGTTCTATATTCAGACAGAAGCAGGACGATGTATTCACACCTGAAACTGCAATACTTTCTATAGCATCAGTAGCTAGGGAGGCTGTAACAACAGCTATTAAAGCTAAATCACCAGGACTGGGTAACTTGCACCCAAGACAGTAAGAGAACTGTCTGAGGAGCTTTCTGAACCACAAATGTTAATTCCCCAAATCTCAGGACACAGGCGAATCTCCAGGAGACTGGAACAAAGCCAGGATAGCGCCACTGTTTACAAAGGGTGAATGGAATGACCTCAGATCTATTGGTCAGAGAGTCTAACATTGATCAAAGGAAAATCATGGAAAGGCTGGTATGGGACACAGTCACTAAAGGATTAAAAGGTGGTAGCATAATTAATGTCAGTCTGCATAGAAAATAAGATTTGCCACACAAATGTCTCATAAGAACATAAGAATGGCCATACTGAGTCAGACCAAAGGTCCATCTAGCCCCGGACCCTGCCTTCCAACAGTGGCCAATGCCAGGTGCCCCAGAGCGAATGAACAGAACAGGTTATCATAAAATGATCCATCCCCTGAACCCTGTTATAGACTTGGCCTTCACAACATCCTCTGGCAAGGAGTTCCACAGGTTGACTGTGCGTTGTGTGAAGAAATACTTCCTTTTGTTTTAAACCTGCTGCCTATTCATTTCATTGGGTGACCCCTAGTTCTTGTGTTATGAGGCGTAAATAACACTTCCTTATTTACTTTCTCTACACCAGTCATGATTTTATAGACCTCTATCGTATCCCCCCTTAGCCGTCTCTTTTCCAAGCTGAAAAGCCCCAGTCTTATTAATCTCTCCTCATACAGAAGCCGTTCCAGACCCCTAATCATTTTTGTTGCCCTTTTCTGAACCTTTTCCAATTCCAATATATCTTTTTTGAGATGGGGCGAGCACATCTGCACGCAGTATTCAAGATGTGGGCGTACCATGGATTTATATAGAGGCAATGAGATATTTTCTGTCTTATTATTTATCCCTTTCTTAATGATTCCTGACATTCTGTTTGCTTTTTTACGCCGCTGCACATTGAGTGGATGATTTCAGAGAACTATCCACAATGACTCCAAGATCTCTTTCCTGAGTGATAACAGCTAATTTAGACCCATCAATTCATATGTATAGTTGGGATGATGTTTTCCAATGTGCATTACTTTGCATTTATCAGCACTGAATTTCATCTGCCATTTTGTTGCCCAGTCACCCAGTTTGGTGAGATGTTTTGTATCACTGGTTTTGGGCGGTAAAGGTAACTACGAACTTAGACTTTGTACCGCACGCCAGTCTGCTAAACCAGCACGAGTCACAAACAATGTAGCTCTTATTGCATGAACTTAAAAATGGTTCATCGCAAAAATTAATTGTTAATGGAGAATCATCATCCCATGAGGCTGTTTCCCGTGACCTTTCAGAGGGAGCAGTTCTTGGCCCAATGCCACCCAATAGCTTGATCAGTGAACTAGAAGAAAATATAAAATAATTCCTGGTAAAGTTTGCAAATGACACAGAAACTGGTGTGTGGTAAATAACAGTGGGGCCCATCGTTAAGGCTATGATTTTGTCACGGGGGTCATTGAATCCATGACTTCAGCCTGCGGCGCCTGAGAGCTGCAGGGTCCCCCCACCATCCCCAGGAGCTCTGAGACACCGTGGGCAGCGGGGCCCGGCCCTTCTAGGTGTGGGCAGCAGGGGGACCCCGCAAATCCAAGCCAGGCAGTGTGGGGACCCCGCAGCTGCAGGCCAATCCCCCCAAGGGTGGTGTGGGGACTCCGCAGCTCCAAGCCCGGCCCCCCGAGGGCGGTGTGGGGACCCCACAGCTCCAAGCCAAGCCCCCCAAGGGCGGTGTGGGGACCCCGCAGCTCCAAGCCCGGTCCCCCCGAGGGCGGTGTGGGGACCCCACAGTGCCCCATTTTGTCACATATATTTTTAGTAAAAGTCACAGACAGGTCACAGTCTTCCGTGAATTTTTCTTTATTGCCCGTGACCTGTCTGTGACTTTTACTAAAAAATAACCATGACAAAATCTTAGCCCACGAAAGCTTATGCCCAAATAAATGTGTTAGTCTCTGAGGTGCCACAAGGACTCCTCGTTGTTTTTGCTGATATGGACTAACACGGCTCCACTCTGAAACCGGTCACCTCTAAGACTCAGCCTAAGATCAAATCTGCTAAGAATCCTCTGCATGATGGTGACATGCAGCAATTGACCTGGCCTGGCCAACAGGGAAAGTCTGCCTGCCTGATCAGGACAGGTGAGCATGGCATTGTTCGCTTAGCGTGTGTGTTCTGCTTGGTGATTGTTAATAAATAGAGGTGATGTAGGATATTACTGCATGAGGCGCTTTCACTGGGGAAAGGTCCTGCACACCCGCAGAAGTCTCCGCCCTGAGCCCTAGGAACGGGCAGGGCCGGCTCCAGGCACCAGCCCACCGAGCTTGTGCTTGGAGCGGCACCTGGAGGAGGGCGGCGCAGTGCTCTGGCTCTGGCCGCCGGGGAGAACGGAGCCCCGGCTGGGGCTCGCTGCCCTCCCCCCAGGGCTCCGGCCGCCCTCCCCTGCCGTGCTGGGGGGGGGGGGCCCGCCGGAGGCTTTTTTGCCTGGGGCGGCAAAAAAGCCAGAGCCGGCCCTGGGAACGGGGTAAAGGTGGGTGCTCCTGGGGTGGGCAGGTAATGGCTCTAGGGCACATGGTAAGCTGGGCACAAATGAACAAGACGTATATCAATAGGTCTCCAGCGAGGCCCAAAGCCTGCAGGCTGTGGTTACCGGCTGGAGGCTCGCGTCAGGGAAGCCGTGACGCCGACAAAGGTTTGGGGGTCGCAGGGCAGGGATAGCTCAGTGGTTTGAGCATTGGCCTGCTAAACCCAGGGTTGTAAGTTCAATCCTTGAGGGGGCCATTTGGGGATCTGGGGCAAAAATCAGTCTGGGATTGGTCCTGCTTTGAGCAGGGGGTTGGACTAGTTACCTCCTGAGGTCCCTTCCAACCCTGATATTCTATGGGGGATAATCAGTATCACTGAACATGAGCTCCTTGTGCGACACTGGGCCCAAAGGAGCTAATGTGACCCTGGGGTGCAGAAACTGGGGAACCTGGAGCAGGAGTGACAGGTGATCACACCTCTGTACGGGGCACCGGTGCGACCGCTGCTGGAATCCTGGGGCGAGCTCTGGAGCCCCCAGTTTTTCCTAAACCTCTGACCTAGGACTGATTTGGGGCATTCCCTGGCCTGTTACACAAGGGGCCAGACTGGGTGATCACAACGGTCCCTGCTGGTCTCTAAATCTGTGAGCAGCCGGCCCGTTCTCTGCCCGTCGCACGGGCCTCCTTGCACTAAGGCTGGAGCACGTCGCCCCCCGTTCCCTGTTTTCTAACATCTCCTCCTCTGGCTCCCAAAGCCCCCTGCACGGTCACCTGCCTCGTTCCTGGTCACGGGGCTGGTCCTGCCTGCACCTGAGCGGCCCCCCACCTCGCCCCTCAGGGCATTGCCCAGTGACCGAGCCCTTGAGCACCTTGGCCCTGGACTCTCAGCCCCTTGTCCAACCCTGGCCGTCCCCACCAAAAACTACACGTGCGCCCCAGTGTGCGCCGACCAGCCAGGGGCCTGCAGGGCGGCTCGACGGCCCCGTGTGCACCACATCTGCAGGTCCACTCAGCTCCAGAACCTCCTCAGCTGCACTTGGGGCGGGGGTTCCTTCCTCATCCCCTCGTCCCTCTGCCGGCCCGGCCCGTCTCACCTCTGCTCCAGCCCTCCTCCCGCCTCTGCCATTCCCGCAGCTTCCTTCTGAGCCCTGCACCCCCCCGCCTTCTACCTCCCCCCCCCAGCCATGCTGCAGTGTCTCCTCCCCTCCCCTTGCTCGGCCCAGCTCGGCTCCATTACTGGCCCCTGGGGGCCGCTCCCTGCCCCTGGGCTGGGTCCCCCTGCTCCTTCACAAACTCTGCCTTGACCCTGCCCTGCTGCCCCCACCCTCCCGCCCGTCTGAGCAAAGTGCCTGAGAAAGTGGCCACCTCTCAGCCCTCAAAGCCCCGTGCTCGGCACAGCCTCGTCTGACGTCAGCCTGGGCTGCATGCAGGGCACGGCCCACGAGCCCCTCGCCTCCCTGCAGTTACTGGCTCCTCTCAGTGCCAGCTTAGTGACCTGGGGCCAGCCTGGGCCTGTCCTGTCCACCCCTTCCCTTAGGCAAGCACCGACCTGCGAGTCCCTGTGAGCGGGCGTGGGCCCATAAGCCTCACCTGGGCTCATCCCTCTCCCACTGTGCTGGACTTGGAGCACGTGGGCGGCACTGCATGAGCCGCGACACCGCCCGGGGCGTCAGCTCAGCACCCTGTCAGCCGACTCCAGCACCGTGTGCGGGCCAGCGAAGCCAGGCCCTTGGGGCTCTCAGCCGTCCGACCGCTGCAGCTCGCTGGGCCATGCTAGACATGCCCATAACTCAGCCCCGGCCAGCCCCGGAGCAGTCCTCCTCCTGGTAATGTAGGGCCCCAAAACATCACGACACCCCAGTGTGACGTTATTGACATAAACTGGGACCGTATAGATCATTGTTGCAACCAAGGTCCTGTAGTGGCACCCAAATCTGGTATAAAGGGGGTCAAATGGGGTGTCTAGGACAAGGTTATGGTTTGCTGGTTATGATTATGCTGTCTATATGTGTGTATCAGTTTTGTGGTCGAAGTTATGAATATTGGCTCTATACTGTCTGTATGGCAAACTTATGCTATGCTTCTGGGTGACATCCCAGACAAGCTGAGATTAGCTCTGCCTAGCCTGCTTGATGGCCCATTAAGGACCATCAGCTATACAATGGACCCATTGAGAGAAGGCAAATACGCCTTGTAACTCAGCAAAGTATGCAGGGACTGGCCCATGTGACTCCAGACTCCATTTTGCTGTAATTTTCCATGGTAAGAACAAAGAGGTATTCTGACACCTGGAAAAGACTATATAAGGCGGATGCCTCATCTCCATCTGGTCTTCAATCCTGCTTCATATCTCTGGAGGAACTTTGCTACAAACTGAAGCTCTGAACAAAGGACTGAGGACCCATCCCAGCGGGGGATGTATTCCAGAGACTTGATTTGAACCTGCAGTTTATTCCATCGCTGCTGCAAGCCTGAACCAAGAACTGTGCCATTACTGTATGTAGTTGATTCCATTTAACCAATTCTAACTCTCATCTCTATCTTTTTCCTTTTATAAATAAACCTTTAGATTTTAGATTCTAAAGGATTGGCAACAGCGTGATTTGTGGGAAAGATCTGATTTGTATATTGACCTGGGTCTGGGGCTTGGTCCTTTGGGATCAGGAGAACCTTTTTCTTTTACTTGGGTACTGGTTTTCATAACCATTTGTCCCCGTACGAGTGGCACTGGTGGTTATACTGGGAAACTGGAGTGTCTAAGGAGATTGCTTGAGAGACTTGCGGTTAGCCAGTGGGGTGAGACCGAAGTTCCCTTAGTCTGGCTGGTTTGGTTTGCCTTAGAGGTGGAAAATACCCCAGCCTTGGGCTGCAACTGCCCTGTTTAAGCAATTTGTCCTAAGTTGGCACTCTCAGTTGGGTTCCGCCAGAACCGCATTGTCACAGTGGCGTAGTCGTGCTTGGATCCACAGAACCAGGTCAATTAAGCTTTGGGTCAGAACCCCACGCTATCCAAATTTGAATTTTGGAATTGAGAGTTTTGTTGGTTAAAGAGCTGCTGCAATGGCTGAGCAAAGAGCATATGAGGGACTTGGCAAAAAAGCCCTGGAAAATTTGTGTTCAGAAAAGAGGATAAGTTTTAGAAAGAAAGCTACAAATCAAGAACTGAGAAATCTGTTAATAGCCAGTAATCAGGGGGCAAGAGCACAGCCCTTACCTGAGGCTGCAGAAGATGCAGAAAAAATTAGGATGCAAAGGGTGACAAGTAAACTGCAATTTGAGCATGAACAGAAGCTAGCAGATCTTCGATTGCTGGAGAAGCAAAAAATAGCAGAATTAGAGAAGGAGGCTGCTGAAAGAGAAGAGAGAGCGCGTAAGGGGCGTCTAGAGCTGCTCGCTGCTGAGCAGGAGACTCACAGGATGGAACAGGAGACTCACAAGATGGAACAGGAGACGGCCAGACTTCAGCTCCAAGTAATGGAAGAGCGGAGAAAGTCATCCCCACCTGGTACTCCACTTCCCCCCCGCCATGAGAAAAACTGGGAAAGGATGTGTCCCATTTACAATGATACTGAGGATATAGAGGTGTTTTTGTCTACCTTTGAACGCCTCTGCAATCTGTACCAGATCCCCGAGGGTCAGCGAATGCCTGTCCTGCTAACCAGACTGACTGGAAAAGCCAGGGAGGTATTCAATGACTTGGGGGAACAAGAAGCCTTAGATTATGAGCGGTTTAAGGATTCTGTGTTAAGGCGGTTCAAGGTTACTCCTGAATCTTACAGAGTTAAGTTTAGAGAGTTTAAAATGTCTAAGGATTGTACTTTTGTAGAATGTGCTCATAAGCTGATGGGTTTTGTTAAAAAGTGGGTTATGGGAGCCAAGGCGCATGGGAGTTTTGAAAAACTGCTGGATTTAATAACTTTGGAACAGTTCTTAGATATTGTGCCTGACAATGTGAGAGCAGCTGTGTGTGACAGGGACCCTGAGTCAGTCCTACGGGCAGCAGAGATTGCAGATGCCCATACCCAAAACAGGGCTCGAGAAGGGTGTAAAACCCCGGGGAAAACTGATCACCATTCTCCCCAGTTCAAGAGGAGGGAAGGATTTAAAAA
Organism: Chrysemys picta bellii; assembly: GCF_011386835.1. Classification (NCBI taxonomy): domain Eukaryota; kingdom Metazoa; phylum Chordata; order Testudines; family Emydidae; genus Chrysemys; species Chrysemys picta. The sequence goes on along the minus strand of NC_088792.1, from coordinate 290,344,695 downwards.
TAAACCTGACTCTTCTAAAGGAGTTCAAGGGGGCCCGGAGGGTAGGAACTCACATCCCAGGACAGAACAGGTTACATGCTATCACTGTGGTATCCTGGGCCACATGAGACCAGACTGCCCGACACTGAAGGGCAGCCCAAAACCAGCAACCCCAAATGCCATGGCCAATGCTAACCCTGTTGTTGTAAACTCACAGGCAAGCCACACAGAGCCCAGCATTGGTGCCCTGTGTGCAAATGCTGTTTCTGTGGTCTCGGAAGAATTTGACCTTAAAACTCACATTAAAGCTAAATATGGGGGAAATAATGCAGAGTTTATTAGCAGTGCAGAAGTGAATGGAGTGAGGTGTATGGCATGGAGGGACACCGCAGCAGATATTACTCTGGTTAAAGCAAGTCTTGTCAGGAAGGAAGATTATTTGCCAGGTGAAGATGTAACTGTTGTAGCCTTATCTAAGTATTTTGTCAGGGTGCCTTTGGCTAAAATCCACCTGAAATGGAAGGGATTGGAGGGCACCATGGTTGTGGGAGTAAAAGACATAATCCCTAAGGATATTATGATTGGAAATGATATTAAAGCTATGGTCAGTCAAGTTAATACAAACCAAGCACAAGAGAGGATTGATCCTAAGGTTGTGCCTAGGGAGGGTTTCTCCAAAAGTTTGTCTTTGGAAAGTAGCTGTTTGGCTGTGAATGAAGTTTCTGAATGTCTATCTAATGTCTCAGAAGTAAATCTGGAATTAGATCAAGCGAAGGGAGAGGAGAACAAGGAGATTTTGGATGAGCCTAGGCAGTCTTGTGAGCTGATGGCTTTATCTAGTCAGCAGTTTGGGGAGGCAAGGAGAGTGGAAGATGAGTGTCCCTATACCTTACCTGTTTCCTGTGTGGAGAATAGTGACAGTGAAGGAAATGTGCCTGTGTCTGTCAGGGGTATTGACTTGCCTATGGAGGAAGCTACCCCAGTCTCCAAGCAGTTGTCTGTGAACAGCCCGGTGTGCTGGAACAAGGGAAATGAAATCCCAAGCTGTATGTCTAGTAAAGGGAAATGCGTCACCAACTCTTTTTTGTCTGTGGAGCAGACAGAAGGTGCCTTTCGGCCTGTGATGGTTGAGAGTAATTTAGTTGTCTCAGAGTTGGTTCTGGATTCAACTAAAGCCCAGGAAGGGAATGGTCCTAAGTTTGCATCTGCTGGGGAGAATGGCACCGTAACTAGGTTGCATCCAGTTAGTGTCTTAGCAAAATCCCAGAGATCAGAAAATTCTGGTGCTTGTATTTTGCCTGTTGCTCATGTGTGGTTGGAGAAGGGTGTAACAACTCTGTCTGATCAGGGTGATACCCTAGCCAGGGCACAAGGAGAGCAGAGAGGTAATTTGGTTGTGGTACCTACGGACAGTTTAACAACTTGTAGCAAAAAGGAAAAAATTCCTAAGCTTGTGTGTGGCAAAGAGAAGGGAACTATTTCTAACCTTTTATCTAGGAAGTCTATGGGTTCGCCTGAAAGGGGATTGTGTAGAAATCTGCCTGATGGGCCAAAGGTGATCCTGAATGTAAGTAAGACCCGGATAAAGTCTGTTGTTGCTCAGGAAAGTGTTCCTTTAGAGCAAGCCCTAGATGAAGAGGGTAAGGGCAGAATTTCTGTGAGGGGTGAATTGCTGCTTAGAAAAGCTCCTGGAGAAAGGAATCCTCATGGTACTCGGTGCAAGCAGTTCCCTGCAATTGAAGGGTGTGAGAGTGATTTAATCAAGGAAGTTTCAGTTCCTAGCAGCAAACAATTGTCTGTTGTAAATGGATCCACTGACTTTCCTTTTAAAAGATCCAGTGTGGGTAGCTTTGAGAAGGTCTCAGAGGAAGTAAAAGTTGTTAAGGAATTGAGGCAGCCCTATAACCAAGTGGCTGGGTGGGGCCAACTTGTTGGGGAGACAACGGTGTTGGAACAGGAACGTCTCCTTTCTGATTCTTTAAATAAGCAGTTTGTGCTTCAGGGTTTGAGGACAAATTTGGTTACTGATGTGTCAGAGCAGAGCAGTTTTATGGCTAAATGCTTGAGGATGCGGGGGAGAGCAAGCAAACTCTCACCCGCAGACTCTTTGGATTTGTGTGGTATCTCTTTAAGACAGAGTCCAGCCTTGGAAATAATAGCAGTTACAAATGTGAAAACTGGTGGACTGGCTCTGGTCTGGGGTAGTGCAAATTACTTGTCTGGCTGGGAGGGGAAGGACTTGCTAATAGCTGTTAGCACAGAGGGCCCACCCCATCAGCCAGTGAATTCTGTTAAGCAAGAGAAATCAGGGTTTGATCCTGCAGGACAAGGAGGAAAGAGAAAACTGAATTTTGCAAAGGGAAGCCACAGGTTAATCCTAAAATGCCCAAACTCCGATGGTATTGAGCCAAAGGTGTGGCATGTCAAAAACGATTGTAGATGGACACTTGCAATAAACTTGTTGTTATTGCTAAATTTTGTAATGAATGTGTTGCTATTGCCACAAACTGTAAAAATGTACAATGTGCCTAATCTTTTGGAGGATCCCTTAAATGTGTTAAAAGGAATACATGAAAACACACGTTATGTTAAAAGGCCTTGCTATATTGATGTTTCACAGTTGATGCCTGTAAACAATATGGGAACTTTTCACAGGGGAAAAGACATTCCAGACCTAATGTGCTGTATGAAAAGGAAGACTGAGGCACACTACCATATTGCTTTCATGGCTAAATGCCAAGATTCCTGTACTATGAAGAACATTAATATCTGCATATATTTGATGTTAATTGGGTTCCGAACATTTGCCCGAGCTTGTGTGGATAAAGTAACGGTTTCCTTTAGCTCTTGAAAAGATCACATGAGACATACAGGGACGATGCTGCCAGAGCAGATCCAATCCACTATTGTTCTAACTAAGTTTTACCTTGGGTTTGTAAAGAGGTTCAATCATGTGGTTGAACATAATTTTGATAAACCGTTTCTGTTATACACTGGTATGGCTTCTAACCCAATACTAGCTGTAGTGAGACAGAACCCAGGATGGGGAGCTCTTGGGATGCAGTCAGTGATGTTTGTGTCATCCCTTCCTGCATCAATTTTGCGTTGGGGGTGTGACGTTATTGACATAAACTGGGACCGTATAGATCATTGTTGCAACCAAGGTCCTGTAGTGGCACCCAAATCTGGTATAAAGGGGGTCAAATGGGGTGTCTAGGACAAGGTTATGGTTTGCTGGTTATGATTATGCTGTCTATATGTGTGTATCAGTTTTGTAGTTGAAGTTATGAATATTGGCTCTATACTGTCTGTATTTCAAACTTATGCTATGCTTCTGGGTGACATCCCAGACAAACTGGTGTTAGCTCTGCCTAGCCTGCTTGATGGCCCATTAAGGACCATCAGCTATACAATGGACCCATTGAGAGAAGGCAAATACGCCTTGTAACTCAGCAAAGTATGCAGGGACTGGCCCATGTGACTCCAGACTCCATTTTGCTGTAATTTTCCATGGTAAGAACAAAGAGGTATTCTGACACCTGGAAAAGACTATATAAGGCGGATGCCTCATCTCCATCTGGTCTTCAATCCTGCTTCATATCTCTGGAGGAACTTTGCTACAAACTGAAGCTCTGAACAAAGGACTGAGGACCCATCCCAGCGGGGGATGTATTCCAGAGACTTGATTTGAACCTGCAGTTTATTCCATCGCTGCTGCAAGCCTGAACCAAGAACTGTGCCATTACTGTATGTAGTTGATTCCATTTAACCAATTCTAACTCTCATCTCTATCTTTTTCCTTTTATAAATAAACCTTTAGATTTTAGATTCTAAAGGATTGGCAACAGCGTGATTTGTGGGAAAGATCTGATTTGTATATTGACCTGGGTCTGGGGCTTGGTCCTTTGGGATCAGGAGAACCTTTTTCTTTTACTTGGGTACTGGTTTTCATAACCATTTGTCCCCGTACGAGTGGCACTGGTGGTTATACTGGGAAACTGGAGTGTCTAAGAAGATTGCTTGAGAGACTTGCGGTTAGCCAGGGGGTGAGACTGAAGTTCCCTTAGTCTGGCTGGTTTGGTTTGCCTTAGAGGTGGAAAATACCCCAGCCTTGGGCTGCAACTGCCCTGTTTAAGCAATTTGTCCTAAGTTGGCACTCTCAGTTGGGTTCCGCCAGAACCGCATTGTCACACCCAGCTGGGGTCTTCTAGAGCCCCGTGGAGACGGGCTGCCCAGTTCTGCTCCAGGATGGGAGACTGTGACGTTAGGAGTGTAATATAATATTTCATTGGAAGGTGACAGGGCCAGAAAGAGTTAATTAACTCCCAGACTGACCTGACCCATGGCCGAACTTTAGAAACTGGTTAGGAAGATCTGTAAATGAACAGAACTGGGAAATGCAGCCGGCATTGTTAGAGATAGAAGGGGAGGTGTTTGCTCAGGTCTTGTGATGTAAGCAAACAAGTCTGGTCTATTGCTATAGCTTTAATTCAAAGATCAAAAAAAAGGAATATTAACATGTAGGAAGACACTTGAGGGAAATAGTATTATTGTCTCTATGTCTCTTTGAAGGTTGTGATAACCTGTATCTGAACTGTGTAATGGATAAATTACCCTGTGCTAATTGCCAGGATGTTCGGGAGAAGGAGAGTTAAGCCTATTGTTTTCTCAGGCCGAAAGGCTGCTGGAAATGTATAAGAACCCTGAGACACGATCCTGCTTCATCTCAGATCAGCTTTGGGTTTCATGGGTGGGGGAGGGGGGACCTTAAGCCATAAGGATTGAGATCCCCAGTCACTGACTGGAGTCACCCTGAATATGGACGTTGGACTATAACCTCTGGACTATTTCTAAAAGGACTTTTGGCAACTACAAGGTCATCTCTACTATGTATCTGAACCTCAAGAATTGAATTCAAGTCTGTCTGTATATTGATCTTTTAACCAACACTCTCTCGCTTTTCTTTTTTAATAAATTTTAGTTTAGTTAATAAGAATTGGCTATAGTGTGTATTTTGGGTAAGATCTAAGTTATAATTGGACCTGGGTATGTGGCTGATCCTTTGGGGTTGGAAGAACCTTTTCTTTTATATGATGAGATCAGATTTTCAGTAATCAGCATCATATCTGACGTGTGTGTCTGGACGGAGGCCTGAGGCTGGGCACTTTAAGGGAACTGCGATGTTTGGATTTCTGAGTAACCAGTGAGGTTCTACAGAAGCTGTTTTGGTAAATCTAAGTACTGGAATAACCACCAGCGTTTGGGGTTTGTTTGCCCCGTTCTGTTTGCAGTTCACCCTAATTGAGTGACTTCAGCTGGCTCCCACGGGCAGCACCGTCACAGTGGCGTAGTTGTGCAAGGATCCACAGAACCAGGTCAATTAAGCTGTGGGTCAGAACCCCACGCTACCCACATTTGAATTTTGGGGCTGAGAGTTTGGTTGGTTAAGGAGCAGTTGCAGTGGCTGAGCAAAGAGCACATGAGGCCCTGGTGCGTGACGGCCCAGAGCGGAGCACACGTTCGGGGGGACGTTCTAGTGGCAGCTTGCGCTTGGCAGGAGCCCCACTCGGAGACCAGAGACTGCTGCAAGTGCAGCTGCAAAACTCACACCCATTTCCCCTGCTAACGAGCGTTGTGAGCACAGCGCTCATTGACCGTGAGTCGGGGCAGAGGCCGGGAACGCCCCAGCGCCCTGCCTCCCAGCCCACTGCCGCTGGCATTAGTGTCCAGGGGCCCACAGGCTTTGCCACGGGGTCGTGCTGGAGGTAAGAGTCAGGCCGTTCTATTACAACGCGAGGCCTGGGCCTTGTGTCGCCATGCCAAGATGGACATGATGGCACCTCCCACCACCCATAGTCCCACTCTCGCACCCCACCTCCACTGCCAGCCTCCCGCCGTTATCCAGCACCTGTCCCCCATCCGCCCACACGCTTTACCGCACTGACCCGCTGAGACACCCCAAAGCAGCTGGGCTCTGGCCCCTTGGCCCCGCTGCGCCCCAGGTCAGTGCCGGGGGCCAGTAGCGCTTGTGGGGAGACGCTTGCCGACTGACAGGGAAACGGCCCTGAGCCAGGCTGCGGGGGGAACGCGAAACCCTGGGAACTAGGCACGAGGCGGAGTTCTGGGACCCGACTCCCCAGCGAGGGGCAGGGTGGCCAGTGCTGTGACTGGGGCTTGGCCAGGCTCCCGCTGCCCGCTGGGGCCCCTCAGCTGGCGTTTCATGGCACTGAGCTGGTGCGGGGCTGTCGCTCCCGGCCCTAGGGCCTGGCGGGTCTGCCTCCCGCTTGCCATAGCCTTTAGGGCCCAGGCCGGGCCCCTGCAGTGTTTCCCGGGCCTGGCCACCGCCAGCCTCCTTCCCGGGAGCCCCCGTGACGCTGGCCACTGCCCTGGGGGGGGAGCTTAGGGGAGCACAGACCCCCCAGCAGCCGAGGGGAACCCCTGGTAGAGCCAGGTGGCAGCCTGGGGAGGGCACTGGCCTGGCGCCCCCAGCTGGAGGGGGGGGGGGTTCAGCACCGGAGCCCTCCCGTGGGCTAATGTCTAGGGGTGGCTGTGCTTGGGGGTGGGTGGAAGGGGCTCTTGGTGTCTGGGGGGCGTTTGGCCCTGAGGGGTTTTTTGGGGGGAGGCGTTTGGCCCTGAGGTGTCTGTGCGCGGGGGAAATGGCTCAGGGGCGGCTCTGGCTTTAGGGGTTTCTCTGCATGGTGAGGTGGCGTTTGGCCCTGAGGGGAATCGGGGGTGGGGGTGACCCTGAGGGGATGTGGGGGAGAGTTGGGCACTAGGGGGTCTCTGTGGACAAGGGTGGAGTGTGGCCTTCAGAGAGTTAGGGGGTGTGGGGGAAGGATTGGGCCTGTTTGCCAGGAGCTGGGAATGGGCGACGGGATGGATCACTGGATGATTCCCTGTTCTGTTCATTCCCTCGGGGGCACCTGGCACTGGCCACTGTCGGCAGACAGGACACTGGGCTTGATGGGCCTTTGGGCTGACCCAGGGTGGCCGCTCCTATGTTCACAGTTTGGCCATGAGGGGTTTCGGGGGGGGGGAGGGAAAGGGGGATTAGGCCCAAGGGGTTTCTCTGTGTATGGGGGGGGGTGGCAGTAGGTCTTGGCTGTGATGAGACTGGGGGGAGGTTGGAGGGGGAGTTTGGCCCCAGCAGTTCCTGGTGTGGAGCTGGCCTGAGGCGTAGGGGGTCCCCAGGGAGATGGCCCTGAAGGGCCAGGGCGGGAAAGGGGGCTTCGCCCAGAGGGCTGCTGTGGGTGGGCTGATGCTGAGGGGAGCTCAGAGGGGGCTTGGAGTTGGGGGAACTGTGGGCCCAACGCCCCCTCCCCCAGGCCCAAGCCCATTCCCCAGAGGGGATTCTTGGGTGGGGGTGGGGGGCAGATGGGGAAGGTACAATAGGGCCCTGAAGGTTTGTCCTTCGGCCCCAAGGGGTTGCTGTGGGGACTTTAGCCCTGCGAGGTTTCTCGGCAGCTGGGTATGGGTGGATTAAGGCCTGAGGAGAAGATACAGTGCAGTGTGGCTTCCCCGGGGTGCAGCCTGGGGGCTGGCTGGGTGGACCGTGTGCGCTGCCGTCCCAGCTGGACCAGGGCCGACCCACGCCTGGGAGCCCTGCTCCCAGCTCGCTCACTCTCTGCCCAGCCGCTCCATGGGACACAGGCCTGAGGCCACGTCCCATCTCTTACCCCAAAGCTTTTCCCGGCACCCCTCACCGTCGTGGCGAAGGCTGGGGCTCCGGCCTGACGGCAGGCCCAGAACAGCACAGGCGACCAGCAGCTAGGTCAGAGAGCAGCTTTGGTTCATCCTGTTACAGGGAGGGACTCCGCTTTGAACTGAAGACACACAACATACAACGGGCATCCAAGCTGCTGCCCCCATCCAGGATGCAGAAAAGAACCTGGTCTTCCCTTGGGCCGCAGGGCTGAGGGGGGGCAGGCCTGCTCGTGCTGGTCAGGTCGGGAGGAGGTGATGCTGCAGGAGTTGGTTCTTGCACTGTTGAAAACATCCCGCTGCTGCTGCTGAAGGGGGTGGCCCCACGTTTCAGGCCCCATGGGCGTCACACAGCTGAGAGCTTTGCTTGGCCATTACCCAGCTGCCCCTCACCTTGTTGCCCCCGGTCCTGCCTGGGCTGCAGGCGGGTGCCCGGCGCGAAGAGAAGGATTTAGTGAGGGCACAGGGCCTGCAGTGTCCTCACTCGCTTTGGAAAGAGGAAGGGACTGACAAGGTACGACTGATGCCTGAATTCTCTGTCTTTGCTGCTGCTACAGCCTCCATTTTAGCTCCTGCCTGGGTCTCGTCTAAAGAGCATGTCGTATTCCTGTACCTCTCCGCACTCCTGTTCCCACGGCTACTGCCCAGAACCCAGCCCCTGCAGGGCGAGCACCAACGGCACAGACCAGCTCTGTCTAGTTACCACACGTGCGTTTTCCACTCCAACCAGGGAAGTGTGAGGCCCTGTGCACCAAGGAGGGACCAGCCCATGCTCCAGCGATGGAGGAAAAGAGCAGCCCTTCAGGGCACCAGCGTTATTAGCGGAGTTTGCTTTCTGCACCTCAGCCATGTCCCAGGAAACCAGGCCGTAGCCCCAGAATCCAATACGCACAAGGGCCTGCAGCCAGAATGAGGCAGGCAATAGGAAACATTGCAGCAGGGGAAACATCTGGGTTTCTCCCCACTGCAGAAATCCCTCCTCCCCCCCCGTTTCTGTCCCATCCTCTGTAGAAGAACCTATATTCTGCAGGGAATACACAGACTCCACGCGCTCTTGGCCCAGGTACTTAGCCTCCGTGGCGCGGTTCCCAGCTGTCCCATGGGAGAACAGCTCTGCCCTGCCTCCCGGGGGTGGGTGAGAATTGGGAGGTTCTCCACTCCTGCAGTGCTGGGATCCATAGGAGGATCAGAGAGGGCTTTGGGACGAACCCTGCTCCAGGCTCGGGTATAACCACGTTTGGGAGGCCAGGGGAGTGGAAGCAGACGGCGCTGGCTGGGGCTCTGCCTTGGAGGGGTTCCGGCGAGGTCAGGGCTGTGGAACCCCTGGGCACAAGAGCGAGAAAGCTGTGAACAGACCACGCAGAGCTGCTGGCTGGTTTCGGATAATCTCCTTTACTGCCCTCCCTGCAGAGAGGGCCTGGGTCCATACTGCATGTTTTACAAACACTTCACGGTATATACAGGTCAGGTTTTAGTGTTTTGCCCCCCAAAAAGAGAGATGCATTTGGCTTGTTAATCAGCCCCTGCTGCCCTGCACAGAAACAAGCGGGAGCAGGGGAGCCCAGCGTCCCAAGGGAGGGAGCTGGGACCGGGCGCCCCGGCTCAGGCTGGAATATGTTACACAATCGCCCATGTTAGTACATCATGCAAAAGCAAAATCTGGATAATGAGAATAATATCGTGACAAATGCTGAGGGATAACATGACTTGATTTACATGTAGCCAATGAGAGCGGGCGGCGGGGAGGAGGAGGAGGAGGAGAAATGGGTTTGGATCCACACGCGCGAGGGGTCGCTGCTGGACCACGGCACATGCCGTTCTTTGCCCACTGCTGGTGATGGGGGAGGGCAAAGGCCATACAAGTGCAAGGAGTCAGGTGCCCTTGTCTGGGGAACTGGAGCTGAAGGCCCTAGAAGCCAGGGCTGGCCCGAGGGGGGAGCCCCAATTACACCACAAGCCAGGGCTGATCCCCAGGGTGCCTTCACAGCTCTTATTGCTGCAGACAGAGGGCGGAGCACCATTCAGCCCTGGGGGGCTGCTGAGAAGGGGAGCGGGCGAGACAGACGGGTGGTCGCCGTGCAGTTCCTGCATTAGGACACATGCATGCGTGAGCAGGCAGCAACGCGCTAGCATGGACACCCTCCTCCCAGCATTCCTCTGCCATCTCTGCTGGGCTGCAGTTCTCCAGAGCAGCCCCCAGTCGCGCCCCAGGATCAGCTCCCAGTGCAGCGCGGGGAAGGACAGCTCCAGCAGCTCCAATGGCTTTGCACGGGCCACCTGGAGGGGTGCTGCCCCTCAGAGTCTCTGACCAGGCCCATTGGACCAGTGCAAAGGGAGGGGGCGTCTCAGTGCTGTCCCACTTCCCCCCAACACTGGGGTGCGGGCTCCTCGGCAGCAGGGAGTTGGAATGGACATCCAGCAACACTACAATAAAGTGAACAAAATAAAGAAAAGGTGGGATGAGATGGGAGGATTCGCTCATGAGATGACGCCATCAAACAGAGCCAAGCAACTGCACGGATTCTCTCACCCAAACCCCATCTGTCCACATCTCTCGCCCTCCCGCAGCAAGCTAGCACCCTCTCTCGGTTAGCCCCTTCAGGAGGTCGTGCCGAAGATAGACTACATAAAAGATCCCTGACACCGTGAGGCACTGACCAGTAACACGACCGACAGCTCACATCACTGCAGACAACGGGAGCTGCAGGTGCTCAGAGTCGATTCCGTGTGTAATTGTAGGTTCTTTTACCCCAAGCCCTCCTGAGAGCCAAGCACAGCCCCCAGCCAGTTCGCGTGGAACCAGCCCCAATGCATGTCGACACTCCAGTGCTCCGAAGTCTGGGGAGCACAACTGCCAGGTGAGCCCAGCCAGCCCTAGATGTGCAGAAAGCCCCGTCTCCGAACGCAGAGACTCAAAAGAGGTTGGTGTTACCTGTGTGGAGGAGTACAGCCGAGGAGCTGCTGAGTCCGGGGCTCCCCGGGAACTGATCCAGGACTTGCTAACGTCAGAGACCCAGCTAAGGAATTCTCCCAGTGGCAAGGGGACTTCTTTGGTGGGACTGGAAAAAGATGTCTGACAGAGAGAGAGAGCATCGTTACGGGTGGGAAAACACAGGAGAGAAACGAAGAGGGAAAGAAATCGAGGTGAGAAAGGGAAGTAAGAACCGGAGTTTTAACAGCAGCACCTCCACGCCGCGTGTGGGACTACGAGCCCCCCCAGCAAGGCAGACCTCGAAACCTGCAGCTGCTACCAAAGCTTTTGCTTTGGATCCAAGAACCCCGTTTAGCAAAGGGGGAGGGGTGTGTCTGGCAGGCTTCCAGCGCAGTGGCATGACTAGATACCTCCTGGGGTCCCCTCCAACCCGGATAGGCTATGACTGCACGGAAACCCTGTGTGCGTGCACGTGTGCACCGAGACAGGGGCTGGTTTGTCAAGGCGCTGGGTCAGCCTGTGCTGGCAGAGGGGTTCTGATAAATACCTGTCGATTCATTGGTCTAAGAAATCAACCTTGTACAGGGCACTTCCCAGATACACGGAGAGAGAGACAGACAGACAGACACACACATGCAGACATCGCCCCCGGCTAACAGCAGCACACGGCAATGTAAGCGTCCCCCGGTTATTTGGGCCGGAAAAGCAAAGCACGATGGAATGCGTCAGAGTGAACAAGCAGGCTGGAGGAGGAGGCGCAGATGCAAAATAAAACCTCTTGGGGGGTGAAGCTGTGGAGCAGAGAGGCAGGCAGATCCATCCCATGGCAGCAGGCTCTGTGAAGGCATAGACACAACCCCAGCATGCACTTACAGTCGGAGTGCTGAGTCCACAGCGGCTGGGGGAGGTTCTGGGAGGTAGGCTGAGGAGCTCTTGGGAGGAGGCAGGGAGCAGACAGCAGCCTCCTCCCCCGCCCTGCCAAAGGCCAGCAGAAAGGATCCAGGCAACGGCTCCAGAGCTGGTGTGCAGAGGTTCTGTCCTGGGCCAAAGCACTGAGAGGGACAGCGTGGTCAGTCCAAGGTCACAGTCTCTTTTCACGGGAAGAGGGGAGGGCAGCTGGCAGAAGCAGCCGGTCTAGGCGCTGGGGACAGTATCCTCTCCTCCTCTGGGGATGGCTGGGGATGAAGCTGGCAGAGTTAATAAAAAAAGTCACTAGCTGGTTAGGATCAAAAATGCAAAACTGTCGGCAGGTTCCGCCGGGCTGGGGGGCGGCTCGGCGGTGGCTGGTTTGTCTACTCTGCAGATGGTACGAACGGAAGCAGGCTCCGGGGCTACTGAGCTGGAGGGTAGTGTGTTCTCTCTCTCTCGTCGCTAAATATACAAATACTGTCCCAACAATCATATATATTAATATATATTAGTCTCGTCTTTTTGGTTAAACTTTAGGCACTGCTTTGGAAGAAAATTGGGGTTTAAAAGTAATCATCGGATGATTAGCCAGCAGCTTTACCACATGCAGAGCAGGAGCAACGGGAAAGCTCCTCGGTGTCTTGGGGGGCTGGGGCAGGCAGGGAGGGGACTTTATGCCACCGTCAGCTGAGGCCTCTGCAGTTCCGGGAGCTTCCTGTTTGCTTCCCATCCGCAGCTCCCGGAGAGGCTGGACAAGGCGAGTGTGAGTTCAGCGGCGTCCACGTCGCTCTGGGGACCTGATGTGTATCTGCGTCCGTAGCTGGAGGAAGAGTAGGAGGAGGAAGAGAAGGTCATGGAGAAGCCGGAGCCGGTGGCATCAACGCTCCCTCGCCTGGAGCCTGATCTAGATCCTGTTCGGGAGCCCGATCGAGAGCCAGAGGTGGAGCCAGAGCCGCTGACGTTGTAGGGGCTGTAGTATCCTTTGCTAGACTGGGAGGAAGCTTCCAGCAGGCGCAGGCCTGTTCCCTCCTCCACCATGCTTCTGTCCATTGCATCCTTGTAGGAGATCTTCAGTTTCGTTTTGGGGCAGGTGAGATACTTGGAGTAGGTGTTCACGTCCCGCAGCTTTTGGGCGGTGCGCGTGTCGATTGTGCCTTTCTGCAGCGCGTCATCGAGCGAGACCCGGCCTGGCACGTCGGGCTCGATCAGCCCACCCGTCAAGTACTGGACCTCCAGGAACCGCTGGCCGGCTTCGTAGTACAGCCAGCCCTTCTTTAAGGCTTGGGCGGCCGACATTTTCGTCTTGGTTCTTGGATCCTCAAAGCCATAGAAGGCCTTCTGAGCGAGGTTGATCCTGTCCACCATGATTTTGTCAACCAGGCCCTTGTTGACTGCATCAGCAACAGAGAATTTCTCCCCAGTGCCGGGGTCGATGATGCCTCCGGTGCAGGCCTGGGACTCCAGCAGCCTCTGTCCGGTGATGTTGTCTACGAGATTGCGGTGCATGGCCTCCGTGATGGACACTTTCTCCAGGGTGTCCGTGTCCAGGATCCCGGCAATCGGACCTGTCTCCTCAGCAGGGTCACTCCAGGATGTCAGCTGAGCTCTGGCAGGGGATGGGCTTATGGGGTAGGAGGAAGAGGACCCAACAGAAGAAGATCTCGATCGGAAGCCGCTCACGTTTCCAGAGAGCATGTCTGCGAACTCGGTGATGGACAGGGTGCCGGAGCGATACTGGTCCAGGGCAGACTGATCAATCAGGCCCTTTGCAATCGCTTCGTCGATGTCATACTGTCGCCCGGACCTCCTGTCGATGATCATGGACTTGACCACCCCGTCGGAGGAGGAGATGGTGATCTCTTCCCACTCACACTCTTGCTCGGAGAGCTCCAGGTAGGTCTGGTGGTCAATGAGGCCTTTGCGATAGGCTTCATAAACTGACATCTCCTTCCCCGTCTCTGGGTCGACGATCACCACTCTGCGCTTGCGGACAGACGACTTGGACGAGGTCTTTCTCTCCCGCTTCTTCTCCTTCAGAGGGAGCAGGCACAGCCCGGTCTCCGGGTCGGTGATGCACCGCTCCATGAGCTGCAGGTAGGTCAGGTTCTCCTCGGTGTTGGGATCAAAGAAGCCCTTGGTGTCATCGCTGGGGTCCAGGAGGATCTCGTTCATTTCCTCGTCGAACAGGCCCCGCTTGTAGGCCATCTCCACGGGCAGGCGATGGCTTTCCTCTGGATCGATAATGCCTCCTGTGGCGATCTGGGCCTCTAGCAAACGGATCCCATGATCTTTCAGGATCAGGCCCTTCTTCATGGCCTGGAAGAGGGAGATCAGTTTGCCCGAGTAGGGGTCTTTGTAACCGATCACCGCCCTCTCTGCCGAAACGAGCTTGTCCTTGAACTCTGGGCCCACGATGCCCATCCGCACTGCCTCCTCCACCGTCAGTTTGAGGCCCTTGATGGGGTCAATCACGTACCCAGTGGCTGCCTGGGCCTCCAGCAGCTCAAACGCTGTGCCAGGCCGGATGATGCCTTTCTTCATGGCTTGGTACACGGAGAGCCGCTCCTTGGTGGAGTCCACGAAGACACCAGCGATGCAGCTGGTGCCCTCCAGGAACTTCTGCAGGTTTTTGGAGACTTCTTCGATGGAGGTTAAGCCCTCTTGGAGGCGCTGGGCGGTCGCTTCGTCCATGACCTGGGACCGCACCAGCTCCTCCACGCTGATCTGCTTCCTCAGGCCCCGGAAGGTCAGCTTCCTCGTGTCACACAGGGGCAGCAGCAGCTGGCCGTTGTTCTCGTCCTTCCGGCACCGCTTGAGGAGCTGTAGGTAGCTGAGCTTCTCGTCCGTGGAGGGGTCCACGTAGCTCCGGACCTCGCTGGGCTCCGACAGCCTGTCGCAAGTCTCCTTGCTGAAGAAGCCACGCTGATAGGCGACCTCCAGGGGCAGGTGGAACCCCAGGAACGGGTCGATGATGCCACCAGTGGCTAGCTGAGCGTCCAGCAGCCGGAGGGCTTCCTCGGCGGGGATCAGATCCTTCTTCATGGCCTGGAAGAGCGAGATCTTCTGCTCGCTGTACGGGTCCCTGTAGCCGGTCACGGCTCTCTCTGCGGACAGCAGCCGGTCATGGATTTCCGGCCCCACCACGCCTTTCCTGACAGCTTCGTCTACCGTCAGCATCTCATTCTTTATGGGGTCGATCATGAAGCCAGTGGCAGCCTGGGCCTCCAGCAGGGAGCGGGCTACCTCAGGGCTGACCAGCCCTTTCTTCAGGGCCTGATAGACACTGAGCTTCTGCTTGGTGGAGGGGATGTAGATCCCAGCTATGCAGCCGGTTCCGTACAGGTATTTCCAGACGGTCTCTATCTCCAGGATCTCTCGGATGGTCTTGGAGCCCTGCTTCAGCAGGTTGTATATCTCCAGGGAGATGATCCTGGCCTCATAGAGGTCGTCGGCAGTGATCCGGCGCCGGACAAAGTCGTAGGAGGTCAGGTCCTGCTGCCGGACGATCTCTGTCTTCTCGATGATCTCAATGATGATGATGATCATGCGCTCCTTGGTCACCTGGCCAGAGCGGAACTCCTCCATCAGCCGCTTCCGCTGCTCCTCGGGGATGAGGTCTGACTGCATGATCTCCCACAGGGACATGGAGGAACCGGCCATGCTGCCCACGGGGATGCTGACCTGCGTTTCCTCAAATGCTTTCCGGGTCTCTGCCTCCGTGTACACATGGGTTGTTTCCACCATGGTGGGCTTCTCTGGCTGCTTCAGGGGCAGGAGGTACAGGCCGGTCTCGGGGTCCTCGATGCACCTCTCCTTTAGCTGCAGGTAGGTGAGGTTCTCCTGTGTGTTGGGGTCGAAGAAGCCCTTGGTGTCGTCGCTGGGGTCAGAGAGGATCCGGTTCATCTCTTGGTCGAAGTAGCCCCGCTTGTAAGCCACCTCCACGGGGAGGCGGTGACTGTGCACGGGGTCGATGATGCCGCCGGTGGCGACCTGGGCCTCCAGCAGGCGGATGCCGTGCTCCTTGAGGATCAGCCCCTTCTTCATGGCTTCGAAGAGGGAGATGGTGTTCCCGGAGTAGGGGTCCTTATACCCAGTGACGGCCTTCTCCGCGGAGAGCAGCTTCTCATGGAGCTCCGGCCCAACAAGACCGGCTTTCACAGCCTCATTGACACACAGCTTTTGGTTCCTTTCGGGGTCGACCATGAACCCACTGGCTGCCTGAGCTTCCAACAGGGTGACAGCAGTGCTTGGCCTCAGCAGGTTTCTCTTCATGGCCTCGTAGAGGTTCAGTTTCTCCTTCGTGTCTTCCACGTAGATGCCAGCGATGCAGTCGCTGCCCCGCAGGAACCTCTTCACAGAGTCCGTCTCAGAGAGGTCTTTCACCGTCTTCTTGCCTTCCTTGAGCTGCTCGTACTGGGCCTTGCTAAGGACCCTAGACTCCAGCAGCTCGCTAGCAGGCACAGCTGCTCGGAGGCCGCTGAACATCAGCTTCTCCTGCTTCTTGGTCTCCGTTTCCTCGATGATGGTGATCATTATCTTGATGATCTTCTCAATGGTGACCTTGCCGGTCTTGTACTGTCGCAGCAGCTCCCTCCTTTGCTCCTCGGTGAAATACTCAGAGTGGATCAGCTCCCAGATTGTCACTGTCCTGCCCTTCAGGCTGCCAGCTGGCACCTCCAGGGTGGCCTTGTCCAGGGACTCCTTCGCCTGGCTGTCAGTGTAGACCTCCTCTTGCTGTGACCGGATGGCCTGGTCTGAGAGGGGCAGCAGGGAGAGGCCGGTCTGCTTGTCCGGTTGGCATTTCTTCTGCAGCTGGGCGTAGGTGAGGTTCTCCTGAGTGTTGGGGTCGTAGAAGGCCTTGGTGTCGTCGCTGGGAGTGGATAGGGCCTTGCTTGTCTCCTCGTCGAAGTAGCCCCGCTTACAGGCAACATCGAGCGGCAGGCGGTGGCTGTTCACAGGGTCAACTATGCCACCGGTGGCCAGCTGGACGTCCAGCAGGCGGAGCCCGGTGTCACTGGGGATCAGGCCTTTCCTTAGTGCTTGGAACAGGGAGACAGTCTGCCCGGTGTAGGGGTCTTTGTAGCCAGTCACAGCCTTCTCTGCAGACAGCAGCTTCTCATGGAACTCTGGCCCGACAGTTCCAGCTCTCACGGCCTCGTCCACCGAGAGCGTCTCGTTCCGAACGGGATCGATGATGTACCCCGTGCCTGCCTGGGCCTCGAGCAACGGCAGAGCAGCTTCTGGCTTCAACAGGTTTTTCTTCAGGGCGTCATAGAGCGCGAACTTCTGCCCCGTCGACTCCACCAGGACGCCAGCAATGGTGTCGGTGCCCTTCAGATACCTCTTTACGGCGTCTGCATCAGCCACGTCCTTCACAGACTTCTTGCCCTGGTGCAGCTGGTTGTAGAGATCTTTGTCAATGATTTTGCTCTCCAGCAGCTCGGCGGCAGGGACAGCCGCGCGGAGCCCTTCAAAGCACAGCTGGCTCTTCTTCTCACTCTCTTCCATTACGGTGATGACGATCTTGATGATCTTCTCCACGGTGATCTTGCCAGTCTTGTACTGCCGGAGCAGGTCTCGCCTCTGCTCCTCGGTAAAGTATTCCGAGTTGATGATCTCCCAGATGGTCACGGTCTTTCCTTTGAACGTGCCGAAGGGGGCAGACACCGTGGCCTTCTTGAAAACATCTTTGGCCTCTTGATCCGTGTAGGCCAGGTCCCCTCCTTTGGCTGCTCTGTCGGTGAGCGGCAAGAGGAAGAGTCCAGTCTCAGGGTCAGTCACGCATCTCTCCATCAGCTGCAGGTAGGTGAGGTTCTCATGCGTGTTGGGGTCGAAGAAGCCCTTGGTGTCGTCTGTGGGGTCTGACAGGGTCTGGTTCATCTCTTCGTCGAAGTAGCCCCGCTTGTAGGCCACTTCCAAGGGCAGGCGGTGGCTGTGCACGGGGTCGATGATGCCGCCGGTGGCGATCTGGGCCTCCAGCAGGCGGATGCCGTGGTCTTGGACAATGAGGTCTTTTGTCATGGCCTGGAAGAGGGAGATCTTGTCTCCGGTGTAGGGGTCTCTGTACCCAGTCACCGCCCTCTCGGCAGACAGCATTTTATTGTGCAGCTCTGGTCCAATTACTCCTTCTTTCACAGCCTCGTTCACAGAGAGCCTCTTGTTTCTCACTGGGTCAATTAGGAAGCCAGAGGCAGCTTGTGCTTCCAGGAGGATGAGTGCCGTGCCTGGGCTCAGCAGCTGTTTCTTCATGGCCTTGTAGATGCTCATCTTCTCGTTGGTGGGTTTAATGAGCAAGCCAGCGATGCTGCTCCGGCCCTGCAGGTATTTCCTGAGGTCATCCCTCTGCGCGAGCTCGGTCACAGTCACCGTCCCTTTCACCAACTTGTCTAAGATCTCTTTGCCCAGGATGCCGGCCTCAACCAGCTTCTCTGCAGACACCTTCTGCCGGATGCCATCAAAGGCAAACTCCGGCTCCCCGTTCTGAGCCAGGCCATCCACGGCGTCTCTGCCATTGGGCACCGCTTTGGTCGGAGTCAGCTGGGTCGGCAAAATCACTGCATCCTCGGGAATGTCGTCTGTTTGGATCATGATCTCTCGGGTCTGGGCCAGCGCAGCCCTATGTTCCTCTTGCAGCTGCGCCAGTTTCTCCCTTAGCTTCTGGTTTTCCTCGGCAAGGAGTTTCTCTTGCTGCTGCCGCTGCTTTTCCAGCTGCTGTAGCTCCTCCTGCTGACGCTGGACATTTTTCTCCGCCTCTTTCTGCTTCTTCTTTGCATCGTCCAAGGTGGCCTTCAGCTGCTGTTTCTCCTGCTCCATCTGCTTCTGCTGCCGCTCCTGCTCTGCCTTCAGGTTCTCTGCTTTGTTCATCTCATCTTTGAAGAGTTTCTCCAGCTTAGCTTTCTCTTCCTCAATGAACCTCTCTTTCTGAAGCAGGCTATCCTTCTCCGTTAAGAAGCTCTGCTGGAGTATCTGAGTCTCCTGACGGAGCTGTTCCTGCTGAGCCGTCTGGATCTGCAGCAGGGAAACAAAGAAACGTCTCTTAGACCAAAGCCCACTTAACCCCAAACAGAGAGCGCGAAAGCCTGGTGCAGACAGGGACAACCATTTGTGGGAGGGCGCTAGCAGGAGAACGCTTGGGGTATAGCAGCAAGTCGTATTACGGGCTAGTACCTTGGGCTTATGTTAGCAGGTACACGGGCCGGCCCCCTGCGGTGCATTAGTGTTAACGGGGTGGGAAGAGGAGGAGGAGTTTGGGCATTACTGCACGCTCGACGGGATTAAAGAAGCAGGAGAGGGACACTGTTCTTCTGCTGGGGTCAAGAAAGCTAGTCCTGCCCCGTTGTGCAGCCCAAGGAGCAGGGTCCATGTCCATAATGGCCAAGGACCTTAGAGTCACTGTCTGTGCCTGGCGCTAAGGGAGTGGACACGCTGTGCCTCCAGGAGAACGGCACAACATGTGCATGGAGGATGGACTCTGCCCACCCCGGGAACAGATGAGCAACCTCTGTTGGGGGCATGAGGCAATGCTGCTCAAATACACGCCCGGGTCGATTACAGGTCACACTGCAGCTGGAGCCTTAGCACTGCACACGCATGTGAGCTGTGGGCGTGTGCTCACGGGAACTGCAGGAGCAAGGCTGCAGTGCTGGGTCCGTGGAGCAGAGACTTGGCCCCTTGGGTGAGGTTTTCTAGAGCACTCCAGTGACCCGGGAGCACGAGTCCCCCGAGAGCCGATGGCACTTGTGCTGCTACACCATGGAGGTGCTTTTGAAAATCCTCCCCTTGTCTGTGCCCGTGTCCCCTCGGACACTGCACCCGTAACTACCCTGGGGGCTGGGCTGAGACCAGTCTGCAGACAGCCCGGGTGGGGGATGGAGGGTTGTCGGGTACTAAGGGAACTGTGGACCCTGGCTGGCATTTTGTGGGCACAGTCAGCTGTCCGAGCAGAGGAGCTCCGCGCTGGCTGTCCCAAGGCTGCCGTTCTGCGTGGTGAGGACACTAAGGGAAGGGTGTCCCCCAGCATGAACATGACAGCGAGGGGGGACAGGAAAATCAATACCTCTTCTGATCTCTGCTGCAGCAGCTCCGCCTCCCGCTTCAGCTTCTCCTTCTCCCTCTCCAGCTCGGCGATCGCTCTCTTCAGATTCTCCGCGTCCCTGTCGCTCTGCTGCCTCTGGATCTCCAGCGTGTGGACCAGCGTCATCTTCTCCTGGGTGGTCAGCTCCGTCTTGTGCAGCTTCTCGCTGATCTCCTCCGCCTGCTTCTTGAACCGCTTCGCGTCCTCCTCGGCCTTGGCCTGGGCCATGCTCATCTCGGTCACGTGCAGCTTGAGGCGCTCGGCCTCGGCCATGATCTCCAGCTGCCGCTTGCGCTCAACCTCCAGGAGTTTCTGGAAGCCCTCGGTCTCCTCAGTCAGGCGCTGCTGCATCTGCTCTTTGTCCTCCTGGAGCTTCTTGGCATGCTCCTGAGCTAGGTCCTTCTGCCTCTGCAGCATCTCGGCCTCCGCCTTCAGCCGCGTGGCCTCCTGCACGGCCTGCATCTTCTCCTTCAGCATCTTCTCCGCCAGCGCCCGCTGCTGCGCCAGGTCGTCCTCCGCCAGCTTCCGCATGCGGGCGGCCTCCTGCGCCTCCACGCTCAGGCGAGCGGCCTCCTCCGCCACCAGCTTCATCTTCTCGGCCTCCTCCACCAGGAACTTCTGGGTGTTGTCCTTGTCCTTCAGGATCAGCACCTTGTTCTCCTCCTCGATCCGCGTCTTCAGTTTGATCAGCTCCTCCATCTGGATCTTCACCTTGAAGAGCTCTTCCTCCACCTGGGCCTTCTGCCTCATGGCGTCCGTCACCTCCTCCTTCAGCCGCTGCAGCTCCTCGTCCAGGATACTCTTCTGGTGGTCCGTCTCCTCCAGCTGCAGCTTGACCTTGGTCAGCTCCTGCTCCACCTGGGCCTTCTGCCTCAGCGTCTGCTCCGCAAACTTCTTGTGCTTCTCCATGTCGGCGTCAGCCAGCTGCTTTTGCTTCAGAGCTGCCTGCTCGGCTTGGGCCCGCTTCGCCGCCTCCAGCTCGGCCTCCTTCCGGAGCTTCTCCGCGTCCTCCTGGGCTCGGGCTTTGGCCTGCGCCTCCTCCTCAGCTCGCTGCTTCAGACGCTCCGCCTCCTCCACCTGCTGCCGGGACAGGGCCGCATCCTGCTCAGCCTTGACACGAGCAAACTCTGCCTCCTCCGCCGCTTTCTTGGCCTTCTCGGCCTCTTCCCTCAGCTTGTCCAGGATGTTCTGTTCCTGGCGCCGCGTCTGCAGCAGCTCCTGCTCCTTCTGCTGCACAGTAGCCAGGTGGGCCTTCTCCTCGGCCTGAATCCTCTTCTGAGCGGCTTCCTGGGCCAGCTGGATCTGCCTTTCCGACTCCTTCTCCGCCAGCTCCTTCTGCCTCTTGGCCTCCTCCACCTTGGCTTTCAGGCGCTCCACCTCGTCCAGGGCCACCTTGCGCTGCCGGGCGGCTTCCTGCTCCGCAGCCAAGATCTTCTTCACCTTCTCCTCGGCCTCCCTGCGGCGGTTCTCCTCCTCCAGGGCCAGCTGCCGCTGCTTCTCAGCCTCCTGCTCGGCCTTCTCCTTGCTGCGCTGGATCTCCTCCGCGCTGCTCTTGATCCGGCTCAGCTCCAGCTCCAGGTCCGTCTTGCCCGCCGACGCCTTCTCGAAGTTGATCTTGAGGATGCGGATCTCCTCCTCGATGATGCGCCGCTGCTTCAGCGTATCATCCACAAGGCCCTTCTGCCGCTCCAGCTCGGTGTGAGAGGACTTCTTCAGCAGGGTGATCTTCTCCTCGATGTCTTGCTTGTGCTGGGCGGCCTGCTCCTCCAGCAGCTTGCGCTGGTAGGCCTCGTCCTCCGCCAGCCGCCTCAGTCGCTCGTTCTCCGCCTCCTTCTCCTTCAGGGCGATCTCTGCCTCCGTCTTCAGCCGGGAGGCCTCACTGATGGCGGCCAGTTTCTCCTTCAGGATCCTCTCGGCCTCGGCTCGCTGCCGGGCCGCCTCCTCCTCGGCCAGCTGCCGCTGCCGCTTGGCCTCCTCCGACAGCGCGCGCAGCCGAGCCGCTTCCTCGGCCAGCTCCCGTAGCTTGCTGGCCTCGGCTTCCAGCTTCTGCTTGGACTTCTCGCTGGTGGAGCGGGAATCCTCCTCCGCCTTGGCCTTGCTCTGCAGGAGGATCTCCATCTCGGCACGCAGCTTGGCCAGCTCCTCCTCCACCTCCTTCCTCTTATGAATGGCCTCGCTGATCTCGTTCTTCAGGCGGAAGAGCTCCTCCTCCAGCAGCAGGCGTTGCTGCTCCCGGTTCTCCATCTCCGCCTTCAGCCGGATCAGCTCCTGCTCAGCCGAGAACTTCTGCTGGGCGGTGCCCTCTGCCAGCTTCCTCTGCTTCTCCAGCTCCTCCTCAGCCAGCTCCTTCTGCCGCAGGGCAGACTCCTCCATCTTCGCCCGCTTCCTGGCCTCCCTCTCCGCATCCTCCTTCTGCTTCTCAGCCTCCTCCTGAGCCAGGGTCTTCTTGTGCGCCACCTCCTCTGCCTGCAGCCGGAGGCGCAGGGCCTCGTTCGCCTTCTGCCGCCACTTCTCCAGCTCCTTCTCGGCCTCCTCCCTGGATTTCTCGGCCTCCAGCTGCTGCTTCTTCAGGCGCTCTGCCTCCTCCTGCAGGTGGGTGACTGTGATGTGCTCCTGCTTCAGGGACATCTCCAGCTGGGCTGTCTTCTCGGCGAAGGACAGGCGCTTGCTGTGCAGCTCGGTCTCCGCGCTCTTCTGCGCCATTTCCTGAGCCACCTGGATCTGCCGCTCCTTCTCCAGCTCAGCCTGTTTCATCCTCCGCTCTGCCTCCTCCGCCTGCATGCGCAGCTTCTCCAGGTCCTCCATCGCCTTCTGTTTCTCCCGGGCCGCGTTCTTCTCTGCCTGTACCTTGCGGTTCAGCTCCTCCTCCGCCTCCCGCTTCTTCTGCGTCTCATCCTTCACCTGCTTGCGCAGGCGCTCGGCCTCCTCCTGGGCCAGCTTCTTCTGCCGCTCGGCCTCCTCGGCCCGGGCCCGCAGCTCCCGCAGCTCAGTCTCCGCGCTGGACTTCTGCTTCTCGGAGGTCTCGAGCTGCAGGCGGATGATGTGGATCTCCTCCTCCACCTTCCTGCGGCTGTACTCCACCTCCTCGATCAGCTTGTCCTTGGATTTGATCTGGGTGTCCGAGTTCTGCTTCAGCTGCATCAGTTCCTGCTGGATGTTCTGCTTCTGCTGTTCGGCGTCCACAGCCACCACCTCCCTCTTGGAGACCTCCTCGTGCATGCGGCGCTGCAGCTCTTGCGCCTCCTTCTCAGCCTGCGCTTTGGCTTTGGCGTGAGCCTCAGCCAGCTGCTTCTGCTTCTCCAGCTGGGCCTCCACCTCCTCCAGCCGCTTCCTCTCCTGCTCCTTCAGCTTCTCCGCGGCTCTCTGGAGGGGGAAGAGTGCAGAGAAAACAAAAGGGAGAAGACGAAATCACAACGAAAAACATGGAACCAGCAGCACACACATGCCCAAGGTGAGATGGCCCGGGCCAGGGGGTGGAGGATGTGGCATGGGGATGGCCTGGAGCCCCCGGCTCTCCCCGTGACTAGAGGTGGCAATGCTGGCTTCTGGAAGACGGATGGCAGACAGAGAGGGGACACGGCACTGCTATATCTCACTTAGTACAGCGCGGGGAGGCGGGTGACAGACCGTGACACAGCAAGCAGGACGGCTGTGCGGGAAGCAGGGTGACCAACAAAGCAGGAGCAAACAATGGAGCACGAGCAAAGCCCACAGCAAATGAAGACAGGAAGCTAGCGGCTTGCACACCTTCACCATGCCCACTGCAGGCCTTTCCCCTGGCAGCCACAAGGGGAGCCTTCTCCCTCTGGAGGCCCCAGCACAAAAGCAACAGCTGCGGAAAAGTACAGTCGTCCCGGGGGTGAGTGAGGAACCCAGTCGGGCTGCAGAGCCGGGAGTGCGGGGAGAGAGCGTGGGAGATACGGGCAGCAGAGAGAGAAGGGAGACCGGCAGAGGGCAACAGAGGCACAGGGTAACCCTTTCCTCACCAGGACAGAACAGTCTGTGGAGAGAGCTTTGACTTCTACCCGGGGCTGCCCCACTCCCAACAGCCCAGGCAAGCCGGCCGCGTAGAGTGGGAAGGCGACCTGCAAGGGCGCAGGCAAACGCTGCCTTTTCCAGCAGTAGGGACATCCGGGAGCGGATTTACAGCTGCCAGTTCTCCCCGGGGCTCTCTCGGGGAGAGGGAGAGGGAAGCAGCGATCTGCCCGGCAGCAGGGCTGATCCGGAGGGCTGAGGGTGAGCAGGGTGACATCTGCACCCTGCAAAGCTCTGACCAAAAGCCTGGTGCTTCCAGAGCCAGGGGGCCCTGCTGAGCTCAGGCCCCACCCTCGTCTCGGGAAGGGCTGGGCTCCCTGTTTGCCTGGACTCTAGTGAGGTCTCCATTAGTTCCCCCATTTGCCCCACCCCGATGGCCCGGTGGATCGGGAGAAGGGCCCGGGGCAGGTCCTGCAGGGGCAGAGGAGAGGCAGGAGGTGCAGTGAGCAGGTGCTGGGAGCAGGCTGCTTGTGGCCATGTGGTGAGGCGGAGAGAGGGAGGCTGAGGAGGGGCATGCGCAGAGGGGAGTACCTGGTGCAGAAATCCCAGAGTCATCCTGGTTTTTTACCCTCCATTAGATCCCAACCAACACAAACATCCCCCAAGACAAAGCACCGGCCCAGCGGCTCCTCTTCCCAGGGCGGAAATGAAGAATTAGAGAGGTTACAGCAGAGAAGACACGAGGAGCCGAGAACCCGCGGCAGGACGAGCTCCATGCTCACACAGACGCTGACTGTACTAAGTGTATCTGGGAAGTGCTCTCCTAACAGCCGACCGAGCAGAGCCCTGCAGACCCTGGCCAGCGCCGGGGCAGGGCTGACGCAGCAGAGCCCTTGGTGAGGATCAATTTGCTGTACCCAGAGCCAGCCACCAGATCAGCACAGGGTTAGAGGCCTGGCCTGGGTGTTAGTGATGCGGGACCATGTTCCTTGTTGTTATGGAAGGAGCGAGACCAACGCAGCTAGATGCACGCCAGGCCCTGGGACGCCCCCGCCCCCCGCTCTCCTACCTCCTCCTCCTCCAGCCGCCGCAGGGTCTCGCTGATGAACTTAATGTACTGGCTGGTGAGAGTGGTCAGCTCGCTGTACTGCGTCCGCAGGTCCACGTACTGCAGCCAGGAAACACAGGTCAGGAGACGAGTCCGCAGTGCAACCCCCTCCCACGGGCTCCTTGGCATCAGACACCAGGGACTGACCCAGACTTGGCCCCCTTCTGCACCACCCTTGCCAGTCCCCAGGCCGTACCCAGAGGAGGGCTGCAGCCGTCAGCCCAGGTCCAGAGGCAGCTCCTCCAGGCTGCCACAGCACCACAGACCCAGCTGCCCACGCTCTGCCCTGCACTGGCCCTTGCTGCTCCCGGGAGCCCCCCGAGCCGGCCGTGCCCCCCTCACCTCCTGGATCACGCTGTCAGATGCAGACTGCACTTTGGGTTTCTTGGCTGGGGAAGCCACGGGTTCCACCTGGGCCTTGTACGTCACCAACTGCAGCTCATAATCCTGGGGGAAAAGAGCCTGGGTCAGAGACTGGCAGAGATCCAGGAGCCAGCGACCCCCTCCACAGGCTCCGCGGGATCCCAGCCTGCACCCCCCAGCCTGGGGCTCTGCTAGGGAGAAACCCCGTCTCCTGGGACACACAAGTACCCTGGCTCCCGCTCAGCCACCAGGACCTGATGGGAGTGAACTATGGTGCGATTGGAATAACAGACTTGGTGGGATAACTCACATGACTGGAGTACTGTCATGGATGGATATAAACTGTTCAGGAAGGACAGGCAGGGCAGAAAAGGTGGGGGAGTTGCGTTGTATGTAAGAGAGGAGTATGACTGCTCAGAGCTCCGGTATGAAACTGCAGAAAAACCTGAGTCTCTCTGGATTAAGTTTAGAAGTGTGAGCAACAAGGGTGATGTCGTGGTTGGAGTCTGCTATAGACCACCAGACCAGGAGGATGAGGTGGACGAGACTTTCTTCTGGCAACTAGCAGAAGTTGCTAGATCGCAGACCCTGGTTCTCATGGGAGATTTTAATCACCCTGATATCTGCTGGGAGAGCAATACAGCGGTGCACAGACAATCCAGGAAGTTTTTGGAAAGTGTAGGGGACAATTTCCTGGTGCAAGTGCTGGAGGAACCAACTAGGGGCAGAGCTTTTCTTGACCTGCTGCTCACAAACAGGGAAGAATTAGTAGGGGAAGCAAAAGTGGATGGGAACCTGGGAGGCAGTGACCATGAGATGGTCGAGTTCAGGATCCTGACACAAGGAAGAAAGGAGAGCAGCAGAATACGGACCCTGGACTTCAGAAAAGCAGACTTTGACTCCCTCAGGGAACTGATGGGCAGGATCCCCTGGGAGAATAACATGAAGGGCAAAGGAGTCCAGGAGAGCTGGCTGTATTTTAAAGAATCCTTACTGAGGTTGCAGGAACAAACCATCCCGATGTGTAGAAAGAATAGTAAATATGGCAGGCGACCAGCTTGGCTTAACAGTGAAATCCTTGCTGATCTTAAACGCAAAAAAGAAGCATACAAGAAGTGGAAGATTGGACAAATGACCAGGGAGGAGTATAAAAATATTACTCAGGCGTGCAGGAGTGAAATCAGGAAGGCCAAATCACACTTGGAGCTGCAGCTAGCAAGAGATGTGAAGAGTAACAAGAAGGGTTTCTTCAGGTATGTTAGCAACAAGAAGAAAGTCAAGGAAAGTGTGGGCCCCTTACTGAATGAGGGAGGCAACCTAGTGACCGAGGATGTGGAAAAAACTAATGTACTCAATGATTTTTTTGCTTCTGTCTTCACGAACAAGGTCAGCTCCCAGATTGCTGCACTGGGCAGCACAATATGGGGAGAAGGTGACCAGCCCTCTGTGGAGAAAGAAGTGGTTCGGGACTATTTAGAAAAGCTGGACGAGCACAAGTCCATGGGGCCGGATGCGCTGCATCCAAGGCTGCTAAAGGAGATGGCGGATGTGATTGCAGAGCTATTGGCCATTATCTTTGAAAACTCATGGTGAGTTTTCAGGGGAGGTCCTGGATGACTGGAAAAAGGCTAATGTAGTGCCCATCTCTAAAAAAAGGGAAGAAGGAGGATCCGGGGAACTACAAGCCAGTCAGCCTCACCTCAGTCCCTGGAAAAATCATGGAGCAGGTCCTCAAGGAATCAATTATGAAACACTTAGAGGAGAGGAAAGTGATCAGGAACAGTCAGCATGGATTCACCAAGGGGAAGTCGTGCCTGACTAACCTAATTGCCTTCTATGAGGAGATAACTGGCTCTGTGGATGAAGGGAAAGCAGTGGATGTGTTATTCCTTGACTTTAGCAAAGCTTTTGATACGGTCTCCCACAGTATTCTTGCCGCCAAGTTAAAGAAGTATGGGCTGGATGAATGGCTGTAAGGTGGATAGAAAGCTGGCTAGATCGTCGGGCTCAACGGGTAGTGATCAATGGCTCCATGTCTAGTTGGCAGCTGGTTTCAAGCGGAGTGCCCCAAGGGTCGGTCCTGGGGCCGGTTTTGTTCAATATCTTTATTAATGATCTGGAGGATGGTGTGGACTGCACTCTCAGCAAGTTTGCAGATGGCACTAAACTAGGAGGCGTGGTAGATACACTAGAGGGTAGGGATCGGATACAGAGAGACCTAGACAAATTAGAGGATTGGGCCAAAAAAAACCTGATGAGGTTCAACAAGGACAAGTGCAGAGTCCTGCACTTAGGACGGAAGAATCCCATGCACTGCTACAGACTAGGGACCGAGTGGCTAGGCAGCAGTTCTGCAGAAAAGGACCTAGGGGTTACAGTGGACGAGAAGCTGGATATGAGTCAACAGTGTGCTCTTGTTGCCAAGAAGGCTAACCGCATTTTGGGCTGTATAAGTAGGGGCATTGCCAGCAGACCGAGGAACGTGATCGTTCCCCTTTATTCGACATTGGTGAGGCCTCATCTGGAGTACTGTGTCCAGTTTTGGGCCCCACATGACAAGGATGTGGAAAAATTGGAAAGAGTCCAGCGGAGGGCAACAAAAATGATTAGGGGTCTGGAGCACATGACTTATGAGGAGAGGCTGAGGGAACTGGGATTGTTTAGTCTCCAGAAGAGAAGAATGACGGGGGATTTGATAGCTGCTGTCAACTACCTGAAGGGGGGTTCCAAAGAGGATGGAGCTCGGCTGTTCTCAGTGGTGGCAGATGACAGAACAAGGAGCAATGGTCTCAAGTTGCAGTGGGGGAGGTCCAGGTTGGATATTAGGAAACACTATTTCACTAGGAGGGTGGTGAAACACTGGAATGCGTTACCTAGGGAGGTGGTGGAGTCTCCTTCCTTGGTGGTTTTTAAGGCCCGGCTTGACAAAGCCCTGGCTGGGATGATTTAGCTGGGAATTGGTCCTGCTTTGAGCAGGGGGTTGGACTAGATACCTCCTGAGGTCCCTTCCAACCCTGATATTCTGTGATTCTATGATTCTAACTCCGCCCAGGCCAGTTCTGTTGCCATATTAAACGCTAACCCAGCCCAGCCCCGGGCGCCTGAGCCAGGGTTCCGGCTGCACAGCCCGCGGGCAGAGGGCCCAGCCCCGCGTGCCTGAGCCAGCGGGCAGAGAGCTCAGCCTGGCAGGCCAGGAAGCAGTGTGGGATTGTGGGAGGAGCTCAGGCCCGCACCTTGATGGCGTCGATGTACTGCTTGGCATATCTCTGGCACTCGTCCACCTTCTCCCGGTTCCGGTCGCACTCCTCCAAGAGTTTCTGGGGAGAGACAACTCGTGAACACCGCAGCCCCTATTCCGGCGCGTCCTCGCCCCTCGGCTCCAGGCAGCCCCCGGGGGGCACAGCCACCCAGGCCGATGGGCAGGCAGAGAGAAAAGCAGCCAGTGGAACAGAATCCTGCCACTCTTGGCTTTCATTGCCCCGTGCCAGCAAGCCACCAGCTCCCCTGCCCCATGCGCCCCTGGGGCGTCCCCGCCGGGCGCCCTGTCGCAGGCGACCCTGGGGGGCATCCCCGCTGGGCGCCCTGTTGCTGGCGTTACCTTCTCCTGCAGGAGCTGCTCCCGCACACTCTTGCTGTCCGTGACGGGCACCGACTGGATCTGCTCCTGCCTTTGCTTGGCATCCTGGATCCACCGGATGAGCCACTCGTAGCTCTCGTGGTAGTAGCGCTGCTGACGGCCCAGCTGCTGCAGCTCGCGCTGCCGCAGGTCGATCTGGGTCAGCACGGCCTGCCAGCGCTCCAGGAGCTGCTGGATCCGCTCCCGGTACCGGTCCAGGTCCACGTCCCGCTCGCTGTGGCCTCTCACCATCCGCTCATTGACGTCCTTGGCCTTGTTCAGGTCTGACTGCAGGGTGCTGAAGAGGGGCTGGTGCCCTTCCACCTGCCCACGCAGCCTCTGTGGCACACAAGGGCCTGGTCAGCGATGGGCACCTCCCTGCCCCCCTGCCATCCCGCCCCCGGCTGGACACGATCGATGCTCCTGGCGAACGCAGCCCTTGCTGGAGCTTTGCCGGACCCGGGTCCTGGCCAGCTGCTGGGCACTGCTCCTCCCCTCCGCCCCAGCCAGTGCCGCCCCAGTGCCTGCATGTGCCCCCGTGCTCTCTCGGCTCTGGGGCGGACCCGGCCCCCGTAAGAGGCAGATCTGGGCCTGGGGAACACCCGCGCTGCACCCAAAGGAACTGATCCTGTCTGGGCAAGTGGGGGCCTCCCCGGCCATTACCTTCAGCTCCGCCTTGTTAGCCTCCAGTTCCTTGAGGTCGGAGGGCACGGCCTGCACCTCCTTCAGCTGCTCCTCGTAGCTCTGGACCAGCTCCTCTGCCCCCTGTGTGCTGCGGATCACCAGGTTGATGGTCTTCAGCCTGCGGGGGGAGCAGATTAGCTCGCAGGGCGCCCAGAGGGCAGGGATTGGAAGAGACCTGTGCGGGGGGCAGGAGGGCGACCCCCAGCCCGTCTCACCCCGTGTCCTGTGGTGAGCACTCCCAGAGCCAGCCAGCCCCTGGGGATGGGGGCCAGCCTGGGCTGGTGGCATCGCATTGTCCCACTAGCCTGTCCCTGACACTGGGCGGGGGGGGCTGTGGGCAGCGAGGGGCGGCCGTGCCATGGTGGTGCTCTCCCCCCATGGCAAAAGGGGCTGGCTCCTGCCTTGGAGAAGGAGGGTTGGTCTCATTCTCCCTCTCCAAACGCGCTTGAGCATTCAGTCTCTACGCCCCCCTTGCCAGGGAGCTCTCCCAGCTAATCGCGAGAGGAAACACCTCCCTGGCACAGCGTTTAGACCTGCTGCAAGCAACGGGTCCCTGGGGCCCCTGCATGAGATGGGAAACACCCCAAGCCTCTCCCCCTGCCAGGGCCGCAGACCAGACGGGCAAACCCTCGCCCCTGCGCCAGGCCCGGATGTGAGATGGCCAAACCCCAACCCTCCCCCTGGAACTGCGTGTGAGGTGGGCAAACCCCAAGCCCCGCCCCCGAGTCATTATTCTGTGATGTTACAGACATGAACTGTGACCGTATAGAACATTGTTGCAACCCAGGTCCTATAGTGGCACCAAATCTTGTACAAAGGAGGTTATAGAGTAGCAGCCGTGTTAGTCTGTATCCGCAAAAAGAACAGGAGTACTTGTGGCTCAGAGTTGGTAAGACAACTCCCACCTGTTCATGCTCTCTGTATGTGTGTATATATCTCCTCAATATTTATTCCACTCTATATGCATCCAAAGAAGTGGGCTGTAGTCCACGAAAGCTTATGCTCTAATAAATTTGTTAGTCTCTAAGGTGCCACAAGTTCTCCTGTTCTTTTTAAAGGAGGTTATGCTTTGCTGGTTATGATTATGCGGTCTCTATGCAGGTATCATGTTTGTATTTAAAGCTATAAGTATTGGTTCTATACTGTCTGTATTTCAAACTTGTGCTGTGCCTCTGGGTGACACCCCAGACAATGTGGCGTCAGCTCTGCCTATCCTGCTTGATGGCCCATTAAGGACCATCAGCTACAACTGACCCATTGAGAGAAGGCAGATACGCCTTGTGCCTCAGCAAGGCAGGGACAGGCCTATGGACAGAACTCTGAGGCTTTCAAGCCATGTGCTGGGTAGCTTGTGTTTGGAACAAAGGAAGCACAAGACACATGGCAAAAGGACTATAAAAGGCAGCTGCATCGTCTCCATCTTGACTTCAATCCTGCTTCTTACCTCTGGAGGGACTTTGCTACAAACAGAAGCTCTGAACAAAGGACTGAGGACCCATCCCAGCTGGGGATGTTCCAGAGACTTGATTTGAACCTGCAGTTTATTCTATCTCTGCTACAAGCCTGAACCAAGAACTTTGCCATTACTGTATGTAATTGATTCCATTTAACCAATTCTAACTCTCATCTCTATCTTTTTCCTTTTATGAATAAACCTTTAGATTTTAGATTCTAAAGGATTGGCAACAGTGTGATTTGTGGGTAAGATCTGATTTGTATATTGACCTGGGTCTGGGGCTTGGTCCTTTGGGATCAAGAGAACCTTTTTTTTCTTTTACTGGGGTATTGGTTTTCATAACTATTCATCCCCGTAAGGAGCGGTGCTGGTGGTGACATTGGGAAACCTTTATCAAGCATTCGTAAAACTACAATACCCACCTGGGGAAGTGAGGAAACAGATTGACAGAGCAAGACAGGTACCCAGAAATCAGCTACTACAGGACAGGCCCAACAAGGACAATAATAGAACACCACTGGCCATCACATACAGCCCCCAGCTAAAACCTCTCCACCGCATTATCCACGATCTACAACCTATCCTGGAAAATGATCCCTCACTCTCACAGACCCTAGGAGGCAGGCCAGTCCTCGCTTACAGACAACCCCCCCAACCTGAAGCAAATACTCACCAGCAACTACACACCACACCACAGAAACACCAACGCAGGAACCAGTCCCTGTAGCAAACCTCGTTGCCTACTCTGTCCCCATATCTACTCTGGCGACACCATCAGAGGACCCAACCACATCAGCCACACCATCAAGGGCTCATTCACCTGCACATTCACTAATGTTATATATGCCATCATGTGCCAGCAATGCCCCTCTGCCATGTACATTGGCCAAACCGGACAGTCCCTCCGCAAAAGAATAAATGGACACAAATCGGACATCAGGACTGGCTTATGTATGTTACCATTAAGTGAAAACTTCAATCTCCCTGGTCATTCTATTACAGATTTAAAAGTCACTATCATTGAACAAAAAAACTTCAGAAACAGACTTCAAAGAGAAACAGCAGAACTAAAATTCATTTGCAAATTTAACACCATTAATCTGGGCTTGAATAGGGACTGGGAGTGGCTGGCTCATTACAGAAGCAGCTTTTCCTCTCCTGGAATTGACACCTCCTCATCTATTATTGGGAGTGGACTACATCCACCCTGATTGAATTGGCCCTGTCAACACTGTTTCTCCACTTGTGAAGTAACTCCCTGCTCTCCATGTGTCAGTATATAATGCCTGCATCTGTAACTTTCACTCTATGCATCTGAAGAAGTGAGGTTTTTACCCAGGAAAGCTTATGCCCAAATAAATCTGTTAGTCTTTAAGGTGCCACCAGACTCCTTGTTGTTTTTGTAGATACAGACTAACACGGCTACCCCCGATACTTGGGAAACTGGAGTGTCTGAGGGAATTGCTTGTGTGACTTGTGGTTAGCCAGTGGGGTGAGACCAAAGTCCTCTCTGTCTGGCTGGTTTGGTGTGCAAAGGACCCCCAGCCTGGGGCTGTAACTACCCTGCTCTAAGCAATTTGTCCTGAATTGACACTCTCAGAAGTGTCCCACCAAAGGCTACTTTGTTACACCTCCATCGCAGCCCCAGGCTCCCGGCTTGCCCAACGAGGGGTCTGGCTGGCCCCAGTCACTCATCGCCCATCTCTGCCTTTCTGAGCCAGGGTGCCCAGCGTCCTGCCCACGTACAGAGCGGCTCTAGGACGTGCCCCAGCACCACCTGGCTGTGCACTGAGCGGGGGCTGCCCTGGGCTGCCCAGGCCCCTCTCCGGAGCGGTTGCAGCGAGTGCAGGGCCCAGACCGGGAGAGGAGGTCAGAACCGCGCTGCCCGTTCTCCCGGCTCAGCTGGGACCCTTGGAGCTCCTCACAGCCCTCACCCACATAACCGCCAGCGCCCGGCACCCGGAGCAGCTTCTCTTCCAGACAGACAGCAAAGAAAGGATGATTGGGGGGCACAGCATAGACAGAGTCCCTGCCATGGGGGAGCCTGGAGGAAAACTGTCCGGGGGAGGGGGAGACGGGGGCTGCAAGGAGTCTCTGAAACAGAGGGGCAGGGGGGGAAGGCCTGGGGCTGGAAGGAGCCCCCGGGGTCACAGTGAAGCTATTCAGCCCGGGCCCCACACTCACTTCTCCAGGTAGATGGTGGAGAGGCTGTACACCTGGTCCATCTTCTGGAGAGTGATCTCCAGCTCCGAGCGCAGGACGGGGGCCGAGCTCGAGTGCTCCGGCTGGGCCAGCACCTTCTCCGTCTTCGCGCTCACCTTCTCCAGGCTCTTCCGGATGCCCTCCAGCTCCACCTGGATTTGCTGCAGGAATAGGGGGGGCCGTTACTTCAGGCAACCCTACCTGCCGCTCACTGGCGGGAGGCAGCATGGCCTGGCCTGGCACTAGCTGGGTTTCCCAAGACGCTCCCCAGAGCAGGCCAGTTCTGGGGCCAGGCCAGGCCAGGCCAGGCCATGCTGCGCCCCAACTCCAGGGACATGGCAGAGCCTCTCGCTATCACACAGGGGCCCTGTCACCAAGTGTGAAGGTTTTTTAATGGTTTTAGGAAGCCTGCATGTGCCTCAGTTTCCCCACACATGGCACTGGTCCCTGGGGGGGGGAAGGGCTGTGTGAGAACGGCGCCCGGCTGGCTGGAGCTAAGTGGGTCACTGGAAAGGAGCTGGCTGAGGCCAAGACGACAATGGCAAATCCAATGAGCTGGCAACCGCCTGCCTTTTGGGAGGTGGGGGACCTGTGCCTACAGGACAGCCCCAGCGTAGGTAGCGTCCGCACAGCAGCTGTGCCCCAGCAGCGGCTCCGGTGTAGACGTACCCGGGGGGGACAGGAGGGGCTGAGCCCAGCCCGGCCCGTGGGCCTGAAGCAGGATGCGGCGGGATCCCTTCTGGAGTCAGCCTGGGAGGGGATAACTCTGGTCTTGCTGCGGGGATGGAGCACAGCAGGGGCAGTGCCCTGGGGTCGGTGGGTTCTGATGTCTGAGCAGGGAGCTGACTGGGCGCAGGATCCTCATGGGGGGGGGGGGGGGGCGTACCTGCTGCTTGCTGATTGGCTGGGCACAGGATCCTCGTGGGGGGGGGGCGTACCTGCTGCTTGCTGATTGGCTGGGCACCAGATCCTCACGGGGTGGGGCTGTAAGGGGGGGGGCGTACCTGCTGCTCGCTGATGCGCTGGGCGCACTCCTTGACCGGGTCCTTGTCGAGGGGCGCTCGGATCTTGTGGACAGTGCGGGACTCGCAGCCCTCCAGCTGCAGCCGGATGTCCTTCAGCTGGGAAATGTAGCTCTTGCACATGGACTCGTCCTGCTCCCCTGTGCAGGGTCAGTGGCTTCATTAGTGACAGGTAGGGAGAGGTCTCCCGGGCATGGGCCTGTGGGCCCAGAGGGGTCGGGGGCACCCCACACAGGGGAGGAGATGGGACGAGAGGTCTCCTGGGCATGGGCCTGTGGGCCCAGAGGGGTCGGGGGCACCCCACACAGGGAGGGGCCGTAGGATGAGAGGTCTCCCGGGCATGGGCCTGTGGGCCCAGAGGGGTCGGGGGCACCCCACACAGGGGAGGGGTTGGGACGAGAGGTCTCCTGGGAAGGGTTCTGCTAGGGGGAGGGGCATGTCACAGACACAGCCTGGGCGGGGGGTGGGGGAGAGACAGCCACAGCCCTATTGCAGACGTGGCCCCGTGGGGTAATGGCCTTGTCTCAGGCGTGGTCCCCAGTGGGTGTATGTGGAGGGGTGTCCTGGCTTTGCTGCAGGCCTGGTTGTAGTAGTAGGATTTTATGTTTGTATTTTATATAACTTAGAATGAAGGATAAAGGATAATTGTAATCCTTTTAGTAACCACATAACCCGTTCTAAAATATAATCCTGTCCGAAATTCTCTGTACAATTGTTTGGGGTGAGTAAAGGCTGTGTGCGTGGTTAAGGATGAGTGTGAAAGCCATCCCAAATGTCCAGATGGTCAAGAAGAAGTGAGAGACTTGGAGAGACAGCAGGAAACAATCAGAAAACATCCATTGTAGCTGATGCTAAACGAGTTAGCAGCATCAACAACCTCAGAGGTGAGGCAAACACCCCCGAAGGCGAGACAACAAAGAAGAGATAACAGCGGAAAACCCCAAGATTAACCCCACGTAAGGACTAACGATCACAGAAAGACATTGCAAAATCCATAGACCAAAGTGGGAATTGACAAGTATAAAGCAGGGGTGTTTTGCCACAGAACTCTGGGTTCAGTCCTGCAAAGCCTCGGAGCATCGGCTCGCGACCGGGAGTGTGTGTTTTCAACAAACGCGGCGTGTTGCCTTTTCCCCTGAAAGATCCCGTGTGCTTCTTATAAGCATAACAGAGTCCCTGGTCGGGGAGCAGATATGGCCCCGGTTACCTTTCTCCAGGCTGTGCAGCAGGTGCTCGTATTTCTGGGTGCAGGCCCTGTACTCGCGCTCCATCTGCAGCCGGTCGTCTGGCAGGAAGCTCTGAGAGTCCTGGCTGTCGCGCATGAACTCCTGGAAATGGGTCTCCAGGCTGCGCAGCGTCTGCCGGTAATCCTCGGGCTGCAGCGTCCGGAACTGGGGGCCAAGCACACGGCCTCAGACGGGTGCTGACCTCCCTTCGCCAGTGCCCCCACGCCCAGCAAGGACAAGGGAGAGAAATCCAGCTTCCGCCCCATGCCAGCCGTGGGTGAACCCTGTTCCCGCTCCCCCAGCGACAGGTGGGTGATGGGGGGCCAGGGGACCCTTCCCCAGCCACGGGCTCTCTCTCAAGATTGAGCCTGAATTTCCCACCCTCCCAGCTCCTCCCCGGGATCTCCAGCCCCCCTCCGCGAACAGGGCCGGGGCCCCAACGCACCACGAGCAGGGACCAGGACTGGATCTGCTGGATGTCCCGGACCAGGTACTGCCAGGACAGGAGGCTCTTCATATCCACGTGCAGCTGGTGCCACAGCGTCACCACGTGCTGGTGGCTGACGTCCAGCCTGGGGAGAGCGAGAACCAGTGAGCTCAGCCTGTACGGCCGGGCGGAGGGCAGGGCTCCCTGGCACGGTCCAGCCCCCACCAGCCCCACTAGACCTGGGGGGACCCAGGGAGCTTCAGGGCAGAAAAGCTGCTGGCCCTGTGGCTGGCACGGGGATGGAGACAGTGCCCCTGACATGCAGTGCCCCAGGCAATGGGAGAGGAGACCAGCCCAGGTGGGAGCAAAGGGAGGGGGCAGCAGAGGGGTCCAGAGAGAGGTGGGGGGAGGGGAGCAGAGAGACCCAGACAAAGGCGGGAAGGGGAGGGGGCAACAGAGGAGCTTGGACAGGAATCAGGGGGATCCAGAGGAGGGGAAAGGGGAGCCAAGGGACCCCAGAGCAGATGGGCCCAGTTGGAGGAGGAGAAGAGGGGTCCCGACGGATGGGGGAGGGGACCGAGGCCCGGGCGGGGAGGGGTCCCGATGGATGGGGGAGGGGAGCCGAGGCCCGAGCAGGGAGGGGTCCCGACAGATGAGGCGTGCCCCCCCCCGGCCCCGCAGCGTCCCCGCTCGCACCTGCTGACGGCGTCCAGCGCCTCCCTGTTGGGTGGGGGCACGAGGAAGCAGACGGACGGCACGATGGACTCGCTCCCCGAGCCACTGAGCACCTTCCACTTGGAGGGCTGGGCGTTGCTCAGCAGGACGCACTCGTCGCCCTTGTGCACCGTGATCTGGGGAGCCGGGGGGCAGCGTCAGCCCCACACGCCAGTGCCCGTCCGGCCAGGCTGAGCACTGGCCCCCGCCCCAAACCCCTGGAGCCAGCGCCCTGAGCCAGGCTCATCCTCTGCACCCCTGCCTGTGCTGCTGCCTTGCTGGGCCCCGCCCCTGGGCCCCTGCCCCCAACCCCCGGCCCCCTGCCCCTCACACCTGCCCCCTGCCCCCAACCCCCGGAGCCAGCGCCCTGCGCCAGGCTCACCCTCTGCACCCCTGTCTGTACTGCTGCCTTGCTGGCCCCTGCCCCCAGGCCCCAACCCTCGTCCCTCACAACTGCCCCCAATCCCTGGGTCCCTGTACCCAGACCCCCAACCCCTGCCCCTCACTCCTGCCCCCAACCCCCGGATCCTCCGCCCCCAGGCTCCCGCCCCTCACCCCCAGCCCAGGAACACCATCTCCAAACCTGCCCTCAACCCCAGGTCCCAACCCCTGCCCCTGCCACTCAGCCCCCAGGCTCCCGCCCCTCGCCCCCAGCCACGCCCCCAGCCCCCTCTCACCTCCACCTGCTTGTAGTCACAGACGGCCTGCACTGGCAGCCGGCCCTTGAGCGGGGTGCCTGGGTTACGCGGCCTGAGCTGCACGATGGCTTTGGCCCGCTTGGCCAGCCCCGTCAGGTGCCCTTTGTACTCCGTGATCTGCTCCTTCTCCTCCTGCGGAGAGGTCAGGGTGAGGGGGCAGGGTGACGGGGGATAGAGGCAGTGCAGGGTGACGGGGGCAGGGTGAGGGGAGCAGGGTGAGTGTGTGTGGGAGGCTCCCCTTGTTGAGAACCATTGGACGAGGCTCCGCTCCGGCCGGTCTGTGCCGTGTGCAAGGCAGCGTGCGGCACAGGGGCCAGGCACGTGGGTCCCTGGGGGAGACGAGCCTCCCCCGGGCTCTGGCTCAGCGGGACTCGCGGGAGCTCACGGGGCGAAGCGAGGGGCTGCAGGCCCACAGCTCCAGCCTGAGGGGGTGGTGAGGCCGGGCGCCTACCCCAAGGCAGAGCGAGACCCCTCGGGGGTCAGGCCCACTGGAGGGTTCGCCCTAGACACTGTTCCGAAGCTGGGGCCAGGCACCGCGCCTGTGGGTCCGGGAGGGAGGTGATAGGGGAGGTGGGGAGGGGTACTATGGAGGGGTGTCTCGTAGTGGGGGGAGGGAAGAAAGGAGGCGGGGGGCTCTCCCGAGGGCCCTCCCCAGCAGGAAGGGGGACTCACGAGGGGTCCTGCTGCAGGGGGGTGGGATGGGAAATGGGGATTGACTCTCATGAGGGCCCCCAGCAGCCGGGGGGGGGGTGTCACTTACAAGGGCATCTTGTAGCAGGTCCTCGAGGCGTGTCACAGTGATGGTGCGGTCGCACGAGTATTTCTTCTTCATGCTCTCCTGAGTCTTTCTCAGGAACTCCTCGGCCTCCTTCACGTCTGAGAAGAACTGCGGGGGGGGGGGGGTGGGGGGGGGGGGGCGGGGGTGTCAGCACCTGCCAGCCCCACCAGGGGAGGGCTCCTGAGCCCAGGCCGTGCCCCCCGTCAGCGCAGAGAGCAGCGGGTATTTACCGATCTGCGCTGGACCCCACCCACGCCTGCCTGGGGCGGGGAGCAGGGACAGACGCCCAGGACAGATGCTGTTCAATGCGCGACCCCTGCCTGCCAGTGGGGGCACCCCACCTCCCCGCCAGGCACCTCGCCTCCCTAGCCCCCCCCGCCCCCCCCCCTGCCAGCACCTCGCCTCCCTGGCCCCCCAGCACCCTACCTCCCCGCCAGCACCTCGCCTCCCTGGCCCCCCAGCACCCCACCTCCCCACCAGCACCTCGCCTCCCTGGCCCCCCAGCACCCCACCTCCCCGCCAGGCACCTCGCCTCCCTAGCCCCCCAGCACCCCACCTCCCCGCCAGCACCTCGCCTCCCTGGCCCCCCAGCACCCCACCTCCCCACCAGCACCTCGCCTCCCTGGCCCCCCAGCACCCCACCTCCCCGCCAGCACCTCGCCTCCCTGGCCCCCCAGCACCCCACCTCCCCGCCAGGCACCTCGCCTCCCTGGCCCCCCAGCACCCTACCTCCCCGCCAGGCACCTTGCCTCCCTGGCCCCCCAGCACTCTGCCCCCACGCCAGGTCCTCCGCCCTCCGGCAGGTGCCCACATCCCCCCTGGCACTCCCCCCTCCCCCCAGGCACCCCTCCCCCGGCCCTACCTGGAAGTAGGCCGTGTTCTCCTTCAGATGGGCCTCGATGCAGCAGCACAGCTGGAGCATCCAGCTCCACTGGGTCTGCAGCGCCGCCTGGAAGGCCTGGAACAGAACCAGTGTCACTGCGCTGAGCCCGCGGCCGCCCACAGGCACCCGCAGCCCTGGGCAGGGAGACACACCCGGCGCTGAGCCCACGGCCGCCCACAGGGCAGGGAGACGCACCTGGCGCGGGGCCCCAGCCAGAGCCCCAGACACCCGCAGCCTGGGCCCTCCACTGGATCGTCGGGCTCTGGGAGCAGGGGCTGTTCACCGCCACCCAGCCTCTCCGCACGCGAGGGCAGGGCCTCACCTCCACCGCCCGCCCGGTGCCCAGCGAGAACGGGCCCTGCCCCAGCCTCACCTCCACCGCCCGCCCGGTGCCCAGAGTGAACGGGCCCTGCCCCAGCCTCACCTCCACGGCCCGCCCGGTGCCCAACGAGAACGGGCCCTGCCCCCGGCCTCACCTCCACGGCCCGCCCAGTGCCCAGAGTGAACGGGCCCTGCCCCCGGCCTCACCTCCACGGCCCGCCCGGTGCCCAGCGAGAACGGGCCCTGCCCCCGGCCTCACCTCCACCGCCCGCCCGGTGCCCAGCGAGAACGGGCCCTGCCCCCGGCCTCACCTCCACTGCCCGCCCGGTGCCCAGTGAGAACGGGCCCTGCCCCCGGCCTCACCTCCACCGCCCGCCCGGTGCCCAGCGAGAACGGGCCCTGCCCCCGGCCTCACCTCCACTGCCCACCCGGTGCCCAGTGTGAACGGGCCCTGTCCCCGGCCTCACCTCCATGGCCTCACCTCCACCGCCCGCCCGGTGCCCAGTGTGAACGGGCCCTGCCCCCGGCCTCACCTCCACCGCCCGCCCGGTGCCCAGCGAGAACGGGCCCTGTCCCCGGCCTCACCTCCATGGCCTCACCTCCACCGCCCGCCCGGTGCCCAGTGTGAACGGGCCCTGCCCCCGGCCTCACCTCCACCGCCCGCCCGGTGCCCAGCGAGAACGGGCCCTGTCCCCGGCCTCACCTCCACGGCCTCACCTCCACTACCCGCCCGGTGCCCAGCGAGAACAGGTCCTGCCCCCAGCCTCACCTCCACAGTCTGCCTGCCCGGGTGCTCCTCATGCAGCAGCCTGTCCCCTGTGCTCTGGATCTCCTTTATCTTACGCTCCCGCAGCTCCAGCTCCCGCATCAGCCCCTGGTGCGCAGCAGAGACAGGGGCAGCCGGTGAGCGCGCCTCAGCCTGGTGCAGCCCTTGGCAGAGTGGCTGGAGCTGCGGCTGCATGCACAGGCCTGAGCTGTGTCCAGAATCCCCCCGGGGACATGGGGCACCCACGCAGCGAGCTCAGGGCACAGCCGCAGCCCTGCAGTCAGAGCCGGGCCTGTCTGCCTCGGGCATCAGGAAAAGAGGCTGCAGGCGCTGGAGGGGGGATTAGGGGGCACGGGGGGGATGGGGGCTTGCTCCCTGGTAGGACAGTGGATCCGGCTGGGGTCCTGCCTGCCCCAGAGGGCAGCAGCCCTGTCACTGGGACGCTTGCAGTGAGCCTGGGCAGACCCACAGAGGACACCTGCAGCCCACGGCCCCCTGGACTAGTGTGACGGTATTGATATAATCTGGGACCATATAGATCACCAAGGTCCTGTAGTGGCACCAAATCTTGTATAAAGGGGGTCAAATGGAGTATGTAAGACAAGGTTATGGTTTACTGGTTATGATTATGCTGTCTATATGTGTGTATCAATTTTGTAGTTGAAGTTATGAATATTGGCTCTATACTGTCTGTATTTCAAACTTATGCTGTGCTTCTGGGAGACATCCGAGACAAACTGGTGTTAGCTCTGCCTAGCCTGCTTGATGGCCCATTAAGGACCATCAGCTATACAATTGACCCATTGAGAGAAGGCAGATACGCCTTGTAACTCAGCAAAGTATGCAGGGACTGGCCC
This sequence comes from Chrysemys picta bellii, assembly GCF_011386835.1. Classification (NCBI taxonomy): domain Eukaryota; kingdom Metazoa; phylum Chordata; order Testudines; family Emydidae; genus Chrysemys; species Chrysemys picta. The sequence goes on along the minus strand of NC_088792.1, from coordinate 290,304,004 downwards.
ATGTGACTCCAGACTCCATGTTGCGGTAATTTTCCACAGTAAGAACAAAGAGGTGTTCTTACACCCGGAAAAGACTATATAAGGCTGATGCCTCATCTCCATCTTGTCTTCAATCCTGCTTCATACCTCTGGAGGGACTTTGCTACAAGCTGAAGCTTTGAACAAAGGACTGAGGACCCATCCCAGCGGGGGATGTTCCAGAGACTTGATTTGAACCTGCAGTTTATTCCATCGCTGCTGCAAGCCTGAACCAAGAACTGTGCCATTACTGTATGGAATTGATTCCATTTAACCAATTCTAACTCTCATCTCTATCTTTTTCCTTTTATGAATAAACCTTTAGATTTTAGATTCTAAAGGATTGGCAACAGCGTGATTTGTGGGTAAGATCTGATTTGTATATTGACCTGGGTCTGGGGCTTGGTCCTTTGGGATCAGGAGAACCTTTTTCTTTTACTGGGGTATTGGTTTTCATAACCATTTGTCCCCATAACGAGTGGCACTGGTGGTAATACTGGGAAACTGGAGTGTCTGAGGGAATTGCTTGTGTGACTTGTGGTTAGCCAGGGGGGTGAGACCGAAGTCCTCCTAGTCTGGCTGGTTTGGTTTGCCTTAGAGGTGGAAAAAACCCCAGCCTTGGGCTGTAGCTGCCCTGTTTTAAGCGATTTGTCCTGAATTGGCACTCTCAGTTGGGTTCCCCCTTGCACTGAGCACCCCCCCTCACTCCCCCCAAGGCCAGCCCTCCCCACAGCGTCCAGTCCTCCGGGAATGCCGACCAGGCCAGGCACGACTCTGCCGGCAGCAGGGAGCCAGCACCCGTGCAGGGCACATGCAGGCCTGGGACACAGGGTGCCCGGGAGGAGAGGGGGGCGGGAGTAAGTCCCGGGGGGCCGGGGGGGCAGCCCCGGGGAGGGCAGTACCGAGTAGTTCTCCTTCTTGGCCGTCATGTTGGGGTTGCGGTCGCTCCAGTCGTAGTTCACCTCCTCCTCCTCCTTCTCGCTCAGCCACATCAGCTCCCGGGTGGCGGCGCCCACGAAGGCCTGCAGGCTCTCCAGGTGCCGCAGCCGCGCCTTGGACACGTTCTGGGGGCACACACGGGTGTATGGGGGGGGCGCGGGATAGCACCCCCCACTGCACTGCTCCCCACAGGCCCCTCTCCCCCCACACAGCCCCCCTCCTGCCACACAGCCCCCCCCCACTGCCCTCCTGCCTCGCTGCTCCCTGCAGGCCCCCATGCCCCCACACAGCCGCCCCGCCTCGCTGCTCCCCACAGGCCCCCCTCCCCCCCCACAGCCCCCCGCCTCGCTGCTCCCCACAGGCTCCCTCCCCTCACACAGCCCCCCTCCTCGCTGCTCCCCACAGGCTCCCTCCCCTCACACAGCCCCCCACCTCGCTGCTCCCCACAGGCCCCCCTCCCCTCACACAGCCGCCCCGCCTCGCTGCTCCCCACAGGCCCCCCTCCCCCCACACAGCCCCCCGCCTCGCTGCTCCCTGCAGGCCCCCATCCCCTGCCTGTCCCACCCTTGCTTCCTAGGAGCCTCCCCCCAGTCCCCGGCACCCTGCGCCGGGCCGGCTCTCACCAGCAGCTGGGCGTACTGCAGGTCCAGCTGGCCCAGGCAGTCTCGGTAGGCGCTGCGCGGGCCGGGCGAGAGCTGGGCCTGTGGGAAGAGAGCAATGAGGGGTGAGCGCCCAGCACAGAGCTGCTGACCCCCACTGGCGCTCTGCAGGCCTGGTGCACGGGACGTGACACTACAAACCCCATCGCCAGCCCTGCGCGGCACGGGGCACTCTCCCCTCGCGGGCAGGCGGGCCCCTGGTCTCGCCTGCCCTGTGCCCCTGCAGCGGGCCGCAGCTGGCTGGAGGGCGTGAGCAGCTGCCGGGGCCATGGCGTGAGCCCTCGTGAGGTGGGCTAGCACAGCGGGGCCGCGCCGGGCACTGTCCCTGCCAGGCACCCGGAGTTCCCGTGACTGGGGCAGACAGCAGGAGAGGCGGGCGCTCTCAGACTCCCTGGGGTGGGGTTGCTTTCAGGACCACGCGTTAACTCCACCGGCTGCCCCGTTCTGCCGCAAACAGCATGAGACTTGCTAGACCTGAGGGGGGATCAAAACCTCTCTGTGGGAAGAGGGGCCCCGGGCTGCCGCAAGACGTCTCCCCCTCTGCAGGTGGCTGGGAACCCCGGCGTCCTGGGGACATGCCCGCTCAGGGGCCCACCCTGCGCCCTGGGCAGCAAGCTGTGGGCAGCTTCTGCGTCCCCCCGAGAGGGGGCTGCGCTGCCTTGGCAGGAGCGGGACGCCACGAACACAGGCTGGGGGGGGGTGGAAACGACCCCACCATGTGGAGGGCAGTGTCTGAAAAGCCACGTCCCACCCCCCCGGCTCGGGCCAGGCTGCCTGTCCCGCCCAGCCCCTCCCCCGCCCGCCTCACCTCGTCGGCTCGCGCCCGCTCGATCTTGGCCCGGAACTCGTCGATGGACTGGTGCAGGCCCCGGTGGCTGCCCAGCTGCGACTCCACCGTGGGCAGGTCCACGCCCCACTCGGCGCCGTTGAGCCGCCTCTGGTTCTCCTCCACCCAGGCCAGCAGGTCCTGCAGGTAGCGCAGCGTGACGTCGTCCAGCTCCTGCCGGGGCCGCTGGCCGAGGGGCATGGCCACCTGGGCCGGCTGCAGGGAGCCCGACTTCAGGCGCAGGTTGTACTCGGTGCGGATGGCGACCAGGCGCTCGTGCAGGCGGTACACCCTGCGGGCAGAGCGGAGGGGCACAGATGCTGCCAAACCAGGGGGAGACGGGGGCCAGTACAGAGCGACTGTACTGAGTCCAGACACCTGAGCTAAGCTGAGTCCAGACACCTAATAACCCCCTGCGCTACCCCGCGGGCTGAGAGTCACTCCAGATTGAGGAAACTGGGGGTGCTCTGTTCCCTTTGGGTTCCCCATGGTGTTCACTCCAGGTGGACTCGCTGCAGGGAGCTCACAGCATGACCCAGGGGGGCTGAGGGCTCTGAGGGTCGGTCCCCGCAGGTCGTGAAGCCGAGGGGCTGACCCCAGCGACAGTGTGACCCTCTGGGGGCTGACTCACCGAAGGGGTTTTCCCATGGGCTGTGACAGAGCCATGCGAGAGGACCGAGCCTGTAGATCTGTCACAGCCCCCCTGGGCAGGGGCGGGGTTCTGTCAGGGCCCCTCCCCCAAGGCAGGGGCGGGCCTGTGGTTGGGCCCCTCCCCTCAGGCAGGGGCGGGGCTGCAGTTGGGCCCCGCCCCTCAGGCAGGAGTGGGGTTCTAGCTGGGCTCCTCCCCTCAGGCAGGGGCGGGGCTCTGTCAGGGCCCCTCCCCTCAGGCAGGGGCGGGACTGCGGCGGGGACCCTCCCCCAAGGCAGGGGCGGGGTTCTGGCCGGGCCTGTTACCTGCGGTACATCTGCTCGCCCTGCGGATGGCGCCCGTCCTTCAGGGCCTGCACATCATTGAAGAGCAGGCGGATCATGGCGTCTGCCTTGTCCAGGTCCCGCTCGATCTCGGCCGCCTTCTGCGGCTGCTTCCCGGCGTTCAGCAGCCGGATGTCCTGCCGGAGGGAGGGGTGTTAAACCGGGGGGGCCAGCTGAGACCCCCCCCTATTGCACCTGTCCCCCCATTGCATGTGCTGCCCGTCCCCTTGCCCCCACGCTCTATGCGCTGCCCTCCCGCAGAGTACCTAGGAGCTGCCCCATGCCCTCAGGAGTTGGCCAGCACAGCGGCAGGCCTGTCCCGGGGGTCCCGGGCGCCCCCCACACCGGGCTTTGCTCTCACCGACTGCAGCAGGGTGTCGGCCTGGTTCAGCTGCTCCTCGCACACCCCCGACTCCATCTGCAGCTTGCTGACGATGCGCTGCAACCGCTCCAGCCTGCGCAGGGTGGGGAGGGGAGCACGGTGAACAACGGCGCCCTGCCGCCACCCCCTGCGTGCACTCCCACCCACCCGTGCGCATCCCAGCTCCTGCCCAGCCCCCAGCTCCCCACCCTGCCTCCCGTGCACACCCCAGCTCCTGCCCCGCCCCCAGCCCCCCACCCTGCCCCCCGTGCGCACCCCAGCTCCTGCCCAGTCCCCGGCCCCCCCACCCTGCCCCTGCCCCCCGTGCGCACCCCAGTTCCTGCCCAGCCCCCGTGCCCAGCCCAGCCCCCTGCCTCCCCTGTGTGCACCCCAGCCCCCCGCCCCCTGTGCATGCCCCAGACCCCCACCCCTCCTGTGTGCATCCGAGCCCAGCCCCCTGCCCAGCCCCCGATGCGAGCCCCAGCCTCCTGCCGCCCTGTGCCCAGCCCAGCCCCACTTGTGCACACCCCAGCCCCCTGACCAGTCCCCCGCCCCCCCATGCAAGCCCCAGCCCCCTGCCTCACACCAGCCCAGCCCCACTTGTGAGCAACCCAGTCCTGGTGGCCAGGACAACCCCAGCCCCACGGGATGCCACCCCTGCTCTGCCACGTGCCTGTGGGAAAGGCCCAGCCCCCCCTTTCGTCCCTGCTGGAGCCTGCGAGCTCCGGGCGAGCCGGGAGCCCAGCGGCACTGCCAGGGGCCAGCCTGCGCTCGGCTCTGTTTGCTCGGCGGGCGGGGCTGGGCTGGGCTGGGCTTCCTGAGGGGAGGCACCCGGCGAGCGGTGACTCACCCGCCGTATGGTTCCCATTAAGGGCTGCGAGGCCAGGGCGGGAACACCCCGGCCCTCAGCGTCTGCCAGCAGGAGCCTGGCCTGGCTCACCAGGAGGGGAGAGCACCAGCCCCAGGGGTGTCCTGAGCCGGCCAGCCCCCCACCAACAACCCCCTTCCCACCTCAGCCCCCCCGGTCTCCCTTAGCCAGCCCTTCTCCCCTGCCCCCAGCCCCTCCACTGCCAGCCGGCCCTTCCCCACTCCCCAGCTCCCGCCCTGCCCCAGATCTCCCTCCCAGGCCCCCCAGCCCTGCCCCATGTTCCCTCCCAGCTCCCCCTCAGCCAGCCCTTTCCCACCCCACCAGCTCCCTCCCCCCACTCCCAGCCCCATTTTCCCTCCCAACCTCCTCGGCTCCTCCCCCAGCCCAGCCCTTCCGCACCCCACGTTCCCTACCAGCTCCTACGGCCCCTCTCAGTCAGCCCTTCTCCCCTGCCCACGGCCCCCCCGCTGCCAGCCAGCCCTTCCCCTTCCCCCACTCCCAGCCCAGCCCTGCCCCACCCCACGTTCCCTCCCCCTGAGCACTGACCTCTCGAACTCAGCGCGAAGCAGCTTCTCGCGCTCCAGAATGGCGACGTGCAGCTTGCCCCACTCCTTCTCCACGTCCAGGGGGTGGTAGCCGGGGGACACTTGCAGCTGCCCGGCCTGCACCGTGCCCTGCGCCGGCAAGAGGGGGTGTTACACGGACCAGGAGGGCCCCCCTGAGGCAGGTTGGGGGGCCAGCTCCCGATCCACACAGAAATGGGGCCTTTGCAGCCACGGGGCCATGTGGGGACCAGCCCGCACCCGGCCCTGAGGGGTCCATGAGGCAGCGCAGGAGTGGGGGGCACAAGCAGTGGGTGGCCCCGCTGGAGAGGGCTTTGCTCTGGGCACCCCGAGGGTCTGCAGGGGCTGGGGTCGGGCCTGGTGGGGAGCTGGGGATACCGAGCTGCAGGCCACTCCCACGCACCCTGCTGGGCCTCACACAGCGTGAGGGAGTCACAGGACAGCTCCCCGGTCACATGCCCGCTTACAGCCGGGCGCAGCCCCCGGTGCTCGGGGATGAAGGGCTCGGCACAGCCCCCGGGGAGGGGAGGGGCGCAGCCCTGGCGGCTGTATGTATCGGGGGGGCTCTCGCCCAGGGGGTCCCGGGGGCGTCACCTTGCTCACCTCCAGCGACTGGTAAATGACCCTGGAGCGGTTCTTGTCGGCCTCCTTGGCCGGGAGCTCGGTTTCCTTGAACTTCAGGAACTGGCGCCACAGGAGCTGGGGGGAGGCTGGGGTTAGGGCACGGGGGAGGCAGGGCAGGCCCCAGGGGCAGGAGAGGGGCCCCGTGTGGCCATGGCACCGGGACCCGCCTGTGACCAGCTGCCCGGGGACTCTGTGACAGGCGCAGGGTCACCATCAGTAGGGCCCATGCCTGGCCAGCCTCTCCCTAGCCCACCATGCAGGGCGTATTCTCACCAGCCCCCGCCCCCACCCAGAGGAGACGACATCCCCCCAGCCAGGGGTTGGGACCTGGAGCTGAGCCAGGCCTGGGGAGCTGGCCCCACGCATGGCCCCGCCCCAGAGCGGCCAGAGCCCACAGGATGGAAGAGGGCCGGGCGGGCGGGTTCTTCTTCGCCGCTGTTGACTCACGAGGGGCTGGCATGGAAGGAATGAGTCAGACGCCCTCCCCCTGCCTGGGGAGCCCCGTGATCCCCTCCTCCCCCCCGTGTGCTGCCCCACTCCTCCGGCTCGCCTGCCTTCTCCCTCCCGCCCTGGGGCAGGAGCTGAGCCCTGCCAGGCCCCTCCAAGGCAGCCTGGCCCTCAGGGGCCTGGCTGTTCCCTATGCTGGGCTCAGACCCCCCGGGTGAGGGCAGCTGCCAGGAGCCAAACGCCAGCTCCTCAGGGAACAGCTGCCAGCGCAGAGACGGACTGGGCATCCCAGGGGCCTGATGCAAGGTCCCCTACAGCCCCAGGGAACCACAGACCCTGCCTCCCCCTCACTGCCAATGGGAACCACCCACTCCGCAGGGAGCGCTGGGGGCCTCTCCTTCTGGGGGCTTCCAGGCAGCTCCTGCGTGGGGGTGGGGCCTGGGCACCCGGGCACCCTGCCCAGCCAGATCCCTCCTGGGAGGCACCTGCAGAGCTCCCCCACCCAGCACTGGGGCCTTTCATCCCCTGCCAGCAGCAGCTGCGTCGGGACATGACGAGACGGGAGCCATGATACAGAACACGTGGCTCGGAGACCACGGCCCCCCCGCCAGCTCAGGCTCTGAGCGCCCCCCAGCCCACTCAGTGTGCAGCCCGCCCCCCCAATCGCATGCCCCCACCCCCCCCACCAGGACGGGCACTCCAGCATGGCCAGGGACTGCCTGTGCTGCTCCCTCTCCATGCCCGGTCCTGGGAGACGGGCAGCAGCAGAAGAGGCCACGTGAGCTGCTCCTGCCCCAGCGGGAACCAGGGGGGCCCCAAAGGGCACCTGTAGCGATGGAGCTCGGACGGCTCAGGGGCTGGGGAGCTGGGGGCTGACGAGAGGTCCCCAGAGCCCCGTCCCTGTGTGGCCGGGCCCCTCACCTCGATCTCCTCGTAGCTGCCCGGCACCTTGCGCTCCTCGAAGATGACGGTGTGATTGCGAATCCACTGCAGCAGTGCCGTCACCACCTCGCGGTACTCCTGCCACCGCAGCTGCAGCTCCTAGGGGACAGGCGAGAGCATGGCCCCGGGTCCCTGCAGCCGCCGGGCTGGGCGGCCCCTGGGAGGTCCCAGAGACAGCACAGAAACGGATGGGTGGGATTTGGGGCCTCCCTGGGACCATCTCAGCTGGAATCAGCCTTGGATGGGAACTTCAGTGACTGGCCCATCACCCCACCGCCGGAATGACCCCGTGTGTGCCTCAGTTTCCCCTACATGCTGCACTGTTACCCTGTGGGAAGGGGGAAGGACTGTTTGCTCTCAGGGCAGGCTAAGAGACCTGGCTATGAATGTCGCTGGGCTGTCTGAGCCGGGATGGGCCACCGGAAAGGACTGGCCCAGCTGACCCCATACCAATGGAGGACTCGAGAAGACAATGGCAAAGCCAATCACCGGGACACTGACGCCTGTCACCCAAGGTGGGGGAGGGTGAGGGGTTTCCCCACCTCTGCAGGGAGGCTGAGCAAAGACCCCCCCAGCTCGAGAACAAAGGACTGTGAGGAGTGAGGTGGGGGGGGGAGGTGCTGGCTGCTGGAAGGAGCCTGGCCTCTCCCCTGGGAACTGCCCAAGGAGGTCGGACGGACAGACAGGCAGAGCTGGAACAACGGGGCTCCCAGCTGGGCTGTGGGCTCTGGGCTGACCCCACCGGTCTGGGCTTTAACCCGCATTTCCCTGGGCTCCCCTGAGCACGTCCCGTGCCGTGAGCAGCTAGCTAACAACCCGCTGTGACAGCGCGGAGTGTCCCTGGGAATGCTGGGTGAGGGGCACTAGCCCCTGCTGCGTGGCCGGGTCTCCCCTGGGGTCTGGCTCGGTTGGACTCGCTGGGCAGAGCTGGGAGGGGGGGGGCAGGAGGGCTGGAGCCCCCAGGGGTCAGGCTGAGCAGGGAGAGAGGCCCCTGGGGGTCTGGCTCACTGAAGGGCTCCTCCCAGACCGCTCTCCAGCTGGGGCCTAGCTGGGGCTCCGTGACACAGGGGCCCCCCCACCCCTCTGCAGGGAAGCGCGGGTGAGCTGGAGACCAAAAGCGGCAGCGTCAGGGGCTGGGCAAGGGACTAGGGGGAGCTCTATGCTTAGCCCACCTCTCTGGCACCAGCCCACAGCCTCAGGCACCATCATGTTCCCTGGGGTCTCTGCAGATCGCCTGGGCCCCGCTGCAGGGAGCGTGGAGAGAGGGATCGCCGGCGTCTCACGGCCTGTCCCTGTGCACAGAGGGGTTCCCGGACCCCGACAGGCTGCGCACAGGCCAGCCCCAGAGACGCTGCGGCCCCGAAGCCCCCTGGCCTCCACAGCCCCATACTCACATTGGCCTTGAGGCCGACCGACACGTCAGGCACGCGGGGCATGACGTCATACAGCGACGAGACGTAGGTGATGATGGACTTCTCGTCCGGCTGGGGCACATCCACATCTGGGGGAAGGGGCAGAGCGTGAGCGGCTGTGGGGTGAGCCCCAGCCCAGGGGTCTCCACCTGCAGGGGGCTGCCCCCCGTGCTCATGGGATGCACCCCCAGGCCGAGGAGCTGCTGTACCCAAGGGCTCCCTGCAGGGAGCAGAGCCATCGGGTGGCTGCCCCATGCCAGGGAGGGGCCGTGTGCGAGGCACCTCGTACCTTCAGGGTCCAGCAGGCGCGTCACCCCCAAGTCCCGCTCGGCCACGGTGAAGGCCTGGTCCAGGTTCTCCAGGTTGGTCTGGCGATACACCTTGTTCATGTCGATGAGCATGGGCCTGCGTCAGAGACGGAGCGTGTGAGGGGCCAGGGGCCGGGAATCCCCACAACTGCGAACCCCAAGCCCAGCTCGGAGCCTGCTCTGGGACCCATCGACGGAGCTCCCCCCTCCGCATGCCATGCCAGGGCTGCGGCATCTGGGACGCCTGGGGGCACCGTCTGGCGGGAGCTGTGGGCTGGGCCAGGTCTGTGCCCACAGACAGCGCATCACCAGCATCCCCCGCTGCTGGGGCTAGGAGAACCCTGTGGGCAGCACCCCTCACGGGCAGGTGGGGGGGCTGCGGCACCGGGACCCCTTGCAGGTGGGCGGGCGAGATGCAGCACTTAACCTTTGCACTCCTGAGGGAAACACGAGACACTGACTCACACCACGTGAGGGGCTGGCAGCCCCTGAGCCCCTCCCCCTCTCCCCCCCGCAGGGTGTCGGCTGTGGGGCCGGGAGAGCTCCGACCAGCCCCTGGGGCTCAGCACAGCAGCTCCCCCCAGTCCCGACGCTCTGGGGCAGAGTGCGCTGCCCCTCTCCCTGCCCGGCCGTCAGGCTGGCTCCTCTACAACAGTACAAGAGCTGTGCCGTGGGTCATTCTCCCCCAGCCCTGCCGCTGACACCGAGCCCCTCACAGCAACGGGGCAGCTGCCCCCGCTCCGGGGCTCGGCGGCCCCATCAGGAGCCCACAGCCCGGCAGGGAGCGGGAGCCAGGTAACGCTGCCCAGAGCCGGCAGATCTGCTCCAGCTCTGCAGATCCAACTACCCCCGCCCCACCGCCGCTGCGCCAGACGGCCTGGGGGCCCTGCTCAGGCGGGGGCCGGCCCAAGTTTCTGTAAACGCGGGTCTTTAACTGAATTATGCACCTGGGGGTGAGCCGAAGCACAACAAGCTTTGCCCGTCCCCCCACCAGATCAGCTGCAGCCCCCCCGCCAGTGCAGCCTGGGGGGAGGGGGCAGCGCCCGTCCCCCCACCAGATCAGCTGCAGCCCCCCTGACAGTGCAGCCTGGGGGGAGGGGGCAGCCGCGGCCAGTCAAGGCTTTGCCCTGGCTCCCCTAGCACCCCCCGCTGCACCCCGTCTTCGCAGCAGCGATGCCCCGGCTGGCGCGGTGCCTACAGTTCCTGGAGGCGCAGGGTGGAGTGGAGGGAGTACAGCGAGCTGCTGACATTGGAGGTCTCCAGCGCAGCGGGGTCGGCGATCTCCTCGCACAGCATCACCACCTGCTCCTCCGCCCCCGCCCGGGACCCCGCTGAGCCGCCCAGCGCCCGGCGCTGCAGCTTCTTCTTCGCCCGCTGGCGCGAGCTCCTCTCCATGCCGGGGCCCGAGCCTTCCTCTGCTCGCTGCGCTGGGAGCCGGGAGCCACTGCCTGAGTCGCCCTGGCCTGGCACTGCGCTGGGAGCCGGGACCCACTGCCTGAGTCGCCCTGGCCTGGCACTGGGAGCCGGGACCCACTGCCTGAGTCGCCCTGGCCTGGCACTGGGAGCCGGGACCCACTGCCTGAGTCGCCCTGGCCTGGCGCTGCGCTGGGAGCCGCTGGCTGATCCGCCCGCCCTGGCGCTGCGCTGGGAGCTGGGAGCCGCTGGCTGATCCGCCCGCCCTGGCGCTGCGCTGCCCGGCGCTGCCCTCTCCCCACAGAGTGGCGGCTGTGCTGTGCTGTGCTGCCAGCCCCGCGTTCTCCCCCTGCCTCTCCCAGGGCGGGGCGGCTCCTGCACATACTTGTTACACTTACAGAAGAAAGCGGGAGCTGACGTAGCCTCCAGCAGCCCCCACTCCCCCCCCGCCCCGGCTCCCAGCCTGGTGCCCTGCAGATCCCCCAGCCGAGGGCAACGTTGTGTGCTGGGGATGGGCAGCTCCAGGCAGGCGACGCATACGGGGGTCGGAGGGGGTCCGCCTGCCTGGCCCAGCTCCCAGGGACGCTGGCATAAGCTGATGGGCTGGAACTCGTCTGGGCATTTTGCATTTAACGCGGTCCCCAAGCGCCAGCCCGGCTGCGGGGGGCTCCAAGGGCAGGCAAGTGAGACGGGCCCGATCCTGCTGAGACGGGCCCGATGTGATCTGCCTGCACGCGCTGCCCCTACTCTACTTGGAGAACCCCCCTCCTGGACCTGCCCAGCCCAGACCACTGCTCCCAGCACTGCGCTGGGACCCCCCGTGGGGTCTGCAGGGCAGCTCAGGGACCTCGGCAGCAGCTGCGGCATATCCGCTGGGGTCACTTGCCTGGGGAGCCCCGGTGGCTAGGAGAGGGGCTAGCTGGGGGGGCTGCGCCGGTCCCCAGGAGTCTGGGAAGGGAAAACAGTTCCCGGCTCCAGGGCTGGCACAGGGTGCGGCCCGGCTCCACCCCTCTGAACTATCCAGCTTACTGTCCCGACACGCTCCCACAGAACTGGCTGCCTGGGGCGTCAGTGCCTGCCAGAGCCGAGCAGGGGCAGGGCACCCTCGCCGCCCTGTCCCACAGAGCCTTTGCCAGCGCGGGGAGGCAGCCCCAGCCAAGGGGGGTTGGGCCCAGACCACACAGAGCAGTCGCTGCCCCCAGCCCCAGAGCGAGGGAGCCCAGCACCCCTGGGCTGGCAGAGCTGCATGTGGGGCAGCCCCTGGGCACGCACTTACCAGCCAGCGAGTGTGAGTCCCTGCTCCCCCCTCCGGCCCCCACCCCCAGTGCAGACCATGCCCAGCCCCTGCCCGTCTCTCACTTGTGATGGTGGATGATGGCGTTAAAGAGACGCCCGTCCCGCCAGCTGGTGGTGAAGTTGTCGCAGCGCAGGCCCTGGTAGCCCTCCACCATGCGCTGTGACCACAGCAGCAGCTTCTCCTTGGCCGTCATGTCCTCGGACTGCCCGCTCACCTGGATGTCCGAGATCTGGAAGGGACGGGCGCACGTCAGCCAGTCACCCTGGCCCTGCGGAGCCCCTGCCCAGTGCCCCACTGGGGCCTCCTCCACCCCCCGGCCCAAGGACACCCTGGGACGAAGTGGGAATGTTCTTAATGTTTTCTCTGAATACTGTGTCTGCCTCAGTTTCCCTTCTGTGTTACTCAAGTCTCTGGGTGGTGGGAAAAGGGTGTGACCATTGCAGAGACCTGGAGAGGGCAGGCGTGACTGGGACTGGCTGCAGAGAACAGCCGACACCCTGTATCCTGGCAACTGATGGCTGGTCCCAGTCCACTGCAAGGACCAGCCAGAGATGTTGGTGCAGAGCAGGTAACCTGCTGGCCTGGGAAAGAGACAAAGGAGGAAGGAGGGGCAGTGGGGCTGAGGGAGGCCAGGCAGCTGGGAGGAGTCGGTCTCCGATTTCTGTGCTAACAAGCTCTGTCCTACGCTGTGTTCCTGTCGACTAATAACCCTTCTGAGAGTCACGGCTGCCTGCGGAGTGGGGGGCAAGGCCCTTTGGGGGTGCACAAGGCTTCCCCGGGGGTCCCACCCAGGGGGACTCGCTGCAGGGAGCTCACAGGGGGCTGAACGCTCCGAGGTCGGACCCAGGAAGCACCGAAGCCGAGCAGGCTCCTTGCCCTGGCGTAAGGGAGCCCTGCGGGAGTCACTGCACCAGAGTCCTGCCTGGCTTCACTCGGGGGTTCCCGAGCAGCCTGGGACTCCGTGACACCCCCGAGCCCCTGAGAGCCCCTCAGCTCCTCCCCCAGATACCCCCATAGCTCCTCCCCTAGATACCCCTCAGCCCCTCCCCCAAATACCTCCTACCCTTCAGCCCCTCCGAGCTCCTCAGCCCCTCCCCCAAATACCCCCCAGATACCCCTCAGCCCCTTCCCCAGCCCCTGGGAGCCCCTCAGCTCCTCCCCAAAATACCCCCCAGCCCCTGGGAGCCCCTCAGCCCCTCCCCAAAATACCCCCAGCCCCATAGCTCCTCCCCCAGCCCTGAGAGCCCCTCAGCCCCTCCCTCAGATATCCCCCATAAGAACATGAGAATGGCCATACTGGGTCAGACCAAAGGTCCATTTAGCCCAGTGTCCTGCCTTGCGACAGTGCCAGGTGCCCCAGAGGGAATGAACAGAACAGGGAATCATCAAGTGATCCATCCCGTCACCCCTTTCCAGCTTCTGGCAAACAGAGGCTAGGGACACCATCCCTGCCCATCCTGGCTACTAGCCCCAGCCCCTGAGAACCCCTCAGCCCCTCTCCCCAGATGCCCCTGTGACGAAGTGGGAACGTTCTTAATGTTTTCTCTGAACACTGTGTGTGCCTCAGTTTCCCCTATGTATTACTTAGGGATCAGAGACCCTTAGAGGGCAGGTGTGAGCATGGCCGACACCCTGTAGCCTAGCAACTGATGGCTCCTCCCTGCTCCAGGTGTTGGGGGGAAAAAAAAGAGATCAGGTGACCTTTTGCCAGGAAAAGGGACAAAGGACATGGGGGGGAGCTACAGGGGGTCTCATGCCAGGCAGCTGGAAGGCGTCAGTCACCTGTTTTGGGTCTCAGGGGACAGGGCACCAAGCCTGGATCCCCCTCCCCCAAGATGGACTTTGCTGTTCCCAATTTCTGTGCTAACAAGCTCTGTCCTACGCTGTGTTCCTGTCGACTAATAACCCTTCTAAGAGTCATGGCTGCCTGCGGAGTGGGGGGCAGGGCCCTTTGGGGGTGCACAAGGCTTCCCCGGGGGTCCCACCCAGGGGGACTCGCCGTGGGGAGCTCACAGGGGGCACCAGAGTCCTGCCTGGCTTCACTCGGGGGTTCCCGAGCAGCCTGGGACTCCGTGACACCCCCACCCCAGGACACAGCAGCCTCCTTCCTGTTTCACTTGGGACCGCAGCCCACGGGGGGCGGTTAGAGGCTCCAGTCGCTGGCGCTCACCACAAGCGCCCACGCTGGGCACAAACTCCCAACCCCGGCGGAAATGGTGCCTGAACCGCAGCCCGAGAGAGCACGGCTCCGCACGCACCCCTGCCGCAGGGGGGCTCGCTGGCCCCCAGCCAGGGACACGTCTGCTGCACACGCCCCCCCCCCGACAGAGGCTGCAGGCTGGGCCGCGACAGCGGGCAAGACGGAAACACCTGCTCCGCCAGCTGCCTGGCATCTCTCCACTCCCGGTGCTCTCCCCAGAGCACTCGGCAGGTCCCGATGCCCTGGGCACTCCCTGGCCAGCTCGCCCCAGCTGCTCCCTCACTGCTGCAGCACGGATTCTGCCCCGGGCACTGCCCGGGCCCCAGCCTGGTCCCGTTCTCCTGCTCCGGGCAGGGAAAGGAGCCCACGGGCAGCCTCCTGGAACGCCAGGACTCCTGGGTTCAGAGCCCTTTGGTTGGGCTCTGCGTGCTGAGCTGCCCCCCTCCCCAGTGCAGCCTGTGGGGGAGGCGGGCCCTGCCCCACCCCGTTCCCAGCCCTGGGGGCTGCGCTCTACTGGGACTATGAGCAGAGGAGCTGCAGAGCCTGGCCAGGAAGAACAGCGAGTGAGCGAGGCCCAGCTCCAGGCCAGGCAGGACAGGGCTCCCCAGCAGGAGGGGACCCGCGTGCAATGGAGCGGGGCGGCCATGCCAGGAACCCTGTGCCCGGTAGCTGGGGGCAGCTCCACTGGTTCCTGCCGTTCCCAGGTGGTCGGTGAGAACCGGGCAGCTCCAGCACCGGCGGGGACAGGAAACGATTGTGGCTAGCTCGCGGCTGCCAGCCAAGGCCCGTGGGTCTGAGTCACCGTGGCTGCCAGGCTCCGCCCTGGGGCTAAGCCGCGCTTCGGCAGCCTGGCCCAGGGAGCAGGTGACTCAGCCTCCAAAACGCTGCCCCTGCGGCCGCAGCGTTCCCGCCCCGGCAGCTCCCCTCCCCCGCCGTGCCGGGGCTGCCAGAGCTCAGCATTCCCCGCAGGGCCACACCCCAGCTGCAGGGGGCCTGGCTCCAAGAGCGTGCCGGGCCGGGCGAGGGAGAAGCAGGGAGCCCCCGGGTCTCGCCCCACTCCAGAGCAGCTCCCCCCTCAGCCCTGCCCACAGCACTCCCGCAGGGCATCCCGGAGCGGCCCCTGCTTGGCAGCTCTGGAAAAGGGAGCTGGGCCCCAGGGCAGCCAGTGAACGAGAGAGAGCGACCAGCCCTGGCCTTTCCCAGCAGGGGGTGCTGTGGGGAGCTGTGGGGGGGGCAGGGCGCTGGCTGGGGGGGGAGCTCCCAGCAGGGGGTGCTGTGGGGAGCTGTGGGGGGGCAGGGCGCTGGCTGGGGGGGAGCTCCCAGCAGGGGGCGCTGGGGGGGGGGGAGGAGCTGGTTGTGGGGGGAGGCGCATGGGGCAGGTGGAGCCAAGCTCACCTGGAAGTGGAGGATGATGGTCCAGATGAGGCCCAGCGTGAGCTTGGGGTTGCCGTCGGCGATGTCATCGTTGCGGATGTTCACCAGCTTCACCTGCCGACACCCAGAGCCGCGGTTACGCCAGGGGGTCCAACGGGCTCCTCAGGCAGCAGGCCTGGGGCCTGCCCCTTCCCCACGCCCTAGGGAGACCTCCCCCCCAACTCAGCAGGGGCAGAGCCTGTCCTTCCCCCGCCCCTAGGGAAACCCCTTCCCCAGCTCAGCAAGGGTGGAGCCTGTCCCTCCCCTGCTCCCCGGCCTGGCCTGCCCCCCCACACACACAGCTCACCTGCCCCCCCACACACGCAGCTCACCTGCCCCCCCACACACGCAGCTCACCTGCCTCCCACATACACACGCAGCTCACCTGCCCCCCGACACAGCTCACCTGCCTCCCACATACACACGCAGCTCACCTGCCCCCCCACACACGCAGCTCACCTGCCCCCCCATACACACGCAGCTCACCTGCCCCCCGACACAGCTCACCTGCCTCCCACATACACACGCAGCTCACCTGCCCCCCCACACACGCAGCTCACCTGCCTCCCACATACACACGCAGCTCACCTGCCCCCCGACACAGCTCACCTGCCTCCCACATACACACGCAGCTCACCTGCCCCCCCATACACACGCAGCTCACCTGCCCCCACACACACGCAGCTCACCTGCCGGTGTTTCAGGTAATCCAGGGCAATCTGCACATTCTGCAGCTTATGGAAGCGCATTCGCCCCTTCTCGCGGGGCTGCAGAGACAGAAGGAGCAGGGGGGTGATTGGCTGTGCCGGGGAGCCAGGGACCCCCAATGCCCTGAGCACTCCTCCCCCCACACAGGGCAGCGCCAGGGCTCCGAGGAGAACCCAACACCTGGTGCCCCCAGTCAGTAGTGCCAGGCCCCCTCCCCCAGGGTGGGGCAGGGAGCTGAGTGGCCCCTGGCCAGGCCTAGCTAGCCCAGACTGGCCCCTCTCCCAGGCGCCCGTTCCATTGCCCCATGCCCCAGCAGTCACCCCGAGGGGCCGCAGCGGGAACAGGCTCAGCCCCTCTCCCCGCACTACCACCCAGCCCGAGCGGGCCCTGCCCTTCGACGGTTGGGCCTCGGGAGCCCATTGCCAGCGGGGAAGCCGGGGCCCCGCTCTCCGGGGTCAGAGAAGAATCACACCCAGGGATCCCCGGCTGCCCCGGCCCCGAGGCTGCAGAGTGGGGGTGCCGCGGACGAGGCGCTCAGGACGGGACCAGGGCTCACGGCGCAGGCAGGATTAGCACAGGGTTTGCAAACCATGCGGACAGAGGACAGGGGCTGGAGGGGAAGGGCTGCTGGCCTCGGCGCCCCCAGAAGGGGGGAACCAGGCTGGTGCGCAGGGCCAGGGTCCCACCAGGCCACAGAGCCAACTGCCCGCAGCTCAACCCGCCCGGGCACCACCTCTCCAGGTGCCCTGGCAGCAGTGCTCCAAGGGCAGTGCCCAGGAGAGGGGGCACAGCCCAGCTGGACTGCCTGGCAGGGACCCCCCTTCGCTAGCTGTCTCTGGAACAGCAGGCCAGAGCTGTGGAGCGTGGAGCCTGAAGGAAGGGGCAGCGCAGGGGGTGCGGGGCTGGGCCCGGAAATCCTCGGCCACTAGCTGCTCCCGCGGGGCACTGGGAGGAAATGTGCCGAACGAAACAATAGCGAGGAAAGTGCTGAGCATGGCTGGGCTGCTGCTCCTAGCTTCCTCCAGGGCACTTGGATACAGCCGGCCGGCCCTGCCCCACGGCCAGCACCCTCCAGCGCCAGGGCAGGCCAGGGCCCAGCTCTGCCTTCCTGCGCCCTCCCCACACGGCCTGGGGACAGCGAGAGCTCCGGAGCCCTAGATGGCACCCCCTGGAAACAGCCCCCTGTGGGGTGAGTACAGCAGTGGTGTCATGCCGCACACAGCACGTGGCGCTCACTGAGCCTGCAAGGGGCGCCGAGGACAGCGCAAGGGATGTGGGCGTAAACCTCCTGCCCTGCAAAAAGGGACCTGGCGCTCACACGGCCAAGAGGGACCAGGACCTCCGTGTCAGACCACGCACGACTGCTGGGGCACTGCGGTCACGCCAACAGAGGGGAGAGCCCCCCGCCCACAAGCACCAGGCTGGGACACTGGGCCTGCACGGCCTGCTGGGAGATCACGCCCCCCGGTCCCTGCAGCACAGCGCCCCCTAGCGCTGCCGTGGGGCCAGCCCTGCCTGCTGGGGAGAGCACGCCCTGCTGAGCCCCCGCCCCATAGCGCCACCCTGGGGCCAGTGCTGCCTGCTGGGGAGATCGCCCCCTGCTGAGCCCCCCGCCCCGTC
This sequence comes from Chrysemys picta bellii, assembly GCF_011386835.1. Taxonomy (NCBI): domain Eukaryota; kingdom Metazoa; phylum Chordata; order Testudines; family Emydidae; genus Chrysemys; species Chrysemys picta. The sequence continues at coordinate 290,286,414 of NC_088792.1, read as the reverse complement.
CCTGCAGCACAGCGCCCCTAGCGCTGCCGTGGGGGCCAGCCCCGCCGGCCAGGGGAGAGCGCCCCCTGCTGCCCCCGCCCCGTCCCTGCAGCACAGCGCCCCCTAGCGCTGCCGTGGGGCCAGCCCTGCCTGCTGGGGAGAGCGCTGTGACGAACTGGGACTGTTCTTGCTGGGGTGTGGGAATGCTGACAGGGGAGTGTGACTAGGATGGTCTGCATCGGGGGATGGGAGCCGGCCCAAGGGAACATACCTGAGCTTGTAACATGAGAACCCAGGAGGGGGTTGGAGGTCAGATGACTCCGGGGCCCGGGAAACTGAACAAAGGCTGTGGGAGGGGTCGCTGAAGGCAGAGTGCTGGAAGCAGGCTGGAAGGAGGCTGGAGAGATGGCTGGGAGGCAGAGATGGCTCTGACCCCCCAAGGGGGTGGGCTGGCATGCCCTGGGACCCCAAGCTGGACCTAACTGAGGGGGGCCCTGTTGTCTGTGCCTGCAAGACCTGTCTTGGACTGTATTCCTGTCATCCAAATAAACCTTCTGCTTTACTGGCTGGCTGAGAGTCATGGTGAATCGCAGGAAGCCGGGGGTGCAGGGCCCTGAGTTCCCCAATACTCCGTGACAACTGGTGGCAGCGGTGGGATCTACTGCACCCCGTGGACGGCGCTTCCTGCAGTAAGTGACTGGGGAGCAGTAAAACGAAGGGGGATTGACGGGGACCAGGCCTGCTGAAGAGTGGGAGAGAGACGGTTATTACCCCTGGGAGTGTGTGACCAGCGAGAAGGACTTTTGCAGTAACAGGGTCCCCCGGGGGGATCGCAGCGAGTGGTCCCAGGGGCGGAGGAGTCTGCAGCTCGACCCTGGCAGAGAGGTGGTGACCTCGAGAAGGGCTGGCACACTAGGGGTCCCCCTGGGAACTGTGGGGAGCTGTGAGCACACAGGCCGGTGAGTGGCCAGCAGGAAGATGTATGCCAAGCGGCTTAAGAGCGACCTGGTGGAGCTGTGCAAGCAGAGGCGGCTGTGCATTGGGAGGCTCACCAAAGAACAGCTCATTGCCCAGCTGGAGGCGGAAGATCGCGCGAATGAACTGATCCCTGTGTCTCAGGGAAGCAGCCTGGCAAATGCAGCGCAGGCACCAGTGTCTGTCCCAGCTGGGAGTGGTCAGCCGGCTGCTGAGGGCTTCCCGAGACCCCTCCTTCCTATGCCTAGGGGAAGGGTGGGGAGGAGCCCAGCAAATACCGAAGGCACCGTGGCCCCCCCGGCCAGCAGGGGACCCTCCCGGCGAAGCTCGCCGGCCAGCAGAGGATCCTCCCGGCGACGTTCGGCATCCGGGGAGCGGAATTGGCTGGAATGGGAGAAAGAGCTAAAACTGAGAGAGCTGGAGGATCGTGAACAACAGAGACAGCATGAAGAGAGACAGCATCAGCGTGAAGAGAGACAGCGTCAGCAGGAACGGGAGGAGAATGAGAGACAGAGACAGGAGAATGAGAGACAGCGTCAGCATGACCTGGAACTGGCGAGATTGAAGGGCAGCGAACCCCCGGCTGCGGTGAGTGAGGGGGAACCCAGGACTGCACGGAGCTTTGATAAGTGCATCATGGCCCCATACAAGGAGGGGGAGGACATGGATGACTTCCTGGAGGCCTTTGAGACGGCCTGCGAGCTGCACCGGGTTGATCCCGCGGACAGACTCCGGGTCCTTACCCCCTTACTGGACCCCAAATCCGTGGCATTGTACCGCCAACTGGGAGAGGCAGAGAAAGGGGACTACGAACTATTCAAAAAGGCCCTGCTACGTGAGTTTGGGCTGACTCCTGAGATGTACCGGGGAAGGTTCCGGAGTCAAGATAAAACCCCTGAGATCTCATATCTGCAACTAGCCGTCCGCATGGAAAGATACGCCAGCAAGTGGGCTGGTGGGGCCCAGACGAAGGAGGACCTGATTAAACTGCTGGTACTGGAGCAACTGTATGAGCGGTGCCCATCCGACCTGAGGCTGTGGTTGGTGGACAGAAAGCCAGAGAACCCGCGACACGCCGGGCAGCTGGCTGATGAGTTTGTAAAGAGCCGGTCAGGGGGTGGCAGGGAGGAGCCCCAAAGGAACAGGCCCGCCGTGATGCAGAGAGAGAGTCACCCTGGGACCTCCCAAAGGGGGAATATGGGGAATCCCCTCCCACGGGGAATGCCCAGCATCAGGGACAACCGACCGGCTCGAGGGGACCCACAGGACATGAGCTGCTATTACTGCGGCCGAAGAGGCCACGTTCGGGCCCAGTGCCCCAAGCTCAAGGACAGACTGAGCAGACCGAACCCGCATAGGGTTAACTTGGTAGAGGCCCAGACGGACGAGGGGCAGGCTTCTCACGCAAGAGGGGCTGGCAGCTTATCAACTGCTCAAGAGAGAGAAGGGCCCCAGGCCAGCTCCTCTAGGGGGCTGGATGCCCCAGACTCAGGGTTTTTGGTTTATACGGTGGGCGCGGGGCTGTCCCTCCGGAGAGAGTACCTTGTTCCCCTGGAGGTGGATGGGAGGAAGGTCAATGGATACTGGGATACGGGCGCAGAGGTGACGCTGGCCCGGCCCGAGGTGGTGGCCCCAGATCAGGTGGTGCCCAACTCCTACCTGACCCTGACGGGGGTGGGCGGAACACCAGTCAAAGTGCCCGTGGCAAGGGTACACCTGAAGTGGGGGGCCAAGGAGGGCCCCAAGGATGTGGGGGTACACCCGTATCTGCCCACTGAGGTATTGATGGGGGGGGACCTGGAGAACTGGCCAAGCAACCCCCAAAAGGCACTGGTTGTGACCCGCAGTCAGAGCCGGCGAGGGGCCCTGCGCCCTGGCCTTGGGGGGGGTGCCTTGCCTGAGGCGCAGGACCCTAACCTGGTGGGGAGGGAACGCCCAGGGACGCGGCTCAGGGAGGCTGCAGCTTCGGACCCAGCGGGCGAGAAAGAGCAGGTGGCCATCCCTGTCCCAGCTGCTGAGTTCCAGGCCGAGTTACAGAGAGACCCCTCCTTGCGGAAGATAAGGGACCTGGCCGACCTCAATGCGGTACAGACCATGGAACGAGGTGGCCGGAAAAGGTTCCTGTGGGAGAAGGGGTTCCTGTACCGAGAATGGGCTCCCCCAGGGAAAATGGAGTCAGGGGGGATCAGGAGGCAGCTGGTGGTACCCCAGAAGTATCGCCGCCAGCTGCTGTGCCGGGCCCATGACATTCCCCTCTCAGGGCACCAGGGAACCTGGCGTACCCAGCAGAGGCTGCTACGGAGCTTTTACTGGCCTGGGGTCTTTGTTACTGTCCGACAGTACTGCGGATCCTGTGACCCCTGTCAGAGGGGGAGGAAGGCCTGGGACAAGGGGAAAAGAGCTTTAGGACCCTTGCCCAGCATAAAGGATCCTTTCCAGAGGGTGGCCAAGGTTAAAAGGGCGGCTCTAAACCAAGAGAGCCCAAAGCACAGACCTCCAGACTGGAGCGCTGGGAGAAGACCACAGCCCAGTTGGAACCCCAGAGGTATGGGGGTGGGAAAAGGGCACAGGCCGCATAAACCTTCCCACATGCGAACTGCGAGTGCCATCAAGCACCCCCGACCTAAGGGGGGGCGTGGAACGGAAGGGGCCTGGTGTAATTCTCACCAAGGAACTGGAGGGATGCGGGGGCATCCATGGGAACGGGGGTAGGTTCGAACTTCCCCGGGTCACTGGCTAAAGTGACCCTGCTCAGTTCGGTCTCGAAGGGGGGAGAGATGTGACGAACTGGGACTGTTCTTGCTGGGGTGTGGGAATGCTGACAGGGGAGTGTGACTAGGATGGTCTGCATCGGGGGATGGGAGCCGGCCCAAGGGAACATACCTGAGCTTGTAACATGAGAACCCAGGAGGGGGTTGGAGGTCAGATGACTCCGGGGCCCGGGAAACTGAACAAAGGCTGTGGGAGGGGTCGCTGAAGGCAGAGTGCTGGAAGCAGGCTGGAAGGAGGCTGGAGAGATGGCTGGGAGGCAGAGATGGCTCTGACCCCCCAAGGGGGTGGGCTGGCATGCCCTGGGACCCCAAGCTGGACCTAACTGAGGGGGGCCCTGTTGTCTGTGCCTGCAAGACCTGTCTTGGACTGTATTCCTGTCATCCAAATAAACCTTCTGCTTTACTGGCTGGCTGAGAGTCATGGTGAATCGCAGGAAGCCGGGGGTGCAGGGCCCTGAGTTCCCCAATACTCCGTGACAAGCGCCCCCTGCTGCCCCCGCCCCGTCCCTGCAGCACAGCGCCCCCTAGCGCTGCCGTGGGGCCAGCCCTGCCTGCTGGGGAGAGCGCCCCCTGCTGCCCCCGCCCCGTCCCTGCAGCACTCCCAGCCCAGTGCAGCCCACAGGAGATGAGCCCCACCCCAAGCGAATTCCAGTTGGCCTCTGGCCTGACCCGGGCCCCGCAGGCCCCCTGGGCTGCCCCCCAGCCCGTGGCTCCGAGAGGTCTCTGCCCCCCAGGCCGGTCCCAGCCTGGCCTGCATGGCACGGCCGACAGGAGCTCTGCAGGCCCCAGAGCGGGACCCCGTGGGTCCCCCCGCCGTGCCCGCACCACTGCTGCACCCCGACGCCCGGGCACGCTCGTCACACCAGCCTAGCCAATCGCAGGCGAGCGGCAGGTTTAGCCAAGCTCCGATTGGCTGGGCTTGCCATGATGTCATGTCTCCCCAGCCAATCGGGTGGCGCACGGCCGGGCGAGAGCAAAGGCAGAACCACTCACCAACCGCAAGCTCCTGATCACGTCGCGCTCCCTCGGCTAGCCAGCAAGAGCAGTGCAAAGAAAGGAGGCAAAGGCCAGAGGGCAGAGGTCAGGGGTCAGAGGTCAGCAGACAGGTACAAAGAAGCAGAAAGTTCAGTGTAGCAAAGTAACGTTAATGTGTTAAAAGCCCACGATGCACCGGGGGGACCGAGTCTCGGGCGCGGGGTGGGGTGAGGCCAGGGCCTGAGCCGGGGGGGCCCTGGGGGCAAGGGGCGGCCTAGGAACCAGACTGATTTCCCTAGTAGGTACAGCAAGCAAGAGGTCAGGGGTCACAGGGCATGCGGGGTCAGCAGGCAGGTGTGCCGGGGAAGCAAGGGGCCCGACCCTCCTTTAAGGGGACCGGGCCAGAGTCTGCAGGGGCCCGGGGGTCTGGCGGAGGTGGTGCTGGGCCAGGCCAGGGGCCCAGCCTATGGGTCAGTGGGCGAGGACGTGCCCGGGCGGGGGGTGACGCTGGGGGGAAAGAGGAGGGTGTGGCATGGGGGGGTAGCAGCGCAGAGCAGACACTCGCCCTGAGAACCTCTCCCCTCCCCGACCCGGCCAGGACAGGGCTCCCTGCGCTGGGCACTGGACGGCAGAGGAGGGAGCCAGCAGAGAGGCTGTGCGGAAGCTGCAGTCCGGAAGCCAGCGGCGCCACCTACCAGCGTGTCCCCCGAGAGCACCTCCAGCAGCGAGATGAGGTTGTGGCCATCCCGCAGGTCCTCGTACAGGTCGCTGACATGGCGCTGAGCCTGCGGAGACGGAAAGGAACCGTTACCGGGGGCAAAGCTACCCCCAGCCATGGAGCCGCCGGCCAGCCCTCGGCCCAGCCCCGAGCCAGGCAGCCTGCCCTGGCCCAGCTGACAAGGGGGGCAGGAATCTGACTCCCCCAGTGAACAGCACGGAAGGGCTCACATGAAAGCCATGGTCACACTGGTCATCACGGTCACTGCAAAATGCACGTGTGTGCCATGCAAGGCGGCGTGGCTCCGAACCAGAACACCATGTTCCCAAAGGCGACATGCCTGAACCCGCATCCTCCACACAGGAGACAAGGGAGCGCTGTACATCAGCGCCGCAAGCTAGACACCGGACGCCCGTTTACACACAAAGGCAAACGTGAGCCAAGAGCGGTGACGTCACCAGGAACGGAGCACACAGGACAAGCAAGCCTCAGGGGTTGTCCTGTCTAGGCGTAAAACCAATGAACTCTGGGGGTGTTTCCAGAAAGCAGAGGACACCCCCGCCCCCCACCCGGTGCCCTGGGGACAGCGCGTCGGTAGTCAGGAAAGCGGGGGCTCAGCCAGCCTGGGCTGGAAACGCTGGAGAGAACGTGGGGTGAGAACGCTCTCGAGCCAGGAGGGGAACCGGGTAGCGGAGCACAGGCTCCAGAGAGCGGGCGACCATTTGGTTTCAGTATCCTTCTCCCCGTCACCTGGACGGCTGCTCTTTCTCCCTATGCCGGGTCCCCAGCCAGGCGCTGGCCCTGGGCTGCGTCTCACAGCGGGCCTGGGCATTCTGCGGGGCTTGGCATGTGCCTATCGCTAACCTGTATGAGGCTAGCGGGGTCTGTGGGGCCTGGCAGGCAGCGTTTGCACTGCCCGAGGCTGGTGGTTTCAGGGCCTGACCCACCCTGGGGACTGAGCTGGCCGCCTTCCCCGCTGCACTGATGCTGGCAGGGCCAGGCTGGGGCCAGAGTGCCTGGCTCCGGGTGCTGTAGTGCGCTGCCCCTGAGCCCTGCCAGCCCATGGCCTCCGCCCCCCACAGCCCCGAGCCCATGGCCCCGCCTGGGGAGCAGCGAGGGAGACAGGAGCCATGCGCAATGCCGTGGGTCACGCCGTGCACAGGACTGGATGCCACCTACCTCTGCTCGCCAGTGCTGCGGCAGGAGGGGAGGGCAGGGAGAGAGAGAGAGGGGGGTTAGGAGCAGAGAGGTGGCGCAGACCCGGCTTTCAGCTCCCCAGGCACAGCGTGGGGACGCCTGGCCTGCTGCCAGTGCTCCTGCCAGCTGCCCCCGCCCTGGGGCCGTGAGCACAGCAGGGATCCTGGGCCCCCCACACTGGACGCTCCACTCCGGGCGGTGGCCCTGGAGCCCCTCGGCTTGGCCAGGTGCAGCCCACAGGGAAAGCCCAGCCCAGCAGGCCCCTGGGAGCGAGGGGGAGCCCAGCCAAAGCAGAGAGACCCCCTCCCCCCACGGTGGAACTGCAGAGCTGCATGGAGCAGGGGCTCCTTGTGCCAGCCTCACATGGGTCAGGCCAGTGAGCTCCCATGCAGCCAGCCCGGCCATCGCCTGCCTGGCCCCATGTGCTGCCCCCCATGGGCCGCCCTGCGCTCTGCCTGTGCAGTTAGCCCTGGGCCCTGGCCACGTCGCCAGGGCTGGCTGTCTGCGCCCGTTTGGGGTGTGCCGGATGCTCCCCAGCCAGGACAGGCCCTGCCCCCGGGGAGCTGAGTGCACCGAGTGCGGGGGCAGGGATTACAGGCCTGGCACGGGGCCGGTGCAGGCAGGCACACGAGCATGTGCGTGGCCAGACACGCGTGTGGGGGCAGGGCAGGCGGGCTCCAGCGTGTGCTGCTCTCGGGAGCCGGGCCTGGCTCGTGGTGCCGGAGCCAAGGCTGGTGCCGAGAGGCGGCATGTCCCTGCACTGTGCGGGGCCGGGGCCGGGTCCCTGCGCTGTGTGGGTCTGTGGCTGTGTCCCTGTCTCAGCTGGGCATTACTGGTTACACACGGGGCCAGGGCCCTGCGCTCGGCCGGGCTGGGCGTTACTGGTTACACGCAAGGCCGGGGCCGTGTCCCCATGCTCAACTGGGCCGGGCGTTACTGGTTAGATACGGGGCCGGGGCCATGTCCCTGTGCTCGGCCGGGCCAGGCGTTACTGGTTAGATACAGGGCCGGGGCCATGTCCCTGCGCTCGGCCGGGCCGGGCGTTACTGGTTAGATACGGGACCATGTCCCTGTGCTCGGCCGGGCTGGGTGTTACTGGTTACAAGTGGGGCCGGGGCCACGTCCCCATGCTCAACTGGGCCGGGCGTTACTGGTTAGATACGGGGCTGGGGCCATGTCCCTGTGCTCGGCCGAGCTGGGCGTTACTAGTTAGATACGGGGCCGGGGCCATGTCCCTACGCTTGGCTGGGCCGGGCGTTACTGGTTACACGCAGGGCCGGGGCCGTGTCCCCATGCTCAACTGGGCCGGGCGTCACTGGTTAGTTACGGGGCTGGGGCCATGTCCCTGTGCTCGGCCGGGCTGGGCGTTACTAGTTAGATATGGGGCCGGGGCCATGTCCCTACGCTTGGCCGGGCTGGGCGTTACTGGTTAGATACGGAGCTGGGGCCATGTCCCTACGCTTGGCCGGGCTGGGCGTTATTGGTTAGATACGGAGCTGGGGCCATGTCCCTGCACTCGGCCGGGCCGGGCGTTGGGTTAGACATGGGGCTGCGTCTGTGTCCCTGCACTTGGCCGGGCCAGGCATTAGCAGTTACATGCGCAGGTGTGGCAGCACCTCCAGATGGGGGTGAAACAGCCCTGAGAGCCCAGCACACGCAGCACAGACCTGATGAGGGACGAGAGAGACGGGGGCACTCCGTGGGCCGAGCTGACCAACGGCACCACCCGTAGCGGGGGAGGCAGCACAGGCAGGGAAGCCCTACGAAGTGCCCCCCGTGACAGCCTTCACCTCGCTGGAGCAATGGCCTTTCCTTGGGGGAAGTGCATCCCCCTTCAAGCACTGAAGTGACCTGGGGAACTCCCTGCTACAAGATGCCAGGGAGGCCGAGAGCTCAGCAAGCTCCAGGGCAGAGCAGACAGTGATGTGACTCAGGAGAACAGAAAGGGCTCCAGTCCCTCCTATCCGGGGCAAGGGGGCTGCCCCACCAGCCCAGCACTCCCTGCTGCAGGGTTCCTGCCGCTCCCTCCGGTGCCAGCCCCGTCGGGCAGGAGGCAGGGCCCAGGCGGATCCTGCCAGGCACTTCCCGTCTTCTCCAGGCCCATCAGAAGGGCCTGGCTGAATTGCTGTGGGGCAGAGCCGACTTTCCACAGCAGAAGACACAGAAGAGCCCAGTTTTCGCAAGTGCCTGGCTGCGGCGGGGGTGGGGGAGCAGGACACTGTCCGCACAACTCTGAAATCCTGCTTCATCAACGCCACCCGGAACATTCCCTTCTCCACGGGGCCGCAGCACAATCGCCCATTCAGAGCCGGGCCGCAGGCGCTCAGCACGGCCGTGGGAGGAGAGGCAGCCGGCCAGCTCGGCCGGGCACAGGGCTGGCTGCGGGCACGGGGCAGAGCGGTTCCTTCCGGGCCAGGAGACTTCGGAGGCTTGTCCCTGGCCGGCTCTGGCAGCCGCCCCCTTGAGTCCCTGCCTGGTCAGAGCACACTAGCTTGCCAATGCTCAGGTGCCCAGCGCTTGTCTCCTGCCTGCCCCCTGCCAGGGACCCCTTCTCCCACCCGCCCAAGCCCTCCGGCTGGGGCCCACACCAGGAAGAGAGCGGAGCCAGGCGCCAGATGTGGATGGTCCTCCCAGCGAGGGGTGGGCACGGCTGGCCCTTGCCTCCCCTCGCTGCAGGGAGGTACTGCTCCCCGTGCTCCCACCAGGGCATTACCAATCCGTGCTGGGCAGTGCCCCAGGCTGCACTCTCTGCTCTCCTGCCCACCGCAGCCTGCGAGTTCCAGGCGAGTGCCCCGGGGGGCTGGGAACGGGCTGCAGACACGATCTAGGGAACCCCCTGCCCAGCCCAGGTGTCCCAATGCTCCGACCCAGCGCAGACAGCGCCTCCTGGTCACTTACTCTGTGACTCCCACACAGCGAAGCCTGGTCCTCCAGCCCCAGGTCACACACGGGGAGGTGCAGGTTGCCCTCCGTGTGCCCTTCTCCATCCCAACTCGGGCATCCCACACCCCCCAGGGCAGAGGTGAGGCTGGGCCAGGGCAACCATGAAGGGGGGCCCCGCAGGTAGCGTGGCAGGATGGAGGACTGCGCCTTGCAGCCAGACAGGAGTGGTCAGACACAGGGCACTCAGGTAGTCACCAGCTGAAGGAGGCTAGGGCCCCCAGGGGCTAGGGTCCCCTCCAAGGGGGTCTCCCCTCCTGAGAGCCACCCCTGAGAAAGAGATTGGGGAGTTCTGGCCCTTCCATAACTGGGCCCCACACGGGGAGAGTCCCGGCTCCAGGGACCGGGGGTGAATTGACACCGGGCTGCTGGGCCTGAAAGCAATGCAGTGACCCTCCCCCAAGCCAGCACTTTGCTCCCCCAGTCAGAGCCGCCCATTGTCAGCTGTTCACTCCACCCATCCTGCAGCAGTGAGTTCCACAGGCTAACCAGGCGCTGCCTATTAAAAGTGAGGGACCTGCCCTGCCCTGGGCTGTCACCCCTGCTGTCCTGCCCTCCACAGGGAGACCCCACCCCCTGCCCCTGCCCCCGGGGGGCACCCTTACCTTGATGAGGTGCTTGTTGACCCATTTGGTGAAGGTTTTCTTCTGGACCCGGTCTCGCTCATCTGCAAGAGAGGAGACCATGGGGGTTAGCGCGTGGGGTGGGGGGCACAGGGGCTTACGGAGTCTTGGGGGGAAGAGCCAGGGCAGCCCCCCGGCCAGCAGGGCCAGAGCTCAGAAGAGGCAGGAAGAGGGATGAGCGAGACCCTGCAGCTCCCAGAGCTCAGCACAGGCAGGAAGGGGCCTGACTCATCGGTGCCAATGGGAAGGAAACGGTTGCAGTGACTCAGGCGCCCCGCCCCCCGCTGTGCCCCATGCCCAGCCCCGGGCACGAGGAGCTGACGGGCAATGCCCCAGAGCAGCTCCCTGCCCCCACTCCCACATGGGTCACAGCAGCCTCAGCGGGGGGGCAGGCGAGCCAAGGGGCGCAGGCACCGGGCGGGGGGGGGCTCAGTCACTACTGGGAGAGCCGTGGGGAGACGGGGCGCTGGGACACCGCAGGGGGCAGCTGTCTGCACGGCCAGCAGAGAACAGCCCAGGCGCCCCGCCCCGCCCTGCGGCCTGCAGACACTGGGGTGGGCCCCACAGCAGACTTGGGGGCTGGGACCCATTTCCGGCAGGACGGGCCGTGCTGCTCCGGTGCCCATCCAGCCCCACCTCAGCACCGCAGGACTGGGAACGCCAGGCCACGGGCAGGCAGCGCCAGGAGCGATGCCCATGTGCCCCTCGGCTCCCTGCCTGAGCCAGGGGGCCCATCTCTCACCCCACAGACACCCCCATCTCTGAGGGCTGTAGGACAAGGCCCAGCCCCACGGCAGGCAGGGAGCAGAGGGGCCACTCCAATGCCCCCCCCAGGTGTTTCTGGAGCTGGGGCACCAGCCCCAGAGTCCCTCGTGCTGAACCCCTCCAGAGCCCTGTGGGGACCCCGACCCCTCTCCAAGGGGCAGCTCAGACCCATCCCCTCCGGAGACAGGCTCCGCCCAGTCCTGCACTGGCCTCTGGGGGGCTCAGGACTAGGATGCCTGGGCCCGTGAGGGGTGGGGGGGACGCTGACCTGCCCGGGACAGGAAGGATCTCCCCTAGGCCCCTGCGTAACACCCCCAGCGAGCGGGTCACAGCCCAGCGGGGACAGGCGAGCTGTGGGTCAGAGAGGAGGCTGGAAACGCCCCAGGATGCGCTAGGGCCCCACCCCCAACAGCAGTTAGCCCAGGATAACATCCCCCCTTGTCCCAGGTGTAGATGGCCACACTCCCCTCCCAGAACCCACCCCCTCCTCCAAGCCTGAATGAAGGGGGACCCCCCCAGCCCCAACAGGCTCACCGCCCGGGGGGGGTGGCAGGGCTGCCCCCCCATGTGGGTTTCACGTGTCGTGTCTTGTCCGGCCAGGAGAGCGTGGAGATCTGCTTGTGCAGCTCCCAGCCGCCCGGGGCCAGACGCTCGCCGCGCCGGGCGCCTCTGGGGGGCAGGGCTGGCTTCCCCCATGGGACCCCAGGGGCGGGGGCTGCTCCCTGAGGGGCAGCCGGGCAGGGCGGCTCCCAGCAGACAAGGGGGCAGCAGGAAGGGAAACCCAGCCGGACGGGGAGGCACAGACACACCCCTGGGGCTCAGCTCCAGCTGGACACCACCCCCAAGACAGGAGCGAGGTGGCCATCGAGCCCCGGGACGCCTCTCCTAGGCCCTCCCCACACCCCATTCCATATGGGCACAGCTGCTCCCCACACGGGCTGGGCGGGGGCAGGAAGTGCCCCTCCCACAGGCAGGCAGGGTTCCCAGCCCCCGCCCATCACTCACTGGGCACGACCCCCACTGGGGGGGGGGGGGGGGGCTGCCATGGCGGGGCTCGGGGGGGGCTGGGAGCAGGGGGCAGAGCTGGCAGGAGTCCCCCCCAGGACCCCACATTGATCTCCCCTCCCCCCACAGCCACACCCCAGACAGGGCAGGGGCCCTGGGCCCCCTATAGCTATGACTGGACAGCTGGGGCCCCTAGGGGGCGCTCAGAGCGACCTGGGGGCCACAGTGCCATGGGGGTCACCCCCCAGCATGGAATGCCCCATGGGTGGGCATGTATCCCAGCAGTGTGCAGGGCAGAGCTCACTGCAGCCAGGGCACAGGACCCGCCCCCCCTCCCCACAGAGCACAGGGACTGGCACCACAAGGAGGGTCACAGCCCCCCACAGAGCAGCCCCCAGCCAGCATGGTCTCCACACAGCCGCTCTACGGCTGCCCCCCCATGTACAGCCTTAGGACAGAGCCCCCAACACAAGCAATCCCCCACACCCTCCAGGTACAGCTCCCACCCCATCCCCCAGGTGCAGCATAGCCCCCTACAGCCCAGTGCAGCACAGCCCCCCATCCCTCCCAGGTACAGCCCCCCAAGTCCCCCATCCCCCAGGTACATCACATCCCCCCATCCCGCAGGCACAGCCCAGCCCCCTCGCAGAAAGCCCAGGCTGGGGGCAGGCTGGGCAGTGACTCTGTACCTTTCTTGCCCTCCGTGGCCCTCAGCACGGCCAGGTAGAGGTTCTCCTCGGGGCCCTCCAGCTCCGGGCTCCGCAGCCGCTGCCTAGACATGGTCCCTGGCACTCTCCAGCGATCCCCGCCCTGCCCTGCCCAGCAGCCTGGCCGGTGACTGGAGAGGCAGCGCTGAGCAGCTCTCCCCACCCCGGCTCCAGCTCCTCTGCCCCAGGGAACCAGGCCTGCCCTTCGCTCCCCAGACTCCTCCCCCAGAGAGCGGCTGGCCTGGGGGGGCGGGGGCTCCCCGCCCAGAGCCCGGGCACGGCCCTGCTGCCAGAGCCAGGAAACCTCCAAGCCCACAGCCACCAGCCTCCTGCTAGTAACCCTTTCCTGGCCCAGCCAGCCTGCACTGGGGATCTGACGCCTGGGGGGGGTCAGAGGGCTGTACCTGGAGGCAGGTGGGCCAGGCTGGACTGTCCCCCAGGAGGGGATCTGGGCCCTGATGCCCATTTGGGTGCCCCTGTCGGGACAGCTGAGAGCTGCCCCAGGCCCAGGGATCTCCCGCTGTCATGGCCCAGCAGCCACCCCCACCTGCATGGGGGGCACGGCCCCAGTGCCCCACAGCCCTTGGGGAGACTCCCCCTGTGATGCTGGGTGGTGGGCACAGGAGAATACACCTCCCCGCCCTGTGACCCTCCCCCTCGGTTCCAGCCCACCTCAGTCAGTCAGCGCAGGCCAGAGAGACCCCATGAGCCCCACGGTGCCCCCATGACAGGACCAGCAGCAGAGAGCCCCGGAGCCGGCCTGGGGAGGGGAAGGGCCAGCACCCCTCCCCCAGCCATGTGCCCGGCGTGGGGGAGGGGCTGCAGAGGGGAACCCCAGCCGCGCCCAGGGTACAGGAAGCCGGCGCCTGGGTGCAGCATGGACCTTGCACGCGCCCCCCAGGGTGAGGGGGGGCTGCAGCACATGGCTGCACTGTGACTCATGCAGCCTGAGGGACACGCCCTGCTCCGAGCAGGGCGCCCTCCGGAGACGGAGCAGGAAGCTCTCCCCAGCCCCACGGGCACAAGGAACCGGCGGAGCTCAGCCTAGGGCCCACCTGGGGGCACGTGCCATGTCCCACACGCCCCCGGCCCCCCAGCGCAGCGAACTCCCCACATGCCCAGAACAGCCCCTCCCCCGGGCAGGGCTGAGTGCACCGGGCACGGCCAGGGCTCCAGCACGCCACCTTCGCTAGCCCCAGAACAGCCCAGCGCGGGCTGGCGGGGCACAGAGGCAGAGACAGCCCCAGCTCGGCGGGCAGCCCCCCGCGGGGGCCAGGCCAGGAGTGACAGGGCCTCCCCATCCTGTTTGCTCTCTGGGCGTGACCCACTCGCAAATCACAGCCGCCTGGCCCCGCTGCTGCCAGAGCATTTCCCCAGCTCCAGGCTAGGGCTGGGGGCAGAACCGTGTCCACCGGCCCAGGGGCTCAGAACCCCCCGCAGCCCTTGGCAGGGCCCGGTGTGGGGCCGGGGCTGCCTGGGACAAGCATGGACCAGAGCCGGCTCCCAGCAGCCCCGGGCGAGGCCGTGGGCCAGCCCCAATGCCACCCGACGGGGCAAAGGGCAGGAAAGGTGGAGGTGCTGGATCCAGCTGCCCCCCCTCGCTTCCCAGCCGCCGCCCCCTCGATTTCCAAGGAGCAGAGCTGGGCCGGGGCCAGCGCGGGAGGAATGTGCCCTACAACGGTTTCTAAACCACAAGTATTTTCCAGCCACTGACACATATGGAGCAATGAGCTGCCTGGCCCCGGCTGACGCCAACCCACGTCACATAGCTGGGCGCTCACTCACATTCTGCCGGCAGCCAAGACAGTCACTTCCCAGCAGGGGGTGCTGGGGGGGGCGCGGCAGGGCACTGGCTGTGTGGGGGGACTCCCAGCAGGGGGTGCTGGGGGGGCAGGGGGGGGGCACTGGCTGTGTGGGGGGTCTCCCAGCAGGGGGTGCTGGGGGGGCGGGGCGGGGCAGGGCACTGGCTGTGGGGGGGGGCTCCCAGCAGGGGGCGCTGTGGGGGTCGGGGCAGGGCGCAGACTGGGGGGCAGCTCCCAGAGACTCCAGCCCAGCCTCTCCCAGCAGGGGGTGCTGTGGGGGCGGGGCGGGGCAGGGCACTGGCTGTGGGGGGGGGGCTCCCAGCAGGGGGCGCTGTGGGGGTCGGGGCAGGGCGCAGACTGGGGGGCAGCTCCCAGAGACTCCAGCCCAGCCTCTCCCAGCAGGGGGCGCTATGGGGGCAGGGCGGGGCAGGGCACTGGCTGTGTGTGGAGGCTCCCAGCAGGAGGTGCTGTGGGGGCGGGGCAGGGCACTGGCTGTGTGTGGGGGCTCCCAGCAGGGGGCGCTGTGGGGGCGGGGCGGGGCAGGGCACTGGCTGTGTGTGGGGGCTCCCAGCAGGGGGTGCTGGGGGGGCAGGGCACTGGCTGTGTGTGGAGGCTCCCAGCAGGGGGCGCTGTGGGGGCGGGGCGGGGCAGGGCACTGGCTGTGTGTGGGGGCTCCCAGCAGGGGGTGCTGGGGGGGCAGGGCACTGGCTGTGTGGGGGGGCTCCCAACAGGGGGTGCTGTGGGGGCGGGGCAGGGCACTGGCTGTGTGGGGGGTCTCCCAGCAGGGGGTGCTGTGGGGGCGGGGCGGGGCACTGGCTGTGGGGGGGGGTCTCCCAGCAGGGGGTGCTGTGGGGGCGGGGCGGGGCAGGGCACTGGCTGTGGGGGGGGGGCTCCCAGCAGGGGGCGCTGTGGGGGTCGGGGCAGGGCGCAGACTGGGGGGCAGCTCCCAGAGACTCCAGCCCAGCCTCTCCCAGCAGGGGGCGCTATGGGGGCAGGGCGGGGCAGGGCACTGGCTGTGTGTGGAGGCTCCCAGCAGGGGGCGCTGTGGGGGCGGGGCGGGGCGGGGCAGGGCACTGGCTGTGTGTGGGGGCTCCCAGCAGGGGGTGCTGGGGGGGCAGGGCACTGGCTGTGTGTGGGGGCTCCCAACAGGGGGTGCTGTGGGGGCGGGGCAGGGCACTGGCTGTGTGGGGGGTCTCCCAGCAGGGGGTGCTGTGGGGGCGGGGCGGGGCACTGGCTGTGGGGGGGGGTCTCCCAGCAGGGGGTGCTGTGGGGGCGGGGCTGGGCACTGGCTGTGTGTGGGGGCTCCCAGCAGGGGGCGCTGTGGGGGTCGGGGCAGGGCACTGGCTGTGTGTGGGGGCTCCCAGCAGGGGGTGCTGTGTGGGCGGGGCAGGGCACTGGCTGTGTGGGGGGTCTCCCAGCAGGAGGTGCTGTGGGGGCGGGGCGGGGCACTGGCTGTGTGTGGGGGCTCCCAGCAGGGGGCGCTGTGGGGGTCGGGGCAGGGCGCAGACTGGGGGGCAGCTCCCGGAGACTCCAGCCCAGCCTCTCCCAGCAGGGGGCGCTATGGGGGCAGGGCGGGGCAGGGCACTGGCTGTGTGTGGGGGGCTCCCAGCAGGAGGCGCTGTGGGGGTCGGGATAGTGGTGGCAGCATTTGCTCCTGTCTCTCCCTGTTGCTGTGTCTGGCTCCCTGTGTAACGGGCAGGGGCAGGGCAGGCCCCAGGGGCTGCCCCCTCTCAGACCCCAGGGGGGCAGGGTGCAGCACCGGGCCAGCCCCGTCACGGCCTGAGACAGCTCAGCCACCCACCCGCCAGCCTGGGGCGAGGAGACCAAGCGGGTTACAACGTCTAAGGCCAGGAGGGATCAGCTGATCACTGTCTGAGCACCCCCTCATCTCACCAGAGCCCCCCTCCCCCCGACTCCAGCACACACACACACGCACACACCCCCACATACACCCCACGGAGCCAGAGCGGAGCCCCCAGGCTGGATTCACAGACTCCAACTGGCCGCACCACAGTCTTGGCTCCGGCCCATTCCGGTCTCCCAGCCCCCACACGGCCCGTGACCCTCTGCAGCCTCCGCTGGCACATCAGACAGCCGGTCTCAGTGTCAGGTCCTGCCCGTCGCCTCTCCCGTGCTGGCACCCCTGGCCACAAGGCCAACCCCCGTCGCCCACGTCTCACACCTTCCAACAAGCCCCTTCAGGTTCTCCCGGCTGCCCCTCATGCCGGGAAAGCGCCCACCGGATACATCCGCAAAACACCCTCGCTGTCCCCCTCCGACACCTCTCTGTGTGCCAGGCCGGGTGCAGCTCGACCCAGCCGAGGGAGCTGGGGTGCTCACCCCGTGTCTGTACAACACCTGGCACAGAGGGTCCTGCCCCCATCGCAGGAGCTGGCCAGGTCCCTGCAAACCCTGGAGAGGGCAGCGAGGGGGGAATTTCTAGGGCTCCCGCGGAGCGGGAAGACACAGAGTACCCCCTGCTGGATCCCACGTGAATCACACCGCAAGGGCCCAGCCCGGAGCCTCAGGAGAAGCTGCTCCGGCCCTGAGGGCAGAGTCCAGGCTGAGAACCACCAAGAGCCAGGCACGGACATGGGGGTGGGGTCTGAGCCTACTGCTTCTGTCAACCCAGCGCCTGCCCCGGCAGCCACCCCCCTGCAGCCCAGTCACAGGCCCCAACACTGCCTGCTACAGCCAGAGAGTCCTGCAGACCAATCACCCCTTGCTCCAGCCACAGAGCCCTGCAGACTAGTCACCCCCTGCTACAGCCAGACACCCTTGCTACACTCGGACAGTCCCTGCTACAGCCAGAGAGTCCTGCAGACCAATCACCCCTTGCTCCAGCCACAGAGCCCTGCAAACTAGTCACCCCCTGCTACAGCCAGACACCCTTGCTACACTCGGACAATCCTTGCTACAGCCAGAGAGACCTGCAGACCAATCATCCCTTGCTCCAGCCACAGAACCCTGCAGACTAGTCACCCCCTGCTACAGCCAGACACCCTTGCTACACTCGGACAGTCCCTGCTACAGCCAGAGAGACCTGCAGACCAGACACCTCCATTACAGCCAGATAACCCCACAGACCAGACACCCCCGCTACAGCCAGACAGCCCTCCCAGTGTGCTACAGCCCCCATTCAGTCCAATACAGCCAGTGCCAACCCCACCCCATTACACCAGCAACACCCCTGCACTCCATAGTTCCTGTCCCGTATGCCCACTACAAACCCCTTCCTCCCCAGCCCACACTGCGGCCTGGCCTGTGCCCTGGCACGGAGGGGCTGCTGGCAGGGAGTCTGTGCATGTGGGGTGGCTGCAGGCTGGGAGGGGGCAGGCACTGGCCAGGATAGTGGCAGCCCACGAGCAGGCCTTTGCTGCTGGGCAGAGGCAGTGTCAGAGACAGCAACGGGCTCAGGGGCAGGGCAGACCCTGCTCGTGGGGCTGGGACATCCCCTCTGCTCCACCTGCCCCTCCCCACTCCTGGGGCAACCAGCGGTAGGGGCAGCTGTGCCGGGACGGCAGATCCTTCCCATCAGCCTTGGGCACAGAAACTTCCCCCAGGCCTTGGGTACAGACCCCACCCCAGCTTCCTGGGCTGAGACCCCCTTCATCCCGCTGTGGGGGCAGGACCCCAGGGGTTGGGAGACACTGGAGGTGTCAGCCCGCCCCCCCCCCACATGCTCCCCCTGCTGGGGGCAAGGGCACGGCGTGGCA
This sequence comes from Chrysemys picta bellii, assembly GCF_011386835.1. Classification (NCBI taxonomy): domain Eukaryota; kingdom Metazoa; phylum Chordata; order Testudines; family Emydidae; genus Chrysemys; species Chrysemys picta. Next base: position 290,268,241 of record NC_088792.1, on the reverse strand, counting down.
GAGTTTATACACACCATACATAAATATACAGGATATCCATTTCAGCTGTCTTCTAATGTCACGAGCAGGGTGAATGTGGCTTTTCTATTCCTAATAATTAGCACCGGATTCTCTTTAGGTACGAGACCTCATTTTCTTTTCAGTTCAATCAGGAGGTGGGGAAAATGGGTTGCAGTCAGAAGAAAAAGGCTTGGAAAAATTACTTTTGCAAGCCAAGGTAGGTAGAGATGTTCACCCATTCCTAGGGTACGTACTGCAGTTTAGTCTGTAAGAGTTAAAAGCCATCTGACCTTCAGTACAATACTGAATTCCCTTGAAAATATAGCCTGAAAAACGTGCCAGCCATCAGCCTTCAATGCTGTCTGGAAGTGAAGTGTTCAAAGAACAGTCAATGCAAACCACCATGGGTGTAGCAGAGCCCTCCCCGCCAGGGCCTCCCGCGCAGGGGTACGAGCTAGTCTAGTGCCAGGGCTGCCGGGGGGCAAGGCCGGGGTTCTGAGGCGCCAGGCGAGGAGGGGCAGAGGCTGCCAGGGGGGCAAGGCCGGGGCTCTGAGGCCACAGGCTGGCAGGGGGGGGGGGGGGGGGAGCAGGTCTTGGCTCCCAGGAAGCACCGGGGCAGCCTGCGGGGCAGGGCTCACATCGCAAGGTGGGAACGGTCTGACTGCGGGCCCCAGACACGTGGGCATGGGCAGCTGCTCTTAGCTGCGGGCGGGATCCCCCGGCGGCAGCACCCCAGGGAGAGCAAGGCGGGTGCCCTGCTCAGCAGCCCAAGCTCCGCAGCACGGGCAGAGCCCGCAGCTCCTGGCAGCAGGATGTCAGAGGCCGTCTGTGAGGCTGGCTGCAGCCTGTGATGCCCCCGGCCCGGGAGTGCAGGGGGCCAGGCAGGCCGGGGGGACGCCAGAGCAGTAGTACTAGACAGCAGGTCTCTCGCCTCCCACGGGCCCCTTTGCCCCCGTCCTGCTCGGGGTCTCATTCCAGCGCCCCACACCACAGCAGCCTTTGGGAACGGGGGGGCCACACTGGGGCCGTCAGCGGGGGGCGCACCGGGCATCAGGGGGGCACACCTGGGCCGTCAGCGGGGGGCACGCTCCACGGCAGGAAAGGCTCGCCCATTCCCGCCTGTCTGGAGGGTAGAGACCCAGGGGCCTTGCGGGAGCAGGCCCAGCCCAGAGGCCGGTGGGGGGTTTAGAGCAGCAACGTAAGTTTGGCTTCCCAGAGTGGTGCAGCTCGAGGGCCCAGCAGCGTCCCTTCACGCGGCTTCACTGCCAGCCGCCACGTCTGCTCAACGCCAGCCTGCGGGCCCCGAGGTTCACCCCCATGGGAGGCACTTCGACCCCCCCGCTGGACACACCTGCCTGCCGCTCCCCTCCCTCGCTGTGGCCACCCAGCCCAGGGTCACCCGGGCGAGGCCCATGAAGGGCCGGGGTGTCCCCCGCAGACATCAACGGCTGAGCGCGGCTAACGGCTCCACACCCAGCCCTGCGCGGCCCCGCTCCCAGCAGCGCCGGACGGGCGGGGCAGGGCCCAGGCGCCCCAGGCAGTAGGAGAACCAGGGTCACCCGCCAGGTGCCTGCCCCGGACGGCCGGGGAGCTGGGCTGATTCGGGGCAGTGCTCTGGGGCTGGCAGCTTTGTTAGTGGGCCGGGGAATCACAAGCCAGTCTCAGCTCCAGGGAGCCCCCGTCCCCTGCCCGCAGACAAGGTGCCCGGGCCCCACGAGGAGCCCGCCCTAGAGGACTGAGGCACCATCCCCAGGCTGAGGGGGCTGCCCCAGCCGGGCTCCCCCAGGCCTCGGGGGTGCATGGGGGGATGGGCCAGCAAGGTGTGCGTGTGATCAGCCTGCACCTGTGCTGCAGGGGGGAGGGGCTGCCAGCCTCCCAGGGCACCTGGCGGGGGAGGGGCTGCACGGCCTCCCAGGGCACCTGGCGGGGGAGGGGCTGCACGTTGCTCAACCGCTTGGCTCAAGGGTCACTGTTACCCCGGCAGGCCCTTCCCAGAGCCCGACAGGGGGCAGGGCTACGGCAAGCCCCGCCCCCAAACCATTAACCCTTCGCTGCCCTGAAAGCGGGCGCTGGGTCCGCTGAGCTCAGAAACAAACACACCTGCGGACAGCCGAGTCTAGTGGCAGGAGCGATGGCCCCGGGGGTGCCCCAGCGCCCCCGTCACTGCACCCCACCCCTCACTGCCCCAGCACTGCATCCCCTCCCTCCCCAACACTGCCCCAGCACTGCACCCCGTCCCTCACCGTCCCATCACTGCACCCCACCCCTCACTGCCCCAGCACTGCACCCCCTCCCTCCCCACCCCATCACTGCCCCCGGCCCCTCACTGCCCCAGCACTGCACCCCCCTCCCTCCCCACCCCATCACTGCCCCCGGCCCCTCAAAGCCCCAGCACTGCACCCCCCTCCCTCCCCACCCCATCACTGCCCCCGGCCCCTCACCGCCCCGGCACTGCACCCATCACTGCACCCCCCTTCCACACCCCAGCACTGCACCCCACCCCTCACTGCCCCAGCACTGGTCCCAGCACTGCACCCCATCACTGCCCCCGGCCCCTCACCGCCCCGGCACTGCCCCCGGCCCCTCACCGCCCCGGCACTGCCCCCCCAGCCCTGCGCCCCCCGGACCGCCCGGCCGGACCCACCGACGCAGCAGAGCCGCCGGCTCAGGTAGCTCCTCCGCTCCGAGCTGCGGCTCAGCAGCCACTCGGAGCCCCGCAGCACCGCCCGCTTGTAGGCGAAGTAAGCGGCCACGGAGGACGCGGGGTCCGGGCTGCCGGCCATGCCGCTGCGCTGCTCCTCCGCCCGCCCGCGGGCTGGGACAGGGACAGGAGCCGCCCAGCCCCGCGCCCGCCCCCACCCCTGCCTGGCCCAGCCCCAGCCCCGAGCGGCCGGGGAGCCGCCAGCGCGGAGCCAGCCCCGCCGGGCCCGACCCCCCCGGAGCCCCCCAACATCCCCCCCGCGGCCCGGCACCGACCCGCCCGGAGCCCCCCAACATCAACCCCGGCCCGGGCCCGACCCCCCCGGAGCCCCCCAACACACCCCGCCAGCCCGGCACCGACCCGCCCGGGACCCCCCCAACAACCCCTCCCCAGCCCGGGACCCCCCAACATCCCCCCCAGCCCGGCACCGACCCGCCCGGGACCCCCCCAACATCCCCCCCAGCCGGCACCGACCCCCCCGGAGCCCCTCAACACCCCCCCCCGCCCGGCACCGACCCGCCCGGGAGCCCCCCCCGCCCGGGACCGACCCGCCCGGGAGCCCCCCAACATCCACCCCCCCGGCCCGGGAGCCCCCCCAACATCCACCCCCAGCCCGGGACCCCCCAACATCCCCCCCCAGCCCGGCACCGACCCGCCCCGGGAGCCCCCACAACATCCCCCCCCAGCCCGGGACCCCCCAACATCCCCCCCCCAGCCCGGCACCGACCCGCCCGGGAGCCCCCCCAACAATCCCCCACCAGCCCGGCACCGACCCGCCCGGGAGCCCCCCAGCCCAGGACCGAGCCACCCAGGAGCCGCCCAACACCCCCCCCAGCCTGGAACTGACCCCCCCACAGTCCCCCAGCCCGGGAATGACCCCCCTGAAGCCCGCCAGCCCGGGACCAACCACCGCAGGATCCCCCCAACATCCCCCCAGCCCGGGATTGAGCTGCCCTGGAGCCCCCCAGCCCACTCTCAGGGGGGTGACTAGCCTAGGACCAGCCCCCCTAGCCCAGCTCTAAGCCCCCCCAGTAGACCCCCAGCAGACCCCCAGCCCAAGACCAAGCTGCCCTAGCCAAGGCCTGAGCCCCCTCAGCAGCTCCCCCAGCCCGGGACCAAGCCTCCCCCCCCCCCCCCCCCCCGCTCGGGGGAGGAGCAATACTCCAGCCACCCCAGCATCTGGTGCACAACCCCCCCCTCCCCATTTCCTAGCCTGGATCCAGCAGGCAGGGCCGGGGGCTGAACCGGCTGCAGGGGCTGAGAGCCGTCAGGCTGCGGGCGTGTGCGTGGGGAGCCCAGGGTGCAGAGCCGTGGCCCCGCGCCAGAGCCCAGGAGCCCAGCGCCGAGGGGAGCCCTCAGCACGTTCCTTGTTGGCTCCCTTTCCCGTTACCTCATCGGAGGAGAGCCCATGGCTCTCAAGACAGGGCCAGAGCTTCCCGGGACTCCCCCAAGCCAGAGCTCACAGGACAGCTGGTGACAACAGCCCCCTGGCCGCCAGCCACAGCCCGGCCAGCTCCCGGTGCCCTGCGAGCCCTGCCGCGGGACGGCCGCAGCCTCAGGCCTGCCCACGCCAGGAGGTTGAACCCGCGCGCCGACATGACCCCCCTGCAGAGGCAGCCCCGGATCGCCTGGGGAGGGGCCCACGCCATGCTGGGAGACTGCACCTTTCCCTGCTAGAACTGCGCCCACACCAGCAGATCGGCACCCCCTCCCCAGTACTGCTCTGAGGGGCAGCACCCCCCAGACCGAACGGCCACAGCAGGGGATCCCCCCCGCCCGTGGAGCACCCAGCACCAGCACGCCCTGGACCACGCATGGGGCTCCCCGCAGGAGCGGGGCCCTGCCTGACCAAATGCCCACTAGCAGTCAGTCTTCCCTGGCAGCCCCAGGCCCTGTTCAGAGCAGCAGAGAGCACACAGCCTGCCCCATGGCCCTGCATGGTGCCGGGCAGCCCCCTAGCAGTGGGGCCAGTGAGTACAGCCGCATGCCATTGGTACAGCCCACAGGCCCTGCCTTGCAGGGGTTTTCAGGGCCACGCTTGGCCCCCCTAGGCCCAGCAGGACTCTCCCGCCAGGGCAGTGGGGCCCTGCCAACCTCCAGAGCATCTCCAGGGCCAGCAGCAGCAGGGGGAGGAGGAGCTAGAGAGACCAGCAAGGCAAGCCAGCCCCCCCGGGCACCACAAGGGATGCGCTAGGTGGGACCCGTGGGAGGCTGGCAGCGCCGGGCTGAGCCCAGGAGCCCATGTCCTGCAGCGGGGAGGGAGGAACATCCTCCAGGCTGGCTCAGTCTGGCGGTGTCCCCAGGCGGCTGGGGCCCTCGTCCCCACGCCTTAGCACAGGGAACAGGGGAAGCTGCCAGCTGCAGGCCTGGGAGTGGGGTGTAGGGTTGGGGGGGCAGGACTCCTGGGTTCTGTTCCCAGCTCTGCGTGTGACCTCGGCCCAGCCCCGTCCCATCTGTGGAGCGGAGATAAGGCAGGAGCTCCGGGTGGGCCGGGCTGCGGTTAATTGCTGGTGGGAGGCAGGAGATGGTTCTGGATCTTACAGGCTGCAGTGTCCTAGGGGGGGTTTGTTCCTTTTACACGCCTCAGCCAGTCTGTCCCCTTGGCGCAGCAGGGGAAGGGAGCCCCCCCTCAGCCCCCAGCTGGCAAAGGGCCTTGAGCCACAGCCTCTCCTGACGGGGATGCCCCTGCCCCTCCCCAGGCTTTCCCCAGGGGCAGCAGGAGACACTGCGCAGAGCGGTTCCCAGGGAGCGGGGGCAGCTGAGCGGAGGTTCCTGGCTCCCAGCTCGGCACAGGGGCTGTTTCCCTTGGCAGGACCTGCCAGCCCAGGCCCAAACCGCAGCCTTTTGCCATTTCCTTTCCTTTCTTCGCAGCTGGTGAGTCACGACCCAGCCAGCTCCCCCTTCCCAGCCCCAGCCGGCACTCACGGCCATGGGGGGGCTAGTGGAAAAGCTGACTGGGGAGGGAGGGGGGTTCCCAAGAGTCCCATGGGGCCTTCCCCGCCCACAACGGCCGCGCGTTCATTGTCGCATGCGGCTCCAGCCTGCCTTAGCGACGGAACAGAGCCCAAACAAACAACAGCCGCCACGCTCGGCTAGCTACAGCGTTCCTCTTCCCCCGCCCCTCCACAACCCCCCCGGAGCTCTGTGCCCCCCCGCCTCATCAACAAGCCCCCCCGGAGCTCTGTGCCCCCCCGCCTCATCAACACATCCTCCCCACCATTCGCACGCCTCCTCTCCAACCGGCACAATTGGTCTGCGGAACTCCCTGCCACAACGCACCAGTGGCCCTCCAGGCACAGCATTCTGGCCTGCTCAGATGTGGGCAGCCCATGGACAGACCCCCTGCCCCAGGCCGGCAGCAAGAGCCCTGGGGCCAGACCCAGAGCAGCACCTGGGAATCAGGCTACTGCACAGCCTCCCCCGGCCAAGCCCAGCCCTTTCGGGTCAGCCACGTCCAGACAGGGGGGAGACGGGGCCAGGCTCAGCCAGCAATGGGGAGAGCTGGGGCATCCCTGGAGCTGCCCCTGCGGCTGGGCATGGGGCTCGGTGGCCAGAGGCGCCAGGGAGATGCCGACACAGCGCCAGGAGGGGCAGGCAGAGCTCCTGAACCACAGCCCCCAGGCCTGTGCCCCACGGCAGGAAGGGCGGGCTACAGTCACCGTGCCCAGGGCTGGGTTTTGGCATCCAGGACAAACACCCTCCCCCTGTGGGACGCAGACAGACGCTGGCGCTAAAAATACCCCCACACGGGGTGGGGCTCTGCAGATGCCACAGGGCAGCTCCCCCACTGCTCCAGGGACATATAATACAGGAGGCTGGGCTCTCCCCACCCAGCCCCCCACACTCCCACGCCACGGCAGCTCACTGGGGGGAGGGGGTGTTAAACCTGACCAAGCCGGGTGTGGGGAGCAGGGCTGAGCAGAGAACCCAGGAGTCCTGAGCGCAGACTACCTGAGAGGAGGCAGTTACAGGCCAAGGTTGGAGGCCCCCCTGCTGTGGGGTCCATCCCAGGTGGCCTGCAGTCCCCGTGTGCGTGTGGGGGGGACAGACATGAGCCCCGTCCCACTCCAGGGCTCTGCTAAAGCCCCTCTGAGATGACAGGCGCTGGCAGGTGCGACCTTGGCGTGGAGGGTGGAGTGAGATGCCCTCTGAGCAGGCATGGCCCTGTGCCAGGGACATGGGCCCTGTTCTGCCTGGGAACAGGCCCCGCCTGCCGTCAAGGTGCCCGGGGGCATTCCTGGGCGCGGACAGCAGCGCCTGGGGACGCAGAGTCCCTCGTGGCGCTGCCGGAGGATGGAACCCCCCCGCTCCCCCAGCCAGCCCTGCTGGGCGCCTGCCAGGGCAGTGAAGCGGCAGCCGCCCCCCCCCAGCCCCACTTTGCAGGGGGGCAGCACCAGACTGTGGTTTCCTGAACACTCGTGTGTGGGCCCTCGGAGCTGCTGCTGCCATGGCAACGCGGGCCAGCGCCCGCCACCAGAGGAGGCAGCGTGACATCCCGGAATGCCCTGCACGGATTCCACGGAAACCACAGCCAACGCCCTGGAAACGGCCCGGGGGGGCGGGGGGGGATCCGGCACCAGCTAGTTCTCTTGCTGGGGGGCAGGGCATGTGCCACCATCCTGCCCCCGTCCCCAGTGCCTCCAATGCACCTGGCCCCACAGCCCCCAGAGCCAGCCGTTGGCAGGCAGAGAACTATGGGGTGGAGTGGGGTGGGGCGGGGCAGGGGCCCGCCACAGGTGCACAAGGGCTCAGCTACAGGGAAGGGACCCTCACAGCCCATCCAGCATCGTCCCCCCCCAAAGCTATCCCGAGGGACCCACGGCCAGGGGGTCTGGAGGAAGAGGGGCCGCAATGGGGCTCCCTCCATTTCTGCCAGGAGGAAGCAGGCTCCAGCCTCTAAAGCGGGTGACCCCGCCCGGTCCCAGCTCTGCCCAGAGCCAGGGACGGCGTGTACTGTAAACACCAGGCCTCTGGCACAAAGGTGCAGGGGAGAAAGGGAGGCGCCAGAGGGGGGCAGCCCTAGAGAAACCAGGGGGGCTTGGCAGGATGGCCCCCCATGCAGGAGCTGCCAGGGCAGCAGGTAGAGAAGACAATAGCGGGGGGGGGGGGGGGATTGTTCCGAGAACCAGCATCAGTTTCGTATAAAAATAACCCCGTCAGCGCAGTCCTGCCGCCAGCCTCAACAGCTGGTACTTGGGAACCCGCCCGGCAGCTGGAGACTTCTCGTGAACACCTCCACCCCACCCCTCCACGGGCAGGCCGGAGCCAGGGAGCTGCAGCTCGCAGGGTGACCAGAGAGAACAGCCTCGCTCTGCATCCCCAGAGCCTGCAGCCCGTCCCCCAGCCAGCCTCACCCCGAGCGCCCTGCCAGCCAGCGACCCCCAAGCCGGGGGGAGGGAGCGCATCTTCTCCCCAATTGACGCCACTGCCCCAGAAACGCAGCACTCAACCCTCTGTCTGTCACCAAAGGCCTCCCTCCCCCGAGCCTGCGCCCAGCCCTGCAGCAAGTGGGCCCTGGGCAGCCGCCAAAGGCAACCCAGCAATGCGGTGGCGGCGAGGCAGGCCAGCCCAACACCAGTCCAGCAATGGCCCATCCCCACAGACATCCAGCCAGGGAAGCACCTGCCAACGAGACCCCCAAGCTGAGCCGGACACCCCGTCTGGTCCCCCTGCTGGGCAGCATCCCCCGCTTCCCCCAGGCTCAGCTGAAGGAAGAACTCGCCAGGGAGCTCCCCCCGGCAAGGCTGAGTGGAGGAGACAGAGCTCCTCTAGGGACAGACGCCTCTTGCTGCCTTTAGACGGAGCCACCTGGTCACCAGCTCACCTAGGACGAGACAGGCCCCGGACTGGGCCCAGAGCGATGCGGGGGGCGGGCTGGCCCTTAGCACAGACACGCACCCCGGACAGAAAAGCCCTGGTGTGTAAGAGCTCCGTGGCAAAACTCACTAGCAGCCTGGCGCTCAGCTCCTCTGGCTGGGGCAGTGGGGCCAGCCCTGCAGAGACTGGGGGTCTGCACGGATCTGGAGCCAGCAGCTGCCCCACCTGGTTTACTCTCAAAGCCCAACAATGGCAGGACAACAGCCCCCAGACCGCACCTGGCTTGGCACCAGCCGCAGCTCCTCCCCAGGGACCACAGCATCCCCGGGGCTCTGCAGACGTTTCCCTTCCCCTGGGTGCCCTGCACCGCTCTGGCACCAGCTCCTCGCACACCCAGCCAGCCACCGCCGCCTGCTCCCCAGCCCCACGCTTCCCGTGGCACAGATCCAGACACGGACCCCGTCCATTCCCCGGCCCCACACTGCCCGTGGCACAGATCCAGACACGGACCCTGGTCCACCGCCCGCTCCCCGGCCCCACACTGCTCGTGGCACAGATCCAGACACGGACCCTGTCCGCCGCTCGCTCCCCAGCCCCACGCTTCCCGTGGCACAGATCCAGACACGGACCCCGTCCATTCCCCGCCCCCACGCTTCCCGTGGCACAGATCCAGACACGGACCCCGTCCATTCCCCGGCCCCACACTGCCCGTGGCACAGATCCAGACACGGACCCTGGTCCACCGCCCGCTCCCCGGCCCCACACTGCTCGTGGCACAGATCCAGACACGGACCCCGTCCGCCGCTCGCTCCCCGGCCCCACGCTTCCCGTGGCACAGATCCAGACACGGACCCCGTCCATTCCCCGGCCCCACACTGCCCGTGGCACAGATCCAGACACGGACCCTGGTCCACCGCCCGCTCCCCGGCCCCACACTGCTAGTGGCACAGATCCAGACACGGACCCTGTCCGCCCCCCGGCCCCACGCTTCCCGTGGCACAGATCCAGACACGGACCCTGTCCACCGCATACATCCCAGGAGGGCTGCCTCTGCCCGCTCAGGCGGGCACGATGCAGCTGCGGAGAAGCCTTTAGAAATGAGGACATCTGAGCCCGCGCAGGGCAAAGGCAGCAACACCTGCTGCTCTGGGGAAACTGAGGCCCAGGGAAGGGAAATGACTTGCCAAGGACACAGAACAAGCCTGGGACAGATCTGGGAGAGAACCCAGGAGACCCGCTCCCAGGGCCCCGACCCACTGCCCCCCCCCCGCCAGGAAAGAACCCAGGAGTCCAGCTCCAACCCAGGAAGAGAACCCAGGAGTCCGGCGGCGACGCAGGGGTTAAGCCGGCGCACACGTGCCCGTGTTTGGCAGGGGGGCGGGCGGACGGGGAAAGCGGCCGCCCACAGCCCAGCCCGGCCCCGCCCGGCTCGGCTCGGCCCGGCCCGCTCTCACCTGGGGCGCAGCGCCGCCAGCGCCAGGCCAGCAGCAGCGCCAGCCCGTGGGCCCCGGCCACCAGCCAGGGGAGGGGGCCGGCGGGGGCGTCCATGGCCGCGGGGCGAGCGGCTCCGGCTGCGGCTGCCTGCACCCGCCCGGCCGGCCTCGGATCCTGCCCGGCCGCCTCCTGGCCCGGCCCCCTGCGCCGGCCCGCCCCGCACTGCGGCTCGGCCCGCCCCGCGGCGCCCGGTCCGCCCCGCGGGACCAGCGCCGCCCTCCCCCGGCCAGCACCCCCCCGCCCCACGGGACCCCCATGGGAACCCCTGCCCCCTCTGGGGGACCAGCGCCGCCCTCCCCTGGCCAGGACCCCCCATAGGAACCCCTCCTCCACCCGGCCAGCACCCCCCGCCCCACGGGACCCCCATGGGAACCCCTGCCCCCCTCTGGTCCGCCCTCCCCCGGCCAGGACCCCCAGCACCTCCCATGGGAACCCCTCCTCGCCCGGCCAGGACCCCACATCCCAATAGGGACCATAGCCCCACCACAGCTGGGACCCCTTGGCCCAGAGCCCAGCACCCCCTGCCCTAGTGGGGAACTGCCTCTCCTAGGGCACCCAGTCCCCTGCGCCCCACAGCTCACCCCCCATGGGTCCTTCCCCTTCATTATGCATGCAGCCCAGCCAGCCAGACCTGTCCCCCCAGGCAGCCCCCCAGCCCCTGGACGGCAGAGCCCCACTGCACGGACAGCCCCCCAGGGGCAGGTATGGGCACCCGGCTGCCCCTCCACTAGCCCCAGCCGCCCCACTGCTCAGCACCCATCACTCACAGCAGGCATCCGCGGGGGGCTTTTTATAACCCCAACTGCTGGGGTGGAAATAGCCCAGCGGGCGCCTGGGAGCCGGGCACACACATGGGCGAGGCCCTGGGCCCCTACCTGGCACGATCTTCATGGGGAAGCAGCTTCTCCACGGCCCGGGATGGGACAGAGGGGGCAGGAGCCCACCGCACAGAGCCCACACTGCGGCAGAGCCGTCCGAGCCCTGTGCCCATGGGGAAGGGGAGGGAGCGGGGGGCTATAAATATCCCCGCACAACCTGTCATGCCTCCCGAGTTAGAACATGACATGGCAACAGCAGCGGGGCCCAGCCGCAGGCGGGAGGAGGGGCCGGCTGCAGCCCCCCAGAGGCCCATGGCTGGAGATCTCCCAGCCCGCAGTACAGGGGCCCAGCCACCCACAAGACGGGAAACAGGAGTAACCCCGTACCAGGGGCTCTGCCATGCCTGGGGCTGCGGGCCCATCCCACACAGCGTTTGTCCATTCACAGCGCCCGCTCGCCCTGGGCCCGGCTGGCCTGTGCCCGTAACAGGCTGGCAGCCCGGGCAGCAGCATCAGACGAGCACTCGGCAGGAAAAAGGGGTCCGAGTGCAGCATTGCCTGGCAAAGCCAGCGACTAGGGGCCTTGGGGCCAGCACCGTCCCGACCTGCACTGGCACCTGCCTGGGGTTGAACAGTCGCAGGCATGGCCTGCCCCACCCCCTGGCACAGGGCTCTGGGTCCTGTCTAAAGTGCCCTCCCCACGGCGGGTACTCAACACCCCCTTCCCAGTGCTGCCAGCCCCAAGCACGGGCGGGTCCTGGTCAGGCCTGTTGCCCAGGTCACCGGGGGTCAGAGCCCCAGGGGAAGGCAGCCCTTGCAGGGTTCTCGGCTTTGTTACCTCCCCACGGCAAACTGCCCCCAGGCCTCACCCCTGAGCGGGGGACAAGGGGGTTGGGGATCTCGGGAGGGAGCTGGCAGAGCAGGGGCAGGGCCAATCCAGGCAAGGGGATGGCAGCTCTAGGGCTCATCCCACAGCAGCATCTCCCTGGCGGGCTGCCCCTCTGACCCCACCCAGCAGATGCCCCCACCCCTGCAGGGCCGAGCCAACCCATGCCCTCTGGATCCACGCCCAAAGCCCCAGGCACAGCTCACCCATCCCAGACGCTGTGCCCCCAAGCTCAGCTCGGAGCAGCGCCTGGTTTGCACCTTCCATCCCCAGGGTCTCAGCCAAGACAGCAACTCTGACCCCTCCTGTTCCCCCCCTGCTGCCCCCCAGGCCCAACCATCACTGGGTGAGCAGAGCCCCCCGCGGGCAGGCCTGGGCACAGGAGAGACGCCGGCACCCCAGGAACACTCCTGCCGCTGCCTCCAGCTGGGGGACCCCGCACACGCAGGCGTGGGGCATTAACCGCAGTGCCCACCTGACATCACACCGCTGCCCAGTGCCACCTGCCCGTCACTGGGCTCAGGGAACAACCCCGCAACCGCCCAGATCCAAGCCCTTCAGAAGCCACTAGGCACCACCAGGCTGAGCCGCCGCCTGCCGAGGGGCTGGACGCGCAGGGCCAGGTGGGGGCCCTGGGAGTCCCTGGAAACGCCCGCGAGCCCGGCCCCAGGTGACCGGCACCCGGCACAGGGGCAGGACCCCAGTGCCCCTGAGTCCAATCCAGCAGAGCACCGAATTCCAGCCCAGGCTTTCACTGCAACTGACTAACCAGAGGACAAGAGAAGAACCGGAACTGGATCCCTCAGCCCCGGAACGGGCTCTGGGCAGAGCCCCAAACTACAGCGCCAAACCCTGACAGCCAGACGCAGCCACTGGGATGCTGGGGAGCCCAGCCAGGGGGTGTGTGTGGGGCTCTGCCCGGCCCCCATCCGGCCCCCGCCCGAGCGGTTCCGGCGCCCCAGCCCAAAGCCACAGAGCCTGGACTCGCTGGGGGAGGTGTGGGGGGGCTCTGCCCGGCCCCCGTCCGGCCCCCGCCCGAGCGGTTCCGGCGCCCCAGCCCAAAGCCACAGGCGGGTCAGGCCCGTCGCCGGGAGCCAGCCAGCCCTCGGGGGGACGGGGCAGGCGATGGGTGGCCCAGGCACACCGTGGGCGAGGCCAGGCCAGCGGGAGTCACTAGTGCTCGTTAGCGTGGCTGGGTACAGGGGGCCAGGGCCCATCCCCATTCACAGCCCCCGGCCGGCAGCGAGGGCTCTGCCCCCCCCCCAGCACTGTGCAGAGGGAGGGGGCTGCTGGCACAGGCAGGGAGAGACCAGCGCAGCCAGGGGAGCTTGGCCTGAGGCCCAGGGGGGCGTAGGCGGGGGGCAGGGCAGGACCCACTCTCCCCATTCCCCGGGCAGGCGGCCCCAGGCTCCTACCTTGGCCCTGCTGGATGAGATCTTCCATGAAATACCTGCCATCCTCCCAGTCCATGGCTCTGCTGCGGCGCTGGGGCTCCCGTTCTGCTCCTCGCTCCGCTCCGCTCGTCACACCCCCTCCTGCCAGGCTGCAGCCGGAGCAAGTCCCAGCAGCGCCTGCCCCGCAGGATGCACCAGGGGCTCGGCCTCCCCTCCTCTTCCTCTTGCCAAAGCCTGGCAGCCGGTAGCCCACCCGCAGGCTCCCGCCCCAGCCTTCCAAATCGACTCCAGCTGCTGCGAGGAGCGGCCAGGATTCTTGTGGCATTCGGCAATTCAGCCCCTCTGCTCCGCACCAGCGGCCGGGGGCCTGAGGACGCCGGCTCCGGCTCCGGGGCCCAGGGGCTTTCCACAGGCCCAGGAACGGCGCGGCCTCGGCCTGCCAGGGCAGCGCGTGGGAATCACAGCACCTGAGGGGCTGGAGCAACTCGCTGAGGACCCAGCTCCTACGAGCCCTGGGGCAGCCGCGGACAGCTGGGCACAGCGGGCGCTGATGGGGGGGCCTGGGGCAGTGCCTGGGGCTTTGTGCTACTGAGGGCTGGAGCCGGGGCAGATTCAGGAGAGGGGTTTGGTCCCCTTCCAGCACACTCCACCCCAGGGCAGCCCCCGTCCGAGCTGTCCTGGAGCACCCACTGCCGAGCCTGGCGCTTTGCCCTCTCCCCACCCGCCCGGGGATCTCAGCAAGGAGCAGACCCCTGGGGCTTGTGCTGAACCAGAGGGTCCCAGATGCCGGAGCCCCTCTCCCCACACCTGCCAAGGCCGGGCCACGGAGAGCACAAAGGAGCCCCCTGCCCTGCAAAAGGCACCCGGAAAAGGCCAGCTCCAGCCCCGCTCTCACCCCTCCCCCGTCAGGGAGCTGGGCTGGGGGTAGAGACCCACCTGGGTCCGGCTCCCTGCCCTCCCCATGGCAACCCTCCCCCCTGCACAGCACCAGCGCCAGGCGAAGGGTTAACAGCACAGTCAGTGAGCAAGCGGAGAGGAGGGACAGGACTATGGGTCAGCACTGAGGGGCATGGGCAGAGCCATGGGGCGGGGGAAGCCCAGGGCCATGGGGCAGGACAGAGGGCCATGGGTGTTGGAGGGAGCCCAGGGCCATGGGTCAGCACTGAGGGGTGTGGGCACAGCCATGAGAGCCCAGGGCTGTGGGCAGAGCTGGGGGCAGGGAAGCCCAGGGCTGTGGGGCAGGACAGAAGAATGTGGGCCCAGCTGTGGGGCAGGGGGAGCCCAGGCTGAGCCGTGGGGCAGGACAGAGGGGCGTGGGCACAGCTGTGGGGTAGGGGGAGCCCAGGGCAGAGCCGTGGGGCAGGACAGAGGGGCGTGGGCACAGCCGTGGGGCAGGGGGAGCCCAGGGCTGTTGGCAGAGCCGTGGGGCAGGACAGAGGGGTGTGGGCACAGCTGTGGGGCAGGGGGAGCCCAGGGCCGAGCCGTGGGGCAGGACAGAGGGGCGTGGGCACAGCCGTGGTAGCCCAGGGCACAGCCGTGGGGCAGGACAGAGGGAGCGGCTCAGCGCGGTGGGGAAGGCGCCGGCAGCTGTTGGACAATGCCCCCATTGTCCCAGCAGAGCAGCTGCGGGGCGGGGCGGGGCGGGGTGGGGCAAGCTACCTTCCAGAGCCGGGGCGGGGTGAGGGGGAGCAGGCCCAGCCAACTCTCTCCCCCCCCCGGGCGCAGGGCCAGGCCCAGACCCAGGCGCTCCATCTGACTCACGCCCCAGGAACTGCCCAGCTCGGCGCGTTTCCTGGTGGAAAGTTGGAGCCGGCGCTGGGCCAGACGCAGCAGCAGGGCCGGGCCTCGGGCAGAGCTGCTCCTCCTCCCTCCCCGCCGCATGGTGCAGGGACCCCCGGCCAGGGCAAGCCCCTACCTCGGGCGGGGCAGGAGGGGGATGGGGCAGCAGGACACCAGCGAGCGGCTGCCCAGGCAGCATGCACAGCCGTGGGGCAGAGGGTGCCACATGGGCCCAGCCCCTCCCGCAGCACAGGCTGTCTGGCCATCGGGGCCCGTCCAGGGAGCTGGGGGGCTGCCCTGGGCCCCGCACTCGGACGTGGGTCTGGTCTCCAGCACGCACCGCAGGCGGGGATGAGCCCCAGGTGGTGCAAACATGCCCCTCACCCCCCTCGCTGCAGCCCCAGGCTGGCAGATGCCCACCCTGAGAAGGGAGCACCCCTCTCCTGCCCCTCCTCCGTCCCCTGAAGGCCCTCGTCCCCCATGACCTCTGCCCTGTCTCCTCCTGCCACCGAGCTGGGACCTGGCTGGACAGGAGCAGGGGGGTGCAGCTAGCCCACGGGATGGGCCCTGAACAGGGAGGGCAGCCTGCCCCATGCGCCCACCGGGCGAGGCCAGGGGCACGTGCTGGCTGGAGGGGGGGGGGGGGGTCGGAGCCCTAGCGTGAGGACAGGCAGGACTACCCGGCACCGCCCAGCACTGGCCTTGCCCCTCGCTGGCTGGTAAGACGCCTGCACCCCCTCCTGCAGACCAGCTGTGGCATTAGCCCACTAGCCCAGACGGGCTACACACCTACCAAGCCACCGGCCCCAGTCCATCCCCCAGCCACTCAGCACGCGCTCCCGGCCTGGGATCCCCACCTGCAGTTCTGTGCCACTCGTGGGCCGAGGGCGCATTCTCGGGGAGCAGCCCCTGGGCGGGCACCCACTGCTGGGATAGACACAACCCTCAGCCCCGCCGCGTGATCCCGCGCTGCCCACCCCCCACGTACGTGCCAAAAGCCCTATGGTCTGAGCGCCAGCAGCTGCTGGACTCACCCACCCCCCAGTGCCTAAGTGCGGCCACCCCCCAGCCCTGCAGGGCCTGTGGCAAGCCGGACAAAGCCCCTGACCCCTGGCAGCACCCCCAGGGCTCTCCCCAGACGCTGCCTGCAGCAGGTCCCACAGGCAGGGGTCCCCCTCCCTGGGGCTGCCTTGGTCTCTGCAGCCTCTGACCTTGGCAGCGGAACGGAGCAGCTGGAGGAGGACGAGGAAACGGACAGCCAAGGATAGCACAGGGCCCTGCACCTGTTGGTATGCCAGGGCCCGCCTGTGGGGGCTGGGGGCGCGGGAAGCCGGCCTGCTGTCTGTCTGTCCCTATCCCCCCTACCCCCCGTGTGGCAGGGCAAGCCAGAGCTCCCGCCTCGCACAGACCGGGTGGGAAAGGGTTAAGGGCAGCCCTGCCCCCCACGGCATTCAGACATCCCTATGCCAGCACCCGCCAGGGGCCAGCAGAGGGGAACCCCCCCTCCAAGAAAGCCACGACCATGCCGCCCCCCCCCCGCACCACTCGCTCAGAACACAGCCGGCGCCAGCTCTCCGGCTGCAGACTCCCCACACCCGAATGAATGAATGCAGCCGCCCCCGCCGCCCGGCGCTGCTCCCCGTGGGGGGCAGGACCCAGCCCCATGCCCCCCCCGCCCCCGAGCATGCTGCTCCCTCCCCACCAGCGAGGGGTGGGTTGCTAACCTGGGGCAGGGCTGGGTTCCGGGGCCGGCCTGGACACTCCCCCTGCTGAGGCGGCCTCCACGTGCTGCTCCCGGGTCTCCTCTCTCCTGCGGTACGCCTGGCGCGAGCCCCCACCCTCCTCGCCGCCCGCCTGGCGTTTGGGGGGGCAGCTGACCAGGCCCGGCACCGTCTGCACCCGGGGGCCGGCAGCGGGGCGCCGCATGGGCACGGCCACGGGGCGGCGGACGCGCTGCAGGGAGGCGGGCACGATCTCGGGTGGCAGGTGCAGGTACTGGCGCAGGTGGCCGATGCCCTCGTTGGTCAGGTACCAGTAGCAGTGGCGCCAGGCGAAGGTCTCGCGCACCAGGCCCCGCGACCGGAGCGAGCCCATGGCCCGCAGCACCTGCAGGTTGGTGATGCCAGGCAGCTGCGGGTGGAAGCTCTGCGGCCGCTTGTCCTTCTTGGCCACCATGACGCCCTCGCGGAAGAGCAGCTCGTAGATGGCCTGCAGCCGCTCCAGCGGCATCAGCATCCCTGCCACCATGGCGGGCACGGCGCAGGGCACAGGCAGCACGCGGCCAGGAACAACCCTCTCCGCAGAGCAGCCGGAGCAGCGTGCCTCCCTCCAGGCCTGGCTCAGACGGAGCAGCCGGAGCAGCCGGGCCAGCGGCAGCAGCTCCACCCCTCCTCAGGCATGGGGGGGGGGGGTGCCCGCTCACTCCCTGGCTGTGACACACACGCGGATATGGGCGCTGCGGGGGGGGGGGCGCAGACTCAGCAGCCCCTCCCGGGCATCACACACCCTCCTGACCACGGGGAGGGGGAAGGAGAGAAAGCCGCCAGATTTGCCGGCTCTGCTCTGGCCAGGAGTTTCATCATAGTTTCCCCTCCAGTTTCCCACAAGTGGGGCGGGGTGAGGGGAGCGTGGGGCTGGGGGAGAGGGCGGGCACCCGGCGCTTTGCTTTCCACTGCACACGACTCGTCAAAGGCGAACTGACCAGACGGGTCCAGCTGGGGGCCAGTGCCCCACGCGGCGAGGGGCAGAGCCTGGGCACAAGGGCACGGGGCCAGGGGGGCTGGATGGGAGACGCCAGGCTGCATTTCCACGCCCAGGGCAGCCTGCCCGACTCTGGTCCCTGCCCGGCCCCGCCCCCAGCAGGCACATCCCTGTCATTCCTGGCACCCTGCCGGGGAGGCCAGGCAAGGAGGGCGTTGGCCGGCTTTAACCACTTCCATGCCAGCCCATGTTTGGTGTGGGAGAGGAGCTGCTCTCTAGGGCTGACAAGCCAGGAAACAGCACCCGGGCTGGGGGGCCCAGACTGACCAAGCCCCCCAGCCGGTGCTCACAGCACCCCAATAGCCACACAGCCCCCTGGAGGAGTCAACACTGCACTGAGGGGAAACTGAGGCACTGGGCAGGGACAGGACCTGCCCAGCAGCACATCGCAGGCCAGAGCCAGGAACAGAACCCAGGAGTCCGGGTGCCCAGCCCCTGCTCTAGCTGCTAGGCTCCACTCCCTGCCTGCAGGGTTACACCGAGCGCTGCCCACGCCTGCAGCTGAGCACACACCCGGCCGCCCTGGAGCAAACGGGGCAAAGTGCCCCAAGCCCGGCTCAGCGCCCTGGGGAGACACCTCGCGAGCAGCCAGTGGGTCATCGGGGTGGTTACGTGGCCCAGCCCTCGAGCCAGCACCCAGGGCCTCCTGTCCCACAAGGCAAAGGCTCTGTACCCCCATCTCCCCTGCCCCCCCAGTCTATGTCTGGGGACACGGGAAGTGGCAGTCTCTGCGCAGAGCAGCCCGGACGCCCCTTTGTGGAGACCCCACTCACAGCACCAGACCCCCTCCCGCGGCAATGCTGGGCCAGACCCAACGCAACGCAGGGGGTGGGGAGGGAAGGTCAGCTGCCAGGGCCCCAGCCCTCTCGGGGCACCATACTAGGACCAGCCCCTGAGGGAGGGCACTGCCTCCCACCCCAGGCTCCAGCCCCACCAGCCGGGCAGCAGAGATACAGGCCTACACCAGTCCTGGCCGCACAGAGCAGAGGAGTCACCTGCCCCCCCAACCCAGTAACCCCCCCCCAGACATCTGTACACACCCACCCACCACCTGCCCCCCCAACCCAGTAACCCCCCCCAGACACCTGTACACACCCACCCCCCACCTACCCACATGTCACAGAGTGTGGGGGAGACAAGATGTGACGAAGTGGGACTGTTCTTAATGTTTCCTCTGAATACTGTGTGGGTGCCTCAGTTTCCCTTATGCATTTCTTAAGTCTCCCATGTGCATAAATGGCCGACACTCTGTATCCTGGCAACAAATGGCCGGGGCCCTTCCCCCCTTGCAAGGGGACAGCTAAAGGTGAACAAAGAGATCAGATGACCTCCTGGCCCGGGAAAGAGACAAAGGCCAGAGGAGGGGCTGGCGGGGGGGGGGGTGTTCAGTTTGGAACTGGCTGGGGACGGGGAGCGAGGGCAGACGTGGGTGTCTGGCTCGTGGGACCCCAGAATGGACCCGGCCGAGGGGTCCTGTTCGCCACTGTACCTACAGGCTCTGTTTTAGACCGTGTTCCTGTCATCTAATAACCACGCCCCGTTCCTCCGAAGGCGCCGGCTGTCCGGGAGATCCGGTGGGAGGACACTGGAGGAGGCCAAGGCAGCGCTGGAGCGGCTGAGCGCAGAGGTGGGCTCGCTGGGGGCGGGGGGGGGGGGGGGGAGCTGTACATCCGGGAACAGAGTGAGATCCCTGTGCACTCTGGGTAGGGACTCAGAACCAGGATGCCTGGGTTCTCTCCCAGCTCTGGGAGGAGAGGGCAGCTGGTGGGTTGGAGTTTGGGGCTGGTGGGTTGGAGCGGGGGGGGGCTGGGAGCCAGGACTCCTGCGTTCACTCCCCGGCTCTGGGAGGGGAGGGGGTCTGGTGGATTGGTGGCTGGCTAAGAGTCACGTCTGACTGCGGAGTTGGGGTGCGTGCAGGACCCTCTGGCTTCCCCAGGACCCCGCCTGGGCGGACTCGCTGTGGGAAGCGCACGGAGGGGCATATGCTGAATGCTCCCAGGAGAGACCCAGGAGGTGAAGCCGTGTGAGCTTCTTGCCCTGTAGATGGTCTGCTCCAAGGGAGAGGAGGCTCCCCAAAGTCCTGACTGGCTTTGTGGGGAGCAGTTCCAGAGCATCGCCCGGGAATGCTGTGACACAAGGCCCTGCACCCCCGGTTTCCTGCGATTCACCATGACTCTCAGCCAGCCAGTAAAACAGGAGGTTTATTTAGACGACAGGAACACAGTCCAAGACAGGTCTTGCAGGTAAAGACAACAGGACCCCCTCAGTTAGGTCCGTCTTGGGGTCCCAGGGACACCACAGCCCCATTGGGGGGTCAGAGCCCTGTCTGGACTCCCTCCATTACACCAGCTAGCCCCTGAACCTCTAACTCTCTCCAGCGTCTCTCACCCAGCCTCTCTCCGGCTCCTCCTCCAGCCTTTGTCCAGTTTCCCAGGCAGAGAGGTTACCTAGCCTCCAACCCCCTTCCCGGGCTCTCACGTTACATGCTCAGGTGTCTTCCCTCAAGGCCAGTCTCCCATCCCCCAATGCAGACCGTCCCAGCCAAACCCCCCACTCAGCATTCAAAGACCACATTAAGAACAGTCCCAGTTCGTCACATCACACAGACCCAATAAACCCCGTCCCAGACACCTATACACTCATCCCCCACCTACCCCCACAGACCCAGTAACCCCCCCCAGACACCTGTACACACCAATCCCCCACAGACCCAGTAACCCCTGACAGCTGTACATACTGTGACGAAGTGAGGATTTCCCCTTATGTTGTTTGTGAGTCTTACTGTTTTGCATGAATGCTGTGTGCCTCAGTTTCTCTGTGTATTGCACCAAAGTCTGGGTGGTGGGAATAAGCGTGTGAGACTTTTGTGGGGGTTGCTCCAGCTCCCTGCAGGGATGCTGTGGCCGCCCCCTCGTAACCTGAGACCCAGGAGGGGGATGTGACCAGGTGACTCTTGGCCTGGGAAGCGAGACAAAGGCCGGAGAAGGAGCAACGTGCAGGGCAGGGGCCAGGCAGCTGGAAGTGAGTCAGTCTCGGCTAGCTTGGGGCACAGCGGGAGGCAGAGCCCTGGCTCTGGGCTCCCCTCCCCCCCAAGATGGACTTGGCTGAAAGTCACTGATTTCTGTGGTGACAAGTTCTGCCCTATGCCATGTTCCTGTCGACTAATAAACCTTCTCTATTCCTGGCTGGCTGAGAGTCACGTCTGACTGCAAAGGGGGGGGTGCGTGCAGGACCCTTCCCCAGGACCCTGCCTGGGCAGACTCGCTGTGGGAAGCGCACGGAGGGGCATATGCTGAATTCTCCAAGGTCAGAGCCAGGAGGTGAAGCCATGTGAGCAGGTCTTGCAGGCACAGACAACAGGATCCCCCTCAGTTAGATCCATCTTGGGGTCCCAGGGCATCAGAGCCCCGTCTGCCTCCCAGCCATATCACCAGCCAGCTCCTCAAACTCTCCCTTCAGCGACCCCTCCCACAGCCTTTGTTCAGTTTCCCGGGCAAAGGTGTCACCTGGCCTCTAACCCCTTCCTGGGTTCTCATGTTACATGCTCAGGTATTCTCTGTAGGTCAGTCTCCCATCCCCCAATGCAGACCATCCTAGCCACACTCCCCTGTCAGCATTCACAGACCACAGTAAGAACAGTCCCAGTTCGTCACACTCACACCGGTTCCTGACCCAGCTGGAGCCATGAGAGGGGCTGAGAGCAGCCGGGTGTGCCAGGGACCCGTGTCCCCAACCAGCCCATCAGTGGATCTGAGACGGATGGAATTGGAGCGGAGATCGAAGGAGTCGGAGGCCCATGAGAGCCAGAGGCGGCACGAAGCAGAACAGCAGGAGAGACAGAGGCAGCATGAACTGGCGATGGCTGAGCTGAGAGGCAGAGGAACCCGCCCAGGGGTGAGTGGGGATGGACCGGACCCGGGGTGCCAATTCCGCCAGGAACCTCGACACTAAATTGCTGCCCCAGGTTCAGGAGGGGGAGATACAGATGCCTGTCGCGGCCTTTGGGAAGGCTGGCAATTGGAACCACGCTGGCCCTGGGGAAAGGCTCCGGTGTCTAGCTCCCTTGCTGGGTCCCAAGGCCATAGATGCTGTCAGCCAGATGGGCGGGGAGACAGACTGGCTCTCACTCCTGGCCCCCGCCTATATGTCTGCGTGGAGTCTCCTGGGCTCAGGCCCCTCAGACCCCCCGTGGGAGCGGAAGGTGGTGGTCAATGGGGAAACCTGCTTGGGATGGCGAGACCCTGGGACAAAGAGAACTGTTGTCAGGCCCCGGGTGGTGCAGCCGCAGATGCTGAGGGGCTGTGGGACCTGGGTGAAAGTCCCCGGGACGAAGCCCCTCGCCCTGCCTATGGCCCGGATCCCTGTGCAGACCCAGGAGGGGTCGGGCTGGCGGGTCGTTGGGGTTCTCCAGGATATCGGCTGTGGGGGGTGACGGTGTCTCTTTGGGACAGGATCCAGGCCCCGCTCCTGTAACGGCCGAGGATTTGAATTTGAATCCAGGGAACCAAATTGGCTGAGATTGAAGGGGTCAGTGAAAATGCAAATGACCTGGCTGGCCGGCTCCCTCCTGCCCTCACTGGGACAGCAGGGGCAGAGCTGAGCCCGGGGGGATCAGAGACCCCAGCTGAGTGCGGGGAACCACAGCCAGGGGGGACAGCTGCCAACCAGGGCTGCCTTGTCCAGAGGTGCAAATGGCCTGGGACAAGGGTAGAGCAGCCTTGGGACACCTGCCTGTCATGGAGGAGCCTTTTCAGAAGGTGGCCCTGGGCTTGGTGAGGGCCGGATGGGCGGGGAAGGCCTCCCCTGATGGAGAATCAGTGGTGGAGTATGTACTGACCTTCCGGGAATAGCTCGCTGAGCTCATGGGTCCGGCCTGGGAGAACCTAGCCAGGGCCCAAGGGAGGCGGAAAGTCTGGTACGACCGCTCAGCCTATGGCACCGGGTGAGGGGTCTCGTCCCGGTGAGGATGAGTAAGCTGCAAGCTGCCTGGGACGGGCCCTTCAAGGTCATCCAGCAGCTGAGTGAGAACAATGTGGTGGAACTGCCCAGCCGGGCTCACAGCCACCGAGGGAACCGGGTCAACATGATGGAGCCGAACTGCGACAGGGAGAGGCTGGAACTGGCTGTGTGGGGCCAGTGGGAGAAGGGGGAAGATCCCCTGGTGGGTCTCTTCCCTGAGACAGGAGCCAGCCCCTTGCTGGAATCAATTCCCCTCTCTGATCGGCTAACCCTGCCCAGCAGGCAGAGATCAGAGAGCCGCTGCATTGGTACCAACAGCTGTTTTCCAACCGGACTGGGCCTGGGCTCACTGACCGAGCTGTCCACGGGGTGGAGCCGGGAGCCGGCCCTCCCATCAGAAGTCCCCATTCAGGGTCACTGGGAACACAGCCCAGGCTCTGGAGGGAGAGGTCAGAGACATGCTGACTTTAGGGGTGTTCTTGCTGCCCTCCAGCTCCAGGCCTCTCCCGTGGTGCTAGTCCCCAGGAAAGATGGGTCGATCCGATTGTGTGTGGCCTCTCAGAAGCTCAATGCCATCACCATGTCTGGTGCCTGCCCATACCTAGGCCTGATGAGATCCTAGACAAGCTGGGGGGCGGACTCGGTACCCCACGACCAGAGATCTCACCAAGGGCGACTGGCAGGTGCCTTTGGATCCAGATGCCAGGTTGAAAGCTGCTTTTGTGACCCCTTTGGGGCTGTACAAGTCCCTGATCCTGCCTTTCAGCCTCACCTGACAGCACCAGGGGGATCAGCTACTGAGGGGGATGGAGAATTGGACCCTAGTGGACACTGATGATATTTGTGCCATTAGCCAGACCTGGGAGGACCATGTGTCCCAGGTGAAGAGGGGGCTGAGTCGTCTCCAGGATGCAGGGCTGACGGTAAAAGCTGGGACGTGCAAGGTGGGGATGGCAGAGGTGTTGTACCTGGGCCACAAGGTGTGGAACGGCTGCCTAAAGCCAGAGCCGGCCAAGGTGGGGACAATCAGAGACAGGCCTGCTCCCCAGACTAAGAAACAGGCCCAGGCCTTATTGGGATGCGAGGCACTACCAGAGGTTTGTGCCCCACTTCAGCTCTGTGTCAGCTCCCAGCACTGAGCTATACGAGAAGGGGAAGCCAGACAAGCTGGTCTGGACTGGGCAGTGCCAGAGGGCTCTCTGCGCTGAAGGAGGATCTGGCCAAGGGCCCGGTGCTGGGAAACCCAGACTTTGACAAGCTGTGACGTTAGGCGTGTAATATAATATCTCATTGGAAGGTGACAGGGCCAGAAAGAGTTAATTAACTCACAGATTGACCTGACCCATGGCCGAACTTTAGAGACTGGTTAGGAAGATCTGTAAATGAATAGAGCTTTGAAATGCAGCCGGCATTGTTACAGATAGAAGGGGAGGTGTTTGCTCAGGTCTTGTGATGTAAGCAAACAAGTCTGGTCTATTGCTATAGCTTTGATTCAAAGATCAAAAAAGGAATATTAACATGTAGGAAGACACTTGAGGGAAATAGTATTATTGTCTCTATGTCTCTTTGAAGGTTGTGATAACCTGTATCTGAACTGTGTAATGGATAAATTACCCTGTGCTAATTGCCAGGATGTTTGGGAGAAGGAGAATTAAGCCTATTGTTTTCTCAGGCCGAAAGGCTGCTGGAAATGTATAAGAACCCTGGGACACGATCCTGCTGCATCTCAGATCTGCTTTGGGTTTCAAGAGGGGGAAACCTTAAGCCACAAGGATTGAGATCCCCAGTCATTGACTGGAGTCACCCTGAATATGGACATAGAAATAGTCCAGAGGTTATAGTCCAAAAAGAACTTTTGGCAACTACAAGTTCACCTCCGTTATGTATCTGAACCTCAAGAATTGAATTCAAGTCTGTCTGTATATTGATCTTTCAACCAACTCTCTCTCTCTTTTCTTTTTTAATAAATGTTAGCTTAGTTAATAAGAATTGGCTATAAGCGTGTCTTTTGGGTAAATTATCAGAGGGGTAGCTGTGTTAGTCTGAATCTGTAAAAAGCAACAGAGGGTCCTGTGGCACCTTTGAGACTAACAGAAGTATCGGGAGCATAAGCTTTCGTGGGTAAGAACCGCACTTCTTCAGATGCAAGTAATGGAAATCTCCAGAGGCAGGTATATATCAGTGTGGAGATAACGAGGTTAGTTCAATCAGGGAGGGTGAGGTGCTCTGCTAGCAGTTGAGGTGTGAACACCAAGGGAGGAGAAACTGCTTCTGTAGTTGGATAGCCATTCACAGTCTTTGTTTAATCCTGATCTGATGGTGTCAAATTTGCAAATGAACTGGAGCTCAGCAGTTTCTCTTTGGAGTCTGGTCCTGAAGTTTTTTTTGCTGTAAGATGGCTACCTTTACATCTGCTATTGTGTGGCCAGGGAGTTGAAGTGTTCTCCTACAGGTTTTTGTATATTGCCATTCCTGATATCTGACTTGTGTCCATTTATCCTCTTGCATAGTGACTGTCCAGTTTGGCCAATGTACATAGCAGAGGGGCATTGCTGGCATATGATGGCATATATAACATTGGTGGACGTAACTAACCTCGTTATCTCCACACTGATTTATACCTGCCTCTGGAGATTTCCATTACTTGCATCTGAAGAAGTGAGGTTCTTACCCACGAAAGCTTATGCTCCCAGTACTTCTGTTAGTCTCAAAGGTGCCACAGGACCCTCTGTTTCTTTTGGGTAAGAGCTAAATTATCCTTTGACCTGGGGCTGGGACTTGGTCCTTTGGGATCAGGAGAACCTTTTCCCTTTTACTGGGGTATTGGTTTTCATAACCAGTCATCCCAATAAGGAGCAGTGCTGGTGGCGATACTGGGAAACTGGAGTGTCTAAGGAAATTGTTTGTGTGACTTGTGGTTAGCCTGGGGCTGTAACTCCCTGCTCTGAGCAATTTGTTCTGAGTTGATTGTCTCAGTTGTGTGCCACCAGAGACGGGATCGTTACACAAGCCCTTTATGGTGTTCACCGATGCCCCAGACACAGGGCTGGGTGCGGTGCCGAGGCAGGCCAATCCAAAGCGGGAGAAACACCCCATCATGTACCTGAGCAGGAAGCTGCTGCCCCGGGAGCAGAGCTATGCGGCCATGGAGAAGGAACGCCTGGCCCTGGGGTGGGCGCTTCAAAAGCTGCAGCTGGATCTATTTGGGTGGCGCTTCACGGTGTATCGGGACCACTCGCCCTGCCCTGGCTGCACCAGCTAAGAGGGGCCAATGCCGAGCTGGAGTCTGTCCTTCCAGGGTTATGAGATGGAGGTGGGTTAAGGGGGGTGCAAATGTTCTAGCTGATGGTTTGTCCCGGAGAGGGAGGCCTAAAGTGACCCCACTCACTTCGGTCTTGAAGAGGGGAGAGATGTGCCAAAGTGGGGATTTTCCCTTATGTTGCTTGTGAGTCTTACTGTTTTGCATGAATGCTGTGCGTGCCTCAGTTTCCCTGTGTATTGCACCAACGTCTGGGTGGTGGGAATAAGCGTGTGTGACTTTTGTGGGGGTTGCTCCAGCTCCCTGCAGGGATGCTGTGGCCGCCCCCTCGTAACCTGAGACCCAGGAGGGGGATGTGACTAGGTGACTCTTGGCCTGGGAAGTGAGACAAAGGCCGGAGAAGGAGCAACGGGCAGGGCAGGGGCCAGGCAGCTGGAAGTGAGTTGGTCTCGGCCGGCTTGGGGTGCAGCGGGAGGCAGAGCCCTGGCTCTAGGCTCCCCTCCCCGCAAGATGGACTTGGCTGAAAGTCACTGATTTCTGTGCTGACAAGTTCTGCCCTACGCCGTGTTCCTGTCGACTAATAAACCTTCCGTGTTACTGGCTGGCTGAGAGTCACGTCTGACTGCGAAGTGGGGGTGCAGGACCCTCTGGCTTCCCCAGGACCCCGCCTGGGCGGACTCGCTGTGGGAAGCGCACGGAGGGGCATATGCTGAATGCTCCCAGGAGAGACCCAGGAGGTGAAGCCGTGTGAGCTTTTTGCCCTGAAGACAGTCTGCTCCGAGGGAGAGGAGGCTCCCCAAAGTCCTGACTGGCTTCGTGGGGAGCAGTTCCAGAGCATCGCCCGGGGACCCTGTGACAC
This sequence comes from Chrysemys picta bellii, assembly GCF_011386835.1. Taxonomy (NCBI): domain Eukaryota; kingdom Metazoa; phylum Chordata; order Testudines; family Emydidae; genus Chrysemys; species Chrysemys picta. The sequence continues at coordinate 290,241,515 of NC_088792.1, read as the reverse complement.
ACACCAATCCCCCCCACAGACCCAGTAACCCCCCCCCACACCTGTACACACCGATCCCCCCACCTACCCCCACAGACCCAGTAACCCCCCCACACACACCTGTACACACCGATCCCCCCACCTACCCCCACAGACCCAGTAACCCCCCCACACACACCTGTACACACCGATCCCCCCACCTACCCCCACAGACCCAGTAACCCCCCCCACACACCTGTACACACCGATCCCCCCACCTACCCCCACAGACCCAGTAACCCCCCCACACACCTGTACACACCGATCCCCCCACCTACCCCCACAGACCCAGTAACCCCCCCACACACCTGTACACACCGATCCCCCCACCTACCCCCACAGACCCAGTAACCCCCCCAGACATCTGTACACACCGATCCCACCACCTACCCCCACAGACCCAGTAACCCCCCCACACACCTGTACACACCGATCCGCCCACCTACCCCCACAGACCCAGTAACCCCCCCAGACACCTGTACACACCGATCCGCCCACCTACCCCCACAGACCCAGTAACCCCCCCAGACACCTGTACACACCGATCCGCCCACCTACCCCCACAGACCCAGTAACCCCCCCAGACTATGCAGGACCACACCCGGAAAGAAAAACTTCCGCCACCTCTTCTGTCCTTCAAACAAGCCCCGCCCTGGCCACGCTCCCCATAGACCAGGACACACCAACTCAAGGTGTCACCACGCGCAGCTAGAACAACCGACCTATCTCCATGGCTCTGATGATTAACCTCCCGACAACACACCTCTCAAGGCCCTACACAGCCTGTCACAAGGTGTGTGTACCTTATCGGAGTGCCCCAACAGCAGCTGTGTGGGTGAAGCCAGACAGTCACTAAGCTCTCCAATGAACTCGCACAGGAAATGATAACAAGCCACAAAACACCACAAAGCGACGGCCAGGTCTGACCTCTCGGTCCTTGTCCTCAACGGGACCCGCACACCGTCCAAAGAAACTCCCACCTCAGCTAGACACTGAAACCCCTGGCGTGAGTGCAGACGCTGCCTTTCCGGCTCATCACAGCCTGTGACCCGTGAACCCCCGTTTGGCCCGGCCACAGGGGGTTAACGGGCCCCGGCAACCCACGGTCCCTGACTGGGCTGCACTGTGTGGCGCTGCGAGTCCTTCCCCAGGCCGCAGAGAGCTCGGCAGACAGCCCCAGAGAAAGGAGCCGGGGCCCGGGCTGCCCACAGCAGAGCCCACTGGGGCACGGGGCTCCGGGAGCAGCCGCCCCCAGCTGGGCACATGCCTGCCCGGGGCGGCCATGGGGACGGAGCCAGGCGCTCCGCCCGCTCTGCTGCCCCCCGGGCACACAGCCACAAGCACCCGCGGGTCCCAGGCTCTGAGCCCAGCACCCTGCCAGCGCCACAGGGAGGACTGCAGCTAGCCAGGGACATTTACCGTCCCCAGAGCCTGTGAGCTGAACCTAGCCAAGGTCCTGCACATGCCTGGCTCGCCCCCATCCCCGAGGCACTGCCGGCCCCCCGAGCACCTGCCCCGGCCCCACAGCCAAGCCCCATTCGTCACAGCCTGGGGAAGCCAGACAGAGCCATGGTGCAGGGAGCTGGGCCCGGGGGAGGGGCAAAGCAGCTGCCTTTCGGGGGTCTCTGCTCACGCCGGGAGAACGGGGCTGGGTCCTGCACGCTAAGGAGCCCAGATGGGCTGGCTGCCAGTCCCATAGCACTGAGGCCCATGACACAACCCCCACCCCCCACCTCCACTGGAGCCAGGCCTGCCAGGGTCAATATTTGTTCCACCACCAACAGGCTTCACTCCTGGGCCTGTCTGTGCCAGAGGAGGGAACAGCAGGATGTGGGGGGGGAGGGAGCAGGTGGGAAATGGGGGAGGGGAAGAGCCGAGTGCAGGCCGGGAAGGGGGGGCAGACAGGAAGCTGAAGGGGGGAGTGGGGCTTGCATCGTCCAGGGTGTCACTGCAGGGGTGGTTCCTGCTGGCCCCAGGCAGGGCAGGGCTGGGGGCCAAAGCCCACAAGCTCCCCCATGCACTGGCAGCTCCAGCCTCCTGCCCTAGATTTTATGGGGCTCGGGGCTATGTGCCTGCAGTGCTGGCGACCGACAGCAGAGGGCAGCAGCGCCCTGAGACGCTGCACCTGGGAGCAGGTAACTGCTGCCTGACCCCTGGGGGCACAGGTGGGGTGGGGGGGCAACCCGGAGCCCAGGGGCTCCTGACACTGCAAACCGCCCCCCTTGGAAAAGGCTTTTCCACTGCACGAATGATAGACCCCCCCCCACGGACCCAGACAGATGGACCCCCCTACCCAGAACAGACAGATCCCCCAACAGACCCCCCCAGACCCCCCCGGCTGACAGACGGACCCCCCCCAACCCAACCCATCACTGACTCCCCCACATGCCCCAACAGACCCCCCCACCTCCCTAACAAGCAGACGGACTCCCACACACACCCCAATCGCTGACTCCCCCACCCCCCGACAGACCCCCCCAGACCCCCACTGCTGACAGACTCCCCCATGCCCCCCCAACAGGCAGATGGACCCCCCCCAACCCCACCCATCGCTGACTCCCCCACACACCCCGACAGACCCCCCCCAGACCCTCACTGCTGACAGACTCCCCCATGCCCCCCCAACAGGCAGATGGACCCCCCCCAACCCCACCCATTGCTGACTCCCCCACACGCCCCGACAGACCCCCCACACCTCCCCACCAAGCAGATGGACCCCCCACACCCCATCTCTGACTCCCACACACCCCGACAAACAGACCCCCCACATACCCGCAACACCCCCATCACTGACAGACTCCCCACCCAACAGACCCCCCCCCCCCAACACCCCGTATGCCATCCCGATGCGGACACCTGCCCCCCCCCCCCAACAGAAACTTCCTCCCCTAACACTGACGGGGGGACACACATCCCACGAGCCCCACACAGTCAGCCAGGAAATCTGAACCCTTCTCCCCACCCCATGGCCGAGCAGCCAGAGCCCCCCACAGCTGCTGTGCAGTTTGCTCAGACACTGGGGTGATGCAGGACACCCTAGAAGAGAGCACGAGGCCTGGGCGGTGCAGCCCCCACTCCCAGGTCCCAGCCAGACTTCGCCCCACGGCCCCCTCGCCAGGGCGGGTTTGGTGACACTTTTCCTAAGGCTCCCAGCCCCAGGGGACCCACAGCACCTACATGGCCTGTGCTACAAGGGATTGCCCCGGGCTCCCTCCCCACCACGGCTGGCCAGGGCACGGGACCGAGCTGGGATCCGAGCAGGAGCAGGGAGGCGATGTTACTGCTGGGACCCCGGCCCACCGGCCTGGGGACGAGGACGGGTCGTGGGTTACAGACCCTGCCTGGGAGCGACGGAGCCCAGGAGCTGAGCAAGGGGCGACGGCATCAGTCTGGAAGTGCCTGCGTGGGGCGCACGTTTAAGGGGCTCGCCCGGCTAGCGAGGGAAGGGCCAATGTGACCTGAGGCTGGGAGCTGGAGCCAGGCATAGGGTTACCATACATCCGGATTTTCCCGGACATGTCCGTCTTTTTGGGCCTCAAATCCCCGTCCAGGGGGAAATCCCAAAAAGCCGAACATGTCCGGGAAAATAGGGAAGGGCCGGCACCGCTGGGTGCTGGCCCGGGGGCTGGCCCGGAGGTGCAGGGCCGGGGGCTGGGCCAGGCCCGGGGGTGCAGGGCCGGGGGTGCAGGGCCGGGGGTGCAGGGCCGGGGGTGCTGGGGCCAGGCCAGGGGTGCTCGGTCGGGCGCTGGCCCGGGGCCGGTACCCCAGGAGCCGAGCCAGGCTGGAGACGCTGGGGCCGGGGCTGGCTGCCGGAGGGAGCCGCTCGGTCGGGGGGGGCCGGGCTGGGCCGCGCCTCCTCCCCCCACCCCCCTCAGCTTACCTGCTGCCTGCTTCAGGCTTCCCGCAAATCAAATGTTCGCGGGAAGCAGGGGAGGGGGCGGAGACTTTGGGGAAGGGGTGGAGTTGGAGCGGGGGGCATGGGCGGGGCCGGGGCCCCGTGGAGTATCCTCTTTTTGGACACTCAAAATATGGTAACCCTAGCCAGGCAGAGCCAGCTGGGACAACGGCTGCGTCTCTACCCACGAGGGACGGGTGCCCGTCGCCGCACAATCCCCAGCCATCCAAGGTGGGACGTTTCTCTACAGCCCGGGACAGGCAGGAGGCCAGCCGGGAAAGTTGCCATTGGCCCCGGGACCGGCAATCTGGCAATCGCCTCCTGCGCCCCCGACCCCGACTCTGCTCGGCCTTTCCCCCGCCTGTGCCCCCCCGCCCCGACTCCGCCTGGCCTTTCCCCCCCGCCTGCCACCCTAACCCGACTCCGCTCCGCCTCCGCTCCGCCTCTCCCCCGCTCCGACTCCCGCCCGGCCTTTCCCCCGCCTGCGCCGCCCTGACACTGCCCGGCCTTGCCCCACCTGTTGCCCCACGGCACCGTTGCTCGCTGTGCACCCGGGGGCCGCTGGCGCTCCCACCCCCTCTGGAGAACCACACTGCCCAGCCCCCCGCTCCCACCCACGCAGCAACAGCGTCCCTGGTGCCCTGCACTGACCGCTCACAGGCGAGCCAGGCCCTTCGGTCACCGGGGGACCCGGAGACCCCTAGGACCCAGCCCCAGGGAAGCCTGGCTCTGCCGCCCTCCGAACAGCCACCTCAGCTGCACCCACACCACACGCAAGCTAAGCAGGGTCGGCTCAGATCCCTCCTCGGATGGGAGACTGCTAAGGAATACTTAGGGGGTGCAGGGCACCCTCCCCCCCAGCAGCGCCGGCCCGACGCGGGGGTCACCGCGCCGCCCCTTCCCCCTGGCGGCGCCGGCCCGACGCGGGGGTCACCGCGCTGCTAGCGGTCCCATCTTTAGGACGACACGTGACACTCCTGGTTCCTATCCCCTTCCCCTGCCAGTAGAGCGCCGGGCAGGGTGCCGTGGTGCCCTCCAGCCCCGGGTAGAGGCACAGACACAGTGCTTAGGCGGCTCAGATGAAACTCCATCCCTGCATGGCACCTCAGCTCCCCCCATGGAGCCAGGGGGATCCGGCCACAAGCCCCCCAGAATCACAGGGAGGCTGGGTTTAGCCAATAGGGGAGAAACGGCTCATTAACCCTGCAAGCGCCAGAGACCCCTGGGAGGAAACTAACCAGGAAACAGCCACCCCTCTTCACCCACCAGGAGTCCTGCTCTGCCCCGCCCCCACCCCTGCTTCCACCCCAGCCTTTCAATGGGCCAGCCACCCCCCCAGCTCACTCCCCAAGGGACACCCCCGACCAGCTTGGCCTAACAGTGAAATCCTTGCTGGTCTTAAACATAAAAAAGAAGCTCACAAGAAGGGGAAGATTGGACAAATGACCAGGGAGGAGTATGCTCAGGCGTGCAGGAGTGAAATCAGGAAGGCCAAATCACACTTGGAGTTGCAGCTAGCAAGAGATGTTAAGAGTAACAAGAAGGGTTTCTTCAGGTATGTTAGCAACAAGAAGGTGGTCAAGGAAAGTGTGGGCCCCTTCCTGAATGTGGGAGGCAACCTAGTGATAGGTGATGTGGAAAAAGCTAATGTACTCAATGCTTTTTTTGCCTCTGTCTTCACAAACAAGGTCAGCTCCCAGATTGCTGCACTGGGCAGTACAGCATGGGGAGAAGGTGACCAACCCTCTGTGGAGAAAGAAGTGGTTCGGGACTATTTAGAAAAGCTGGACGTGCACAAGTCCATGGGGCCGGATGCGCTGCATCCGAGGGTGCTAAAGGAGTTGGCGGATGTGATTGCAGAGCCATTGGCCATTATCTTTGAAAACTCATGGAGATCGGGGGAGGTCCCGGATGACTGGGAAAAGGCTAATGTAGTGCCCATCTTGAAAAAAGGGAAGAAGGAGGATCCGGGAAACTACAGGCCAGTCAGCCTCACCTCAGTCCCTGGAAAAATCATGGAGCAGGTCCTCAAGGAATCCATTTTGAAGCACTTAGAGGAGAGGAAAGTGATCAGGAACAGTCAGCATGGATTCACCAAGGGCAAGTCATGCCTGACTAACCTAATTGCCTTCTATGAGGAGATAATTGGCTCTGTGGATGAGGGGAAAGCAGTGGACGTGTTATTCCTTGACTTTAGCAAAGCTTTTGATACGGTCTCCCACAGTATTCTTGCCAGCAAGTTAAAGAAGTATGGGCTGGATGAATGGACTATAAGGTGGATAGAAAGCTGGCTAGATCGTCGGGCTTAACGGGTAGTGATCAATGGCTCCATGTCTAGTTGGCAGCCGGTTTCAAGCGGAGTGCCCCAAGGGTCGATCCTGGGGCCGGTTTTGTTCAATATCTTCATTAATGATCTGGAGGATGGCGTGGACTGCACCCTTAGCAAGTTTCCAGATGACACTAACTGGGAGGAGTGGTAGATACACTGGAGGGTAGGGATCAGATACAGAGGGACCTAGACAAATTAGAGGATTGGGCCAAAAGAAACCTGATGAGGTTCAACAAGGACAAGTGCAGAGTCCTGCACTTATGACGGAAGAATCCCATGCACTGCTACAGACTAGGGACCGAATGGCTAGGTAGCAGTTCTGCAGAAAAGGACCTAGGGGTCACAGTGGGACAGTGAGAAGCTGGATATGAGTCAACAGTGTGCCCTTGTTGCCAAGAAGGCTAACGGCATTTTGGGCTGTATAAGTAGGGGCATTGCCGGCAGATCGAGGAACGTGATCGTTCCCCTTTATTTGACATTGGTGAGGCCTCATCTGGAATACTGTGTCCAGTTTTGGGCCCCACACTACAAGAAGGATGTGGAAAAATTGGAAAGAGTCCAGCGGAGGGCAACAAAAACGATTAGGGGTCTGGAGCACATGACTTATGAGGAGAGGCTGAGGGAACTGGGATTGTTTAGTCTCCAGAAGAGAAGAGTGAGGGGGATTTGATAGCTGCTTTCAACTACCTGAAGGGGGGTTCCAAAGAGGATGGAGCTCCGCTGTTCTCTGTGGTGGCAGATGACACAACAGGGAGCAGTGGTCTCAAGTTGCAGTGGGGGAGGTCCAGGTTGGATATTAGGAAACACTATTTCACTAGGAGGGTGGTGAAACACTGGAAGGGGTTCCCTAGGGAGGTGGTGGAGTCTCCTTCCTTGGAGGTTTTTAAGGCCCAGCTTGACAAAGCCCTGGCTGGGATGATTTAGTTGGGGATTGGTCCTGCTTTGAGCAGGGGGTTGGACTAGATACCTCCCGAGGTCCCATCCAACCCTGATATTCTATGATTCTGTGACAACAGAGGACCTCTGCTAGCTCAGCCCTACCCCTGCCCAAACTCTGCTGGTGCCCCTCACTCCCGACCCGCAGCTCCCTGCTAGCCCAGCCCTGGGTTCCCCCCAGCTCTGACTGTGCCCCTCACTCCCAACCCCAATCCCAGGTGCGGGCTGCCCACACACACAGATCTGCCAATGGCACCTCTCCCCCTTATTTATAGAGTTCAAGCCGAGCAGGACCACTATGATCATCTAGTTGGAGCCGCTGCGTCCCGCAGGCAGAAGATTCCCCCCCCTCCCCCCCCACCCGTGACCCTGCACCAGCCCCTAGCACCTGGCTGAGCTAGTGGGTCTTGTGACAAACCTCCATCGTTACACAAGCTGCCCTGGCCGGTCTGACCCCTGACAGAGACGCCCATCCCACTGAATTGTGCTACCATCCACAGCTCACGCCTAGTCTGAACGACCCAGCGTCCACCCCCAGCCGTGGGGCTGAGCGCTCTAGTGCTGATCCTTGCCCTGGCAGGTACCCCCGTCCCTCCATGCAACGTGCTCTGCTGATGCCCCTCACTCCTGACCCTGACCCTGGGCTCCCCCCAGCCCTGCCAATGCCCCTCGACGCGGCAGCCTCCAGCCCGGGAAGTCTGTGCCCAGGAGAGGCCCGGCAGATGGACTTCGTGGTGGAGACAGAGGCCCAGCCAGCTGCAGCCTAGTTCCGGGCTCCCAATGGGGATGGGACGGTCCCCCGTGAAGCCCTTCAGAGTTCGCAACCACCCCTGGCTCTTGGCCAGAGCACTCCCCCCCCCCCCACCTGCCCCAGGGCCTGGGACCGCTGCAGTCAGCACGGCTGGGGCGCCAGGGCTTTCCGTGCTGAGCCAGGAACAAAGCGGCTGTTTGTGGAGGGCAGTGTGGCCGGAGCCAAGGAAGGGCCTGGAAGCGGCGGGGAGTGGAGGACAGATTATTCATCGGGCTGGAGCTGGCAGGGGGTTCAGGCTATTCTCACAGTAAATCAGCCAGGCAGACAAAGCGGATGCCCCTCCCCCCTCGGCCCAGCCCAGACCCCCAGCACCGAGCCCAGCCCACCCCGGGGCAGGAGCACCTGCTGCAAACCAGCCCTGAGACCCACAGCCTGACAGCCACGATCCCCCGCAGGCCCTTCTCCCCTCGGCACTGCCCCCCCCACCCCGCTAGCCTGCCCCAGGGCAGCTGGGGCTTGACACAAATTCACCTGTGAAGGGCGCCAGGACCAGCCCATTAACCCCTGAGCCACACAGCCCCCCCCCCCGCAGGGACTCGCCCTGGGGCCCCGCCCCAACAGGGCCCAGCTGCTGGGCTTTGGGACAGGGACGAGCCCAGACACATCTGCCCCCACCGTGCCCGGCGCAGGGCAGCCAGTGGGACAGGCGGGCGCTCCCCACTGCCTGGCCTGATCGTTACCAGCCAGGCAGTGCCTGAAGGCTGCAACGTGCCAAGTACAGTCCCCATGATGGTCCCGGTGCATTTCCAGCCAAGCCTGCGTGTTTATGTAATAACAGAGCCCGCACGGCCCTGCGGTGCCCCTCAGTCCTGACCCACAGCCCCCTGCTAGCCGAGCCCCGCCCCTCCCAGCTCTGCCAGTGCCCCTCAGTCCCCACCTGCAGCCCCGATATCCCAGCCCTGCCCCCCCCCCAGCTCTGCCAGTGCCCCTCAGTCCTGACCCACAGCCCCCTGCTAGCCGAGCCCTGCCCCTCCCAGCTCTGCCAGTGCCCCTCAGACCCCACCTGCAGCCCCAATATCCCAGCCCTGCCCCCCTAGCTCTGCCACTGCCCCTCAGTCCTGACCCACAGCCCCCTGCTAACCGAGCCCTGCCCCTCCCAGCTCTGCCAACACCCCTCAGTCCCCACCCATGGACGCTTGCAAGCCCAGCCCTGGACTCCCTGAGCCTCAGCTCTGCCAGTGCCCCTCAGTCCCCACTGGCAGCCCCGATATCCTAGTCTGTCCCCCCAGCTCTACCAGTGCCCCTCACTCCCCTCCCGCAGCCCCAATATCCCAGCCCTCCGCTCCCTGACCCCCAGCTCTGCCAGTGCCCTTCAACCCCAACCCCACAGCCCCCTGCTAGCCCAACCTTGGGCTTCCCACAGCTCTGCTGGTGCCTCTCAATCCTGATCTGCAGCCCCCCCCCCCAATGACCTGCAGTCCTTGATGCTATCTCCCTTATCTAGACACAGCTGGATGAGTTGGTGTCTGTACTGGGGCCAGAGGGTGCTCGGGTCTAGACATTCCCCCCAGTCTCTGAGACAGGCACCGGCTGGAGCCCCAGCCCCTCGGGGCGCAGTGGGGAGAGTCGCCCCCAGGAGAAGGGCCTGGGTCAGAGTGGGGTCCCCATGTTGGGCACTCAGGCTGGGCCGGCTCGGCTCCACAGGGACAACCTGGCCAATCCAGACCCAGACCCCAAGCAGGGCCGCTCTGCACAGCTGTCCCCCTGACACAGCCTGCTCCATACCCCACACCCCGTTCCCTGCTCCACACCCCGCTCTCTGCAGCCTGCTCCACACCCCGCTCCACACAACTTCCTTTGCAGCCTCAGCCGCAGGAAACCCCCCAGCCTGTGACAACAAGCAACCCCCAGCCAGCTGGGCAGGGGCCATGAGCAAACACCATCGCCACAGGATACGGCAGCCCAGCCCAGCCCACGGCCCCTTTGGCGTTGGGGGTCGGGGCTGGGCCCCACTCGGTGCCCGGGCGATGACAGGTGCCCTGAATCGCCAGCCGCGGCTATGCCCGGAGCCGGGCCCGGCTCTGGCGCAGTGCAGCAGCCCCGGGGTCAGCGTCCTGCCGGCTCTGGGGTGGAGCACAGCGAGCTGGTCTGGGGTCCCCGGCACCGGGCACAGAGGGGCCCAGCAGGGGCAGGCGTTGGAAGCGGGCACAGGACCGCGGCCCGTCCCAGGGAGCGACGCTGACCAGGCCGGTGCCCACGCCCGGGACTCCCGCTGCCCCCGGGCACCGAGGCATGGGCTGGCCCCACTCCACGGGACCCCCCAGGCTCCGGGAGGAGCAGCCGGGCCAGGCCCCCCCGAGCCCCAGGGCCCACCCCAGAGCCAGCTGCAGCGGCGCAGGGGGACGCCGGGCCGGTACCTTTCAGCGAGCTGATCTCGTGCTGGATGCAGCGGGACGCGGCCATGGCGGGTCCGGACAGCCGCTGCCTCCCGGTCCTGCCCGGCTCTGCGGGGCCGGCTCCGGGGGGCGGGGCTCCACCGGGCCCCGCCCCCCGGGCCCGCGCCAGCCAATCCGGGGCCGGGGCTGCGCCCATTCATTCATCTGCGAGCGCGGCTACTGCGGCAGCGCGGGACGCGCCGCCCCCTCCCCTCCCCCCCCGCCGCATCTACGCCGGGCCGGGCCCCTCCCCCGACTCAACTGGCTTCAAATAATGAGATTTTAGAACAAGACGGAACCTTAGCCCCCCCCACGCCCCCTCAGGCCCCTCCCCCACACCCCCTGTGCCCCCTCCCCCCCCCTCCCCCCCTGCACCAGGGCACCCGCACCTCCCACTGCCCCTGCAACGGGGGGGGGGTTCCCCGTGACCCCCGACCCAGGCACTCGGTTTGGGGAAAACTCCAAATGCCGCCCGCGGTGCCTACGCCCGGCAGGGGCGGCACAGGGCGGGCGCTGGCCCCAGAGATGGCTGGTGCCACGGGCCAGCTGAGCCCACGGGGCCTATCCCCTGCACCCCCTGCATGCACAGGGGCCTGGCCCCACAGGACGCCTCCCGCACCAAGGCCCCCAGGCTCTCGCTGAGAACAACCCGCTGGAGAAGCCAGACCCTGCCCGGCTCTGGGCCTAGCCCCGCACCGGTACATTCATGGCCCCTCTAAGGGCCAGTCGTAGTCAGCCCCAAGCGCTCCGGCCTGGCCCCGCACCGGTTCATTCATGGCCCCTCTAAGGGCCAATCGTAGTCAGCCCCAAGCGCTCCGGCCTGGCCCCGCACCGGTTCATTCATGGCCCCTCTAAGGGCCAGTCGTAGTCAGCCCCAAGCGCTCCGGCCTGGCCCCCCGCCCGCCGCCCTGCCAGGGTAGATCTGCACAGCAAAGAGAAACCCACGGCTGGACCGGGGCAGCCGGCTCGGGCTCTGGGGACCCCGCAGAGCTCGGCTCCGTTGCCAGCTCGCCTGAGCACCCTCAGAGCGGTCTGCAGCTCAGCGCCCAGCGGTGCGATGTGGGGCACGGGGCAGCACCATGACTGCGAGGCGCAGGGTGGCCACCATCCTACCAGCCCAGTGTCCTACTGTGCCGGGCGGCAGCCTGGGCCCAGTGCTTGGCCCAGCCAGGAGGCAGCTGCTTGCTCCCAAGCAGGGGACAGGAGCCGACCCGGGGCAGGTAGGGGGCTCTGAGCTCAGGGTTCCTGGGAGGCTGGCTCTGGCCCCACAGCTCTGCCTAGAGATGCGGAGCTGCTTCCACAGCCCCATGGGAGGGGCAGACCCCACCGGGCATGGCTGACAATGGCCCCGGGGGCTGGAGAGTGGGCAGCACGTCCCAGGGAGCCCCCCAAGGAAGAGAGGAGCAGTGAACATGACCCATGGGGGAATGGTCCCTGAGGCCCTGCCCCTCCCCCCATAACCACCCCATGCACACCTAGGGCACAGGCCCTGCCCCTCCCCCCATGCATGCTCAGGGCACATGCATGGACACGACAGGTCCCGCAGCGTCCCAGGGGGACCAGGCCCTGCACGCCCAGGGACGCTGTCCTCGCTGCAGGGCTGGGGCTGGGCTCTGCGTCCTGGCAGGCTACTCCCTGCCTGGTGCCAGCTCTGTGCTAGTGCTGCAGGAGGGTAATAAATCCAGAGCAGGAGGCCCCATGCCAGGGCTAGCCGTGGGGTGTAGCACTGTGCTGACACCACCCTGCTGGGAGCCCACAGGGCAGCAGGCGGGAGAGGATGGGCAGGGGGTCAAGCCTACCCTGCAGCTTCCCCGTGCCAGGGCAGGGGATACGGAGCTTCGTCCCAAAGCAGCTTTGGGGGCGACTCCCTCGAGGAATCCCAGCTCGGCCCTGCTCTGGCCCCAAAGTCGGCACTGGAGGTGGAGCTGCCCCCGGGGCTGGGGGCTGCAGGCTGGGGGTGCACCAGGCCTAATGGGGGCTGGGAGGCCTCAGGAGCTGGCACTGCCAGGCCGGCGGCTCCAGCCTCAGCCCACGCTGGGAACTAGCCACAGCCCCTCCTTGCCATTCCCCCCCATCCTGGCCCTGCACCCTCCCACAGCCCACTCGGCAGGATCGACTCCCGCAGTCACGGCCCCTCCAAGGCCCTGGCCGGGCTCAGCACCTCCTCACCCTGCCAGCCAGCATGGCCCATGGTCCTCTCCAGCTCCCCCCCAGCACCTATCCCCAGTCCCCGTGCTCAAACAGCCACGGCGCACCGCCCCCTCACCGCCTGCCAGGGATCTCCAGCAGCAGCCAAGCCCCGGGGGAATTCACCTCGGGGGGACCGGCCGCGCTGGCCCCAGGCGGGGAAGCAAAGCACCCGGGAACACAAGCACAGACAGAATGGCAGTGACAACCCCAGCACCCTCTCCTCAGGGAGCTGCCCCAGGACCAGCAACGGGCCAGGCATGGAACCCAGGAGTCCTGAGCACTTTAACCAGGAGACCAAGTGGCGCCTCTCAGCGCCCATGAGGCACGAGCCCAGGGGGGGCTGCAGCGAGGACTCATCCGGAGAGGGGATACCGGTTATCCGAGGGCAGGGTGCCCGGGACGGATGGCGAGGCAGCGCAGTGCCCCCAGGGCAGGCGGGAGTAGCAGACCCTAGCAGGATGGGGACTGAACCTGCGACCAGCAGCCCCTGCTCCAGCCCTGAGGAGGCCAGTGCCGGGGGGAGGAACAGCCAGCCTAACGCTGCCCCAGCCACGTCAGCACCCAGCTCAGCACCCCTGCAGGGGACCCCCGCTCAGCCAGCCGGGGGTGGCGGGCTCAGGGCTCCCCTTGGCAAGACGGCTCTGCTAGGGCTCCGACCGCACCCTGCTGGCAGGGCCCAGTCTGCAGGGGCAGCACGAGCCGGGCACACGCCAGCCCCGGGCAGCGCCATGCTGTCCCTCCCGCATAGGGCAGAGATGGGGCACGGCGAGGACGCAGCCCCCCAGGGCCAGACACAGCTGGGGGCCACGCTCCATACCCATGGGCAGGCACAGGGGGCACAGCAACAGAGTAGGGCATGGGCACGGCCGGGGCTGGGAAAGCCACAGCCCCTGACAGCGACACGCCTCCCCCTGCCAGGGTCCCGCCAGGGTCCCACCGGGCTCTGTCCCCTCCCCACGTATTCCAGACACTCTAGGCAGAACGGCACCTGCATCCCGGGACTGGCCCAGCCAGGGACCTCCAGGAGTTCCCCTCCCTGGGGCTCATCCACACCCTCATGCCCAGCTGTGCTCCGCACGCCCCCAGCAGCCCAGAGTTGGGGGGCAGCAGCCTGCCCGTCAGCCTCCCGAAGGGGCAGACCAGGCCACATGCATTTCCCCTTTAAGGGGCAGGCCTGTCTGGGAGGGCGGGGGAGGCCTTGCACAGAGCCAGCCCCCAGCTCCCCCTGCATCTGTCAAGCCTGGAGACTGCCCTGGCGGCTCAGAACCAGAGACCTGGACAGGGCTGGGAGGGGAGGTCCAGGGGAGGGCTGGGGTGAGGGGCGGGGGGGGGGAGGGCTCTAGGGGAAGCCAGACTTGTTTAAATAGCTACAGAGATTCCATTGCTATTGACATGCGCCCAAAGCCCTGGGCTCCAGAGAGCCTGTAATCCCAGCCAGCACCCGCCCGTCTGACACCCGCCCCACCGCAGCTCTGTTCCCAAACCCCCAGCCCTCCCACAGAGCCCCCACACGCACCCCTGCCCTCCCGTGCTACCAGAGCCCCCTCCACCATCCCCACACGCACCCCGGCCCTGTCCCCCCAGCGCACACCCCTGCCCCCCCATGCTCCCAGAGCCCCCTCCACCCATCCCCACACGCACCCCGGCCCTGTCCCCCCCAGCGCACACCCTTGCCCCCCCATGCTCCCAGAGCCCCCTCCACCCATCCCCACACGCACCCCGGCCCTGTCCCCCCCAGCGCACACCCCTGCCCCCCCGTACTCCCAGAGCTCCCTCCATCCATCCCCACACGCACCCCGGCCCTGTCCCCCCCAGCGCACACCCCTGCCCCCCCGTACTCCCAGAGCTCCCTCCATCCATCCCCACACACACTCCGGCCCTGTCCCCCCAGCGTACACCCCTGCCCCCCCATGCTCCCAGAGCCCCCTCCATCCATCCCCACATGCACCCCGGCCCTGTCCCCCCCAGCGCACACCTCTGCCCCCCATGCTCCCAGAGCCCCCTCCACCCATCCCCACACGCACCCCGGCCCTGTCCCCCCAGCGCACACCCCTGCCCCCCCGTACTCCCAGAGCTCCCTCCCTCCATCCCCACACACACTCCGGCCCTGTTCCTCCAGCGCACACCCCTGCCCCCGCCCTGCTCCCAGACCCTTGCAGAGGGCTCAGCAGGGTCTCACACACGGGGCAAGGGGGGGCCCTGCAACAGGATCTCACAGACGTGTCCTGAACTGCCCTGGGCCTGCTGCAGGTGCGTCTCAGAGGGAGGATGGGGCAGCTATCAGAGCCAACCCCCTTTTCCATAGGGCCCCCGGGGGGAACAGCACCCCCCAGCATTATGCAGTGCACTCCCCGCTCCAAGCCAGTGGATCCACCTGGACCCCAAACCCACAGCAGCTGCCAGCTCCTGTGGCGCAGACGTCACCCCGGAGCCCAGCTGGGCCCCAGACACAGTCGCTCCGGCCTTCCCAGCATTTACAGCCCCAGCCTCACGGCGCCCTCTGGGCCCAGGGATGAGGCCATGGGGCCTGGTGGGCCCAGCAGGGCAGCTGGTGCCCAGCGGGTATCTGGCGCCGGGCCCCCAAAGTCAGTGCGTGCAGGTGCTGGGGTCCTGCCCAACCCCGGCTCGCTCAGCCTGAACATATCAGAGGGGGCAGCCCTGCCTGCCCACATCAGCCCAGGCCCCAGAGCCTGGCTCCAGCCACCCCCCACGGCCCTGCCTGGCTCATCCTAGATGCCCCTGGCCCCGAACCCCAGCCCTGGCAGCTGGTCCCATCAGAGCCGAGCCCCGCGCCGGACGAAGGGCTCCTGCCGGCAGTGCCTGGTATGCCCTATTATGGGAACAAGCACACGGGCGCTCCCCTGGCCCAGCCCAGGCGCTCGGAACAGGAGCCCCAGCCCCCCCGGAGCACCATGGGGCCAGCCGGGGGGCAGGGCTGGTACCTTTGTATCTCTCCCGCACCTCCTCGTAGGCTTGGATAAAGTCCTTCTCCTCCGGGTTGGGGGGCAGGCTGCCGAGGCTGAAAGCGGCCATGGGTCAGCGCAGCGAGAGCTCCTGGTGTCTCTCATGGGTGCCGAGCAGGGGCTGGGGCTGGCAGGCATGGACCGTGAGAGCCCAGCCCAGCCCAGCTGCTGGACTGACATTCCAGCCGGCCTGGCCCTACCCCTTAAAGGAACAGCCGCCCACGGCTCCAGGGCTGGGAGGAGCCGGCCCACGCGGCCTGCCCCCTGCGGGGCAAAGCCAGGATAAAGGGGGTGCTGAGCCCCTCGCCCTGGCACGGCACCCACTGTACAGCACTGCAGGAAGGGAGCAGGGCCGAGCCCCATATCACTCGGAGGGAGGGGCACAAGCCAGGGCTCCCCATACTCACCTCTGACCCACTTCACCATCCAGGGTGCGGCGGGACATCCAGCCCACCCCGCCCCCAAGCCCAGCGAGCCGGGGATGGCCCAGACAGAGTCCGATGGGGAATTATCCCCCGGCCCCAGACAGGCCAGGACCCGCGGCCCTTCCAGAGCACCCAGAGCCGTGAGCCGGCCTAGTGACCGCTGCCCAGACACTGGATGCAGCCAGCTCGGGGGTGCAGCGCGGCCGCCCACGGCTAACGCACAGGGCAGCTGGGCAGCCCAGCCAGATGACACATGCAGCTGACGCAGCAGAGGGAATTGGGGACAGGCCAGTCACAGACACGGCGCTGTCGGGAACGAAGGACGAAGCCCAGCATCCTGGCACCGGAACACAGGCCTCGGGGGCTTGGGGCAGCACAGGCTGGTGGGTGCCCCCCGCCCCCCCGCCGGCCTGGTCGCAGCGAGCTGGAGATGCAGGAGCCTGCAGAACAGAGCTCCCGGCACAGATCATGGCAGCCCCAGAGCGCCCGCGGCTGAGCACTGGGGGACGGGAATGCGCCTCGGGGCCAATCGCCCGGCCTCTGCCGCTCAGTGGCTGTCCGAGCATCCGGCTCTGTCTGTCTGCCCCCCCTCTTCCCGATTTCCTCCTAGGGCGAATGGCAACTCCACTTTGCTCACCAGACCCCCGCAGCCTGCACCCCCCCGAGGAGCCAGTGCCCTTCACCTGCAGCTCCCCCCACAGACCGCCCAGCTCCTCCCCCGCCCCGCAGCTCTGCCAGGGTAGCTGGAAATGCCTCTGCTCCTCCTCCCCTGCTGCGTCCAAGCCAGGCCGAATCCTGTGGCAGTGAATCCACTTGCACGGCCCTTTCCCCGAACTCCCTGGCCATCGGCGGCTCCCCGACCTGGCTGGGCTGCACACGTAGTGCATGAGGCTCCTTCAGAAGGGACCACGTCCTTTTATCACGCGGCGCATTCACCCCCGGCTTGTCCCCGGCAGCCAGGCGACCCGGGGGATTTGTAAAGCCCCGTCTCTGAACTCAGGCCCTGCCACGTTTCCAGCTGCCCCCTCCCTGCGCTCAGATTCCCCTCGTCCCCACGGCAGGGCCCGACACCCCCACTCCCCAGCATGGATGCCACTGGCCAGGACACAGCCTCTGCTCTGCCCCGGCTCCTGGGCATGCGCTGGCCTCGCTGCCACGGCCCATGTGC
The DNA here is from genome assembly GCF_011386835.1 of Chrysemys picta bellii. Classification (NCBI taxonomy): domain Eukaryota; kingdom Metazoa; phylum Chordata; order Testudines; family Emydidae; genus Chrysemys; species Chrysemys picta. The sequence continues at coordinate 290,224,405 of NC_088792.1, read as the reverse complement.
ACGCATGGGCTCATGGTGCCAGCCACCGTGCCAGGGCGCTGGGCGCCCCCAATGCACAAGCAAAACCCCTGGCAGGTACCCGTGCCCTGCCCCAGCTGTGCCAGGGACCCGGCCGGCGAGGGCACAGAGCTGGGGGCTGGCGAGGGCACAGAGCTGGGGGCCGGTGCAGTCGGTGCGCAGGCTCTGCAGCAAGGTGCATCTGGCCGAGCCCCCGCGCCCCAGGCCGGTGACTGCCACGGGCTGGGATTTGCAGGGTGACTCACTGCTATTCTGAGCTGTCGGGCCCCCATCTGGCTCCGGGACGGCATCTCATTTGCAGCTGCTCCAAGTCAGGCAGCGGGAGGCCGACAGGCCAGGTGCCCGTCCCTGTGCCAGGAACGCTGGTGAGTCACTGGGAGAACCAGGTGGAGGCGGGAGCCCCACACGGGAGGAGGGAGCATCAGCCCTAAATTTAGCTGCCCAAAGCCTCGGGTAACCCAATCTGGTGCGAAGGGCTCAGCGGGAGGGAGGGACAGAGCCTGGCGCCCGACAGAAATAGCGCGGAGGGAATTCATTCACCGCCAGGGACATGCCGGCCACTGCCCACAGGCACAGCACACAGGACGGCACTGCGAGCACTGCTCAAGGGCAGAGGGGCTCGTCCAGGGCCATGCTGCCCGGCCGGGGCGTGGACAGGCCGGAGCCGATGGGGACCCAGCTCTGCCTGGCACTCGGGGACTGGTGCAGGGAGGCTGCAGCCACGCAGGGTCCGTGCCACCCACAACCCTGGGGAAATCCCTCGCTGCGGCGTCGCTGCGCCGGGCCCTGAGCCGGATCGGTCCCACGCCCGAGCTGCTATCATCCCCTGCCCCTCCCCCCCACGGCGCATGCCCCCGCTCCATGGCGCACCCCTCCCCTCACCACCAACCCCCCCACACACACACCTGGGCACCCCCCGCCCCCACGCACAGTCCCCCACCCCACAGCACACTCCTCCACCAACCCACACACACGCACCTGGGCACCCCCCAGCACAGACCCCCACCCCACAGCACACCCCTCCACCAACCCGCACCTGGGCACCCCCCGCCCCCACCTCCCAAACACAGACCCCCGCCCCACAGCACATACACATGCAAACCACAGCCCAGAGCACCCCCTGCCCCTCCCCCCACGATGCATGCAGCCCACCCCCGCCCCCCAGCACACCCCTCCCCTCACCCCACCACCAACCCCCACATCCCTGGGCACTCCCTGCCCCCACCCCCCAGCACAGACCCCCACCCCACGGCCCCCTCCACCAACCCCCACAAATGCACCGCAGCCCAGAGCAAGCTCCCCCCACCCCACCCCACTGCAGGGCACCAGGGGGAAAGCACAGATAAACCCACCCCACTGCGCTGGCTCACCCAGCATCTAGGCAGACACTGGCAGACCCTGCCAGGAGCTCGATGGCAAACCCCCCAGGACCAGGGCATCTGGGATGCGGGGCAAGAAGCCCCCCACCAGGGAGCCCCCCAGCCCCCCTCACTCCAGTGCTCACTCGGGGTGCAGACCCTGTCACCCCACGCAGAACCACCCACGGAACTGAAGGCACCAAGCCCACCCAGAGATAGCCCCTGCCCCACAGTGCCTGCACCACGCAGAGCCACCTCCGCGAGCCCCCCCCCCCGCCCATACCACTCACAGGCCCACCCCCCCACGGAGCCCCATCCCAGTTCCACTCAAAGCACCATTCCCCCAGTGCCCCACCCACACCAGTCAGAGCCCCGCCCCCCACAGCCCCCAGTGCCCACACCCACACCAGTCAGAGCCCCGCCCCCCACAGCCCCCAGTGCCCACACCCACACCAGTCAGAGCCCCGCCCCCCACAGCCCCCAATGCCCCCCATCCCGGTCAGAGCCCCTCTTACAGTCCCGAGTGCCCCCATATCAGTAAAAGGTTTGCCCCACCCCCACAGGCCCCAGTGCCCCCCATATTGGTCAGAGCCCCGCCCCACACAGCCCCACCCATACCAGTCACAGCCTGGCTCTCCCCACAGCCCCACACCGGTACAGGTCAGAGCCCCCCCCACTACCATACCCACAGCTCCCAGTGCCAGCCCCGCCCCTACCACTCAGAGCCCCCCCATCAGCTCCGCCCCCCCCCAGAGGTTAAAGCCCCACCCCCAGTCCCCTCCTTACCGGTCAGAGCCCCTCCCACAGCCCCCCTTAGAGCTCCGCCCCCACCCCGGGTGACTCAGTGCTTCTGCGGTCACCAGCTGCTTTGGCTGGGCCAGGCCCTGTCCCGGGCCTCAGGCCTTATCCCCACAGCGCCCCCCGCAGACGGGGCAGGGCTGGAGACGCCCCCTCCCAGGCTGTAGCAGGGGGCTCTGCCCTCCCGGTGGGCTGCGGGGGGTCGGCGTGCCCCCTGCAGGGCAGGGGGGGGTCACGGGCTCTGGATGCGGAGCTGTTGGCTGACTTGTTCCCACTGCCCGTCTGTCCTGCGTGTAGCAGCCGCGGCCCCGGTGCAGCGCGGCCCGTCCCCAGAGCCCCACAGCACAGCTCTCAGCCGTGCCAGGCGCCGGCCAGACGCTCTGTGGGCTGCATGGGCATCAGGGTGCACCTTCAACCAGTGCGAGGGCATCCTGGGGGGCCGGGGGCTGCAGGGAGACCTCCCCCCTCACATTGACTGGAGCTGAGGAAACCCCACGGGCCCATCTGGTCAGTCCCTGGGGCCTGGGCATGTTTGGCCTGGGGGCCCTCTGCCCCGGTCCCTGGGCTCTGCCCATCCTGGTCTGAAATGAGCCCACACCCCAGGGGGGTGACTCCCAGTCCCCATCCCGCTGCCGGGGGCTTCTCTGGGACCTTCCACCTGTCACGGAGTCCCCGGGCGATGCTCTGGAACTGCTCCCCACAAAGCCAGTCAGGACTTTGGGGAGCCTCCTCTCCCTCGGAGCAGACTGTCTTCAGGGCAAGAAGCTCACACGGCTTCAGCTCCTGGGTCTCTCCTGGGAGCATTCAGCATATGCCCCTCCGTGCGCTTCCCACCGCGAGTCTGCCCAGGTGGGTCCTGGGGAAGCCAGAGGGTTCTGTACCCCCACTTCGCAGTCAGACGTGACTCTCAGCCAGCCAGTAACACAGAGGTTTATTAGATGACAGGAACATGGTCTAAAACAGAGCTCATAGGTCCAGCGAACGGGACCCCTCGGCCGGGTCCATTCTGGGGCCCAGCCCTCCCTTCCAGTCCCCAGACAGCTCCAAACTCCAACCCCCTCCAGCCCCTCCTTCTCTGGGCTTTGTCTCTTTCCCAGGCCAGGAGGTCACCTGATCCCTTTGTCTCCAACACCTTCAGTTGGCACCTTTGCAGAGGAGGGGCCCAGGCCATCAGTTGCCAGGAGACAGAGTGTCGGGCATTTATGTACCGTGGCCCTTTGCTCTGCAGCAACCATACACCCTTATCCCACCACCTAGATACTTAAGAACTGCATAGGGGAAACTGAGGAAAACATTAACAACAGTCCCACTTCGTCACATCTCTCCCCCATTCGAGACCGAACTGAGTGGGGTCACTGCAGCCAGTGACCATTGCGAAGTTCGAACCCAGCAATGTTCCCATGGATGCCCCAACATCCCTCCCATTCCTTGGTGAGAATTACACCAGGCCCTTCCAGTTTCATGCCCTCCCTTAGTTCGAGTGCACTTGATGGCACTCGCAGGCCGCATGTGGGAAGGTTTATGCGGCCCGTGCCCTTTTGCCACCCCAATACCCCTGGGGTTCAAACTGGGACTGGGTCTTCTCCCAGCACTTTGGTCTGGAGGGCTGCGATTCGGGCTCTCTTGGTTAAGAGCCCCTATCTTGACCTTGGCCAGCTCTGGGCTTGGGCAGCCACTCCCCACCTTGTGGTCCAGATACAACACCTCTGTCATCCCCACCTTACACTTTCCAGATTTTACCGTCAGTCCCACCACCTTGAGGCAGCCCAGCACCCTCTTCACCTGGGACACCTGTTCCTCCCAGGTCTGGCTAAAGACACACATGTCATCGATGTACGCCAGGACCAAGTCCTCCATCCCCCTCAGCTTGTCTAGAATCTCCCCAGGCCTAGGCATGGGGTAGGCATCAGACACGGTGATGGCTTTAAGCTTCCAATAGTCCCCACAGAACCAGATCATCCTGTCTCCCTTGGGGACCAGCCCCACGGGTGAGGCCCATGGGCTGTTGAACGGCTGGATCACATCTAAAGCCAGCATGTCCTTGACCTCTCTCTCCAGGTTCTGGGCTCCTTTCCCAGTGACTCTGAATGGGGGACTCCTGATGGGGAGATTGGCTCCCACCTCAGGGAAGAGATCCACCCAGGGGTCTTCCCCCTTCTCCTCCCAATCCTCCCTTTTCAGGTCCAGGGGTCCCCTCACTCTTCTCCCATACAGCAGCTCGAACGTGGATTCCTGGGGCACCACCAGCTGCCTCCCGATTTCCCCCAGTTCTACTTCCCCTTGGGGAGCCCATTCCCAGTACAGGAATCCCTTCTCCCACAGGACTCTGTCCCTGCAGCCTTCCCCAAGTGGGTTTGCAGCGCTGTGGCCAGCAAGTTCCCTCAGCTTCTCCAAGGAGGGATCCCTCTGCAGCTCGGTCTGGAATTCAGCTGCTGGGGAAGGGAGTCGGACCTGTTCCCTCTCGCTGGCTGGGCCTGGGGTCACATCCCCTCTGAGCCCTGTCCCTGGTAGCTCCCTCCCTGCTGTGTAATCACTTCCCAGCAGCACATCTGGACCAGGCAAACCTGGTGGTCAGCTGACCTGCCCTCCCTGTGTATCCCCCCACTCAGCTGGGGTCTCAGCTCCCACATTGCCCAGCACTGTCCTTGTTGTCCCAGTGGGGGCAGGCAGTGAGCTCTCTGCTCTCCTTACAGCATCAGAGCCAGCGTGAGCCCCCTCCCAGGTGTGCAGGGAGGTGGGGAGCATTTCTCCAACACACTCAGCCCCAGGGGTCTGGTTACAGGTAGGCAGGTATCCTGAGCCCAGCAGCCCCTCCCTCCTGCCAGCCAGGTCATTTGCATTTTCAGTGACCATTTCCATCTTAGCCAATTGGTTCCCTGGATCCTGTCCCAAAGAGACACAGTCACCCCCCATCAGGACCTCACAGCTGATATCCTCCTGGGTCTGCACAGGGATCTGGGCCATAGGCAGGGAGAGGGGCTTCATCCCTGGGACCTTCACCCAGGTCACACAGCCCTTCAGCATCTGCGGCTGCACCACCCGGGGCCCGACAACAGTTCTCTCTGTCCCAGGGTCTCGCCACCCCAGGCATGTCTCCCCATTGACCCCCACTTTCCGCTCCCACTGGGGGTCCAAGGGGCCTGAGCCCAGGAGACTCCACGCAGACATATAGGCCTGGACCAGGAGTGAGAGCCTGTCCACCACCCACCCATCTGGCTGACGGCGTCTATGGCCTTGGGACCCAGGAAGGGTGTTAGATACCGGGGCTTTTCCGCAGGGTCCCCCTGGTTCAAATCACCCGCCTGCTCGAAGGCCGTGTGGTGGGCATCCACATCCCCCCCCCTTAACCAGGGGCAGCAATTTAGTGTCGAGGCTCCCTGCGGAACTGGCAGCCCGGGGTCTATCCCCACTCACCCCTGGGGAGCCCCCTATGCCTCTCCGCTCCACCAGCGCCAGTCCATGCTGCTGCTGCTTCTCCTGCAGCTTTTCCTCGGGCTCTCGCGGTCTCTCACGGTCCTCTCGCTCTCTCAGACTCAGCTCCAGTCCCATCTGTCTCCGATCCCGATGGGGAACCCGATCGTGAAGACCCCCGTCCGGTTGGGGACAGGACTCTTGGGGATGCCTGGCTACTGCTCCAGCTGCTCCTAGATCCTCTTGTAGCCCCATCTCGGTCAGGAATCTGCTCCTTAGAGCGGTCCTTGTCCTCCAGCTGCACTAACTGGGCCTTGGTGAACTTCCCAATGCGTAACCCTCTCTTTTTGCACAGGATTACAGTGTCCTTCTTAAGGAGATGGTGATAGGCCATCACTCCGCTGTTCCCAAGTTGCTTTGGACTCACAGGCCTGTGTGCTCTCAGCTCCCGCACAGTTTCCAGGAAGAACCCCTAGTGTGCCAGCCCTTCTCATGGTCACCACCTCTCTCCCAGGGTTGAGCCGCAGACTCCTCCGCCCGGGGACCGCTCGCTGCAATCCCCAGGGGAACCCTGTTACAGCAAAGTCCTTCTCTCTCCCGGGGTTGATCGGCAAGCTCCTCCGCTCCTGAGACTGCTCGCTGCAATCCCCAGGGGGACCCCGTTACTTCAACAGTCCTTCTCGCTGGTCACACACTCCCAGGGGTTAATCGTCCCCTGAAACCGTCCCCCCTCTGTTTTACTGCTCCCCAGTCACTTACTGCAAGAAGCGCCATTCACAGGGTGCAGTACATCCCACCTCTGCCACCAGTTGTCACGGAGTCCCCGGGCAATGCTCTGGAACTGCTCCCCACAAAGCCAGTCAGGACTTTGGGGAGCCTCCTCTCCCTCGGAGCAGACTGTCTTCAGGGTAAGAAGCTCACACGGCTTCACCTCCTGGGTCTCTCCTGGGAGCATTCAGCATATGCCCCTCCGTGCGCTTCCCACACCGAATTTGCCCAGGCGGGGTCCCGGGGAAGCCAAAGGGTTCTGCACCCCCACTTCGCAGTCAGACGTGACTCTTGGCCAGCCAGTAACACAGAGGTTTATTAGATGACAGGAACACGGTCTAAAACAGAGCTTGTAGGTCCAGCGAACGGGACCCCTCCACCAGGTCCATTCTGGGGCCCAGCGAGGCAGACCCCTGTCTGCCCTCCCTTCCAGTCCCCAGCTAGCTTCAAACTCCCGTCCAGCCCCTCCTTCTCTGGGCTTTGTCTCTTTCCCAGGCCAGGAGGTCACCTGATTCCTTTGTCTCCAACACCTTCAGTTGGCACCTTTGCATTCTATATGCATCCGATGAAGTGGGCTGTAGTCCACAAAAGCTTATGCTCTAATAAATTTGTTAGTCTCTAAGGTGCCACAAGTACTCCTGTTCTTTTTGCGGATACAGACTAACACGGCTGCTACTCTGAAACCTTTGCAGAGGAGGGGCCCAGGCCATCAGTTGCTAGGAGACAGAAAGAACAGGAGTACTTGTGGCACTTTAGAGACTAACAAATTTATTAGAGCATAAGCTTTCGTGGACTACAAGCTTATGCTCTAATAAATTTGTTAGTCTCTAAGGCGCCACAAGTACTTCTGTTCTTTTTGCGGATACAGACTAATATGGCTGCTACTCTGAAACCTGTTAGGAGACAGAGTGTCGGGCATTTATGTACCCTGGCCCTTTGCTCTGCAGCAAACCATACACCCTTATCCCACCACCTAGACACTTAAGAACTGCATAGGGGAAACTGAGGAAAACATTCAGAACAGTCCCACTTCGTCACACCACCCAAATGGTCCCTTTCGCCATTCCCCACCTTACGTAGCCCTGCTCGACACTCCCCGCCGGCTGTCTCTCCCCCACATCTCTGGGGCTGTCGGGGGAGTGCAGCCCCCTGGGGGGCGCAGGGTGGAGCGGGCCCTGGCGCCAGGGATCTGGGAGCTCTGTGCGGGCGCTGGCACCAGGCACCACTTCCAGCTGGAAGGGCAGCGAGACGGTGCCACAAAACCTGAGCTGCTGCCAGGCTGCCCGTGTCTGACCCCCCACCGGGCCTGGCACAGCTGGACATGCGGGGGCTGGGATCGGCCTGTCTACCCCGTACGTCCTCTGGCCCTGGGGTGGACCTGCCCCACGTCCCCCCCACCCGCGGCCTGGCACAGGGAGATGTGGACCACAGGGCCCAGGGGGAGGGGCCGTCCAGCGCCCCGCACAGGGCCCCAGCTGGGTGCTTCCAAAGGCCAAGTGCTGGCTGCTGGCTGGGGCGACAGTGGCTGACCCCCGCGGGCACCGGCCCTACACTCCTGGTGGAAACGTCCCGAGCTCTCGGGGCTGGGGCACGGGGCCGGGCTGCAGGACAAGCCGGACTGGGGCACGGGGCATGGGGCACGGGGCTGGGGCACGGGGACAAGCCGGGCTCCCACACACCCGCTGGCTGGCAGAGGCGGGCGCCGGGGTCGGCCTCCACACCCCCTTTGCTCAGTGTCAGGGGGCCCCCTAATGGCAGCTGCTGTCACTACAGGGAGACCCTGGGCAAACCCCAACCCAGGGCGGTGAGGGGCTGGCCACCCTGCAGGCGCCCCCGGGAGCAGCTTTCCCGGGGTGTCCCTGGCGGCAGGGGGTGCTCTGCACAGGAGCCAGGGCACTGGGCCCCCCACAGCTTACCCTGCTGTGCCCCACGAGGTGCCCCCGCCTGTGCCCCCCCCGATAGACGCACCCCCATGGGCTTCCCCCCAGAGCACTCCAGCCGCCGGCTCCCCCCCGAGGGGCCCTGGCTGGGCAGAGGGAGCCCCCACTCAGAGCACGTCCCTGGCTCCTTGTAATAGGAGCTGCTGCAAGGCTGGCTCGGCCGGCTCCCCACAGCCCTGTGCCCCCGCGGCCCCCCCCCCAGCAACTGCCCGGCCCCCCCGGCAGAGCTCCCAGCAGGGGAAGGGGGCGCGATCCCCGACAGAGCCACCCTCCTGCGGGGCAGCCCCCACCCCCCCAGTGCAGCAATGCTCCCACAGCCCCCCGCAGTGCAACACTCCCATCCCCCTCATTGCCCCCCACAGCTCCCCTCAGTTCAGTGATGACCCCACAGCCCCCCGCAGTGCAACACTCCCATCCCCCTCATTGCCCCCAACAGCCCCCCGCAGTGCAGCAAGGCCCCCACAGCCCCCTGCAGTGCAGTGACACCCCCATCCCCCTCATTGCCCCCTCTGGAAAACATCATCCCAACGAGACGTACACCATGATGGGCCCTCAATGAGCTGTTACCACTCAAGAGAGAGATCTTGGAGTCACTGTGGATAGTTCTCTGAAAACATCCACTCAATGTGCAGCCACAGTCAAAAAGCAAACAGAATGTTGGGAATCATTAAGAAAGGGATAGATAATAAGACAGAAAATATCATATTGCCTCTATATAAATCCATGGTACGCCCACATCTTGAATACTGCATTCAGATGTGGTGGCCCCATCTCAAAAAAGATGCATTGGAATTGGAAAAGGTTCAGAGAAGGACAACAAAAATGATTAGGGGTATGGAACGGCTTCTATACAAGGAGAGATTACAAAACCTGGGACTGCTTAGCTTGGAAAAGCGACGACTAACAGGGGGTAAGGCAGAGGACTATAAAATCATGACTGGGGTGGAGAAGGTGCCTGGAGAAGAGTTATTTAACCTTTCCCACAACACAAAAACACAGATGTCACCCGCAATTAACAGGCAGCAGGTTTAATACAAAACAAGCGGAAATATTTTTTCACCCAATGCACAACTAACCTAGGGAACTCACTGCCATGGGATGTTGTGATGGCAAAGATGGTCAGGGATGAAATCCCATGTTTGGGGCAACCTCTGACTGGCAGAAGCTGGGAGTGGAAAACAGGGGAGGGTCACTCCATAATTGCTCTGTTCTCTTTTCTTCCTCTGAAGCGCTGATACAGACGAGTGCTGGAGACGGGAGACTGGGCTAGTTGGTCTGTGCTCTGGCCCAGTACGGCTGCTCTTATGTTCCCACAACATGGCCCGGATATTTGTAGATTCTGTTCATGGAGTTTAAGGCCAGAAGGGCCCACTGTGATCCCTCCATGTCGCACGGACCCGAGCCCTGCCCCACAACAGCTCCTGGAGCAGAGCGTGGAGACAAACAGCCCGTCTGGATTCACACGTTGCCAGTGCTGGAGACTCCCCCACCACCCTGGGGACGCTGTCCCATTGGTTAGTTACTCCCACTGTTAAAAATCTAGGCCTTATTTCCGGTCTGAACGAGTCTAGCTTCCGCTTCCAGCCACTGGATCGTCTTAGACCGTCCCGTGCTACAGTCAGCAGCCTGTTGTTAATCTCTGTTCCCCACGCCTGCGATCACGTCGCCCCTTGACCTGCTCCTTGTTAAGCTGAGGAGACTGAGCCCCTGGTGTCTCTTGCTCTAAGGCAGGTTTCTAACCCTTTAATCACCCTCGGGGCTCTTCTCTGATCCCTCCCCAATTTATCAACGTCCTTCTTGAACTGTGGGCACCAGAACTGGCCCCAGGATCCCAGCAGTGCTTGCCCCAGGGCCACACACAGAGGTGAAATAACCTCTCTGCTCCTCCTCGAGATTCCCCGTTTATGCATCCATAGATCCCATTAGCCCTTTGGCCCCAGCGTCACATACGGATCACGTTCAGCTGATTCTCCACCCCAGCCCCCAAACCTTCTTCCCAGCCACAGCCCAGAACCCCTCACCAGTGACTCCTGCAGCAAACCCGGGACTCCGAACTGAGCCACAGCAGGGACATTCAGTCTCCGAGCAATGGAGAATCCTCCATCCCGGAATCACAGAATCGTGGGGCTGAAGGGACCTCAAGAGATCGTCAAGTCCAGCCCCCCACGCTGAGGCAAGGCCAAGTAACCCTAGACCAGCCCTGGCAGGTGTTTGTCCAACCTGTTCTTAAAAACCACCAACGATGCGGGGACCCCACAATCTCCCTGGGGCGCCTGTTCCAGAGCTTAGCCCCTGAGAGTGGGAAAGTAGCGGCCACGGAGAACGACTGATCCCCACCCAGTAAAAACATTACTTCACCCACCTTCTCTCTCTCCTACCCTGGGCCCTCCACAGCACAACAACACTACCACTGACAGCTCAGATTCGGTTTGCGACCCGTTATAACCGCCAGATCCTGTTCAGCAGTTCTCCACTCAGCCAGATACTCCCCAGTTTGTAGCTGTGCATCTGATTTTTCCTTCCGACGTGAAATACTTGGCACTTGTCGATTGAATTTCATCTTGCTGATTTCAGACCAATTCTCCTATTTGTCAAGGGCCTTTTGAATTCTAATCCTGCCCTCCAACGTGCTTGCAACCCCGCCCAACTTGGTGTCACCTGCACATTGTATAAGCCTAAACTTCCCTAGGTGAGCTGTTCCAGTGGTGAAATCCCCTGACTGACAGGAAATTGCACCTTCTGGCTAGGCTGAACTTCCCAACATCAAATCTCATTCTGCCTTTTACAGCCAGACTAAAGAGCCGTCTGCCACCAGAAATCGGCCAAGTCACCTCTGAAACATCTCTTGGATGAGCTAACTGGACGGAGTTTCTTTAGTCTCGCCCTGTGCAGCCGAATTCCACCCCACACACCAGCCTCGTAGAGCTTTTCTGAATCCTTCCCAGTTTGCAACATCCTTGTTGAAGTGCCACCACCAGGCCCAGGCCCAAGGATGAGCCCACTAATGCCACACACAGGAGTCACACCACCGCCGTGCACTACTCGATGGTTCCCAGGATCACATTCACATTATAGCCCCAGCATCGCGCGGGGAGTTCAGGTTCACGCCCCCTACGTGCATTGCAGCAGCCAGCCCCCAATCTGACACATGGGGCCCACGGGCTCTGTTCCCAGTCGTGTGACCCTGCGCAGACACACGACAGGCCCCCACGTGGATTAAACGTGTGCAGTTCAGAGGAACCTGGCGCACCAAACGATCCAGACTGTCTGTCCCTGTATTTACCACACCAGCAACTTGGTGTGGGTGCAAATGTTACCAGCAGTGATTGTCTCTTTTCTCCCAGATGATTGATAGATACTGAATAGCGCTGGGCTGAGACCAGATCCCACTAGAAACACGCCCACGGGGGGACGGTCCCCCAATCACAATGGCTGCTGGTGCTCTGCCAATCAGGCTGCACTGTTCACACAGCAGCTGTCTCTCACCACGTCCAGAGGGGGAGAACTATGACCCTCTGCCATAGAAAGCGCATTCCAACCCTCCACTGGCATCACGAGCACCCTACCTGCGATGCGGATCACGGCTCTCTCCGCCGGGTCCAGCACGGTCCCGCTGCCCGAGGACGACTTGGTTCTTTTCGTCCTCTGGTGCTTAGCCAGGTTCCAAGGGAGAGTGTCCCCAGGGCTAGGGGAGCTGCTGCTACCACTTGAACTCTCCTCTGCCATCCTAGACTTCTCCTTCCTGCCAGCAGACATCAGCTCCTGCAGAGAAGGAGAGCGTCAGAGCCCAGATCCCCACGCCAGCTCTGCCCTGGCACACCCTGCTGCAGTAGCCATGGAACGCACCAGCGACCCCAATGCATCCACAGATGCAGAGACACCCTACCATGAAGCCTGACCCTCATTCAGGAGTCTACCCCTGTGCACACCCGTCCATCCAGTGTCTCCTACACCTGATCACCCAACACACAGTCAGCCCATCTAATACACCAGCACAGCTTGTATGCACACCCGTCCACCTGGTGTCTCCTACACCCGACCACCCAACACGAAGTCTGCCCATCTAATACACCAGCACAGCCTCTGTGCACACCCATCTACTCAATGTGTCCTACACCCAACACACTCTGCCCATATAATACACCGGCACAATCTGTGAACACCCATACGTCCAGTGTCTCCTACACCCGATCACCCAACACACTCTGCCCATACACCCGTCCACCTGGTGTCTCCTACATCTGACCACCCAACACAAAGTCTGCCCATTTAATACACCAGCACAACCTCTGTGCACACCCATCCGCTCAGTGTCTGTGAGACCTGACCACCCAACACACAGTCTGCCCATCTAACACACCAGCACAGCTTGTGTGAACATCCATCTACCCGGTGTCTCCTACACCCAACCATGCAACACACAGTCTGCCCCTCTAATACCCCAGCACACCCATCCGCCAGGTATCTCCTACACTCAACCACCGAACACACAGTCTGCCCATTTAATACACCAACACAGCTTGTGTGAACACCTCCCCACCCAACACAAAGTCTGCCCATCTAATACACCAGCACAACCTCTGTACACACCCGTCCGCCCAGCGTCTCCTACACCTGACCACCCAGCCCAGTGTGCCCATCTAATACACCAGCACAGCCTCTGTGAACACCTGTCTGCCCCATGTCTCCTACACCCAACCACGCAACACAGTCTGACCATCTAATACACAAGCACAATCAGTGCACACCCACTTGCCTGGTGTCTCCTACACCCGACCACCGAACACACAATCTGCCAATCTAATACACCAACACAGCTTGTGTGCACACCCGCCCACCTGGTGTCTCCTACACCCAACCACCCAACACAAAGTCTTCCCATTTAATACACCAGCACAACCTCTATGCACACCCATCTGCTCAGTGTCTCCTACACCCAACAAGCCAACACAGTGTGCCCATCTAATACATCACCATGATCTGTGCATACCCACCCACCCGGTGTCTCCTACACTCAACCACCCAACACACAGTCTGCCCATCTAACACATCAGCACAATCTATGCACACCCATCTGCCCAGTATCTCCTACACCCTATCACCCAACACACAATCTGCCCCTCTAATACCCCAGCACAATCTGAGCACATCCATCCGCTCAGTGTCTCCTACACCTGACCACCCAACACACAGTCCTCCCATCTAATACACCAGCACAGCCTCTGGGCACACCCATCCGCCCGGTGTCTCCTGCACCCGACCACCCATCTAACGCACCAGCACTGCTACAGATTAGGGACCGAGTGGCTAGGCAGCAGTTCTGCAGAAAAGGACCTAGGGGTTACAGTGGACGAGAAGCTGGATCTGAGTCAACAGTGTGCTCTTGTTGCCAAGAAGGCTAATGGCATTTGGGGCTGTATAAGTAGGGGCATTGCCAGCAGATCGAGGGATGTGATCATTCCCCTCTATTCGACATTGGTGAGGCCTCATCTGGAGTACTGTGTCCAGTTTTGGGCCCCACACTACAAGAAGGATGTGGACAAATTGGAGAGAGTCCAGCGGAGGGCAACGAAAATGATTAGGGGGCTGGAGCACATGACTTATCAGGAGAGGCTGAGGGAACTGGGTTTATTTAGTCTGCAGAAGAGTGAGGGGGGATTTGATAGCAGCCTTCAACTACCTGAAGGGGTGTTCCAAAGGGGATGGATCTAGACTGTTCTCAGTGGTAGCAGATGACAGAACAAGGAGCAACTGTCTCAAGTTGCAGTGGGGGAGGTCTAGGTTGGATATTAGGAAAAACTTTTTCACTAGGAGGGTGGTGAAGCACTGGAATGGGTTACCTAGGGAGGTGGTGGAATCTCCTTCCATAGGTGTTTTTAAGGTCAGGCTTGACAAAGCCCTGACTGGGATGATTTAGTCGGGAATTGGTCCTGCTTTGAGCAGGGGGTTGGACTAGATGACCTCCTGAGGTCCCTTCCAACCCTGATATTCTAAGATCACCCAACACACAGTCTGCCCATCTAATACACCAGCACAGCCTGTGCTCAACCCCGCTCTTCGGTCCATGAGTCAACCACACAGCCTCAATGTCTGTCACTACCAAGCCTTGAATCCATGGTACTCTGCCCTTCATCATGTTACGACCCAGTCTCGCTCTCTCTCACATATGGGTCCTGCCCCAGGGTCCCCACTATACCAAAAATCTCGCTCCACCCCAGCCTGTGCCCAGCCTCCCGTCAAACCCCTCTGCAGTGCCCCTTCACACCTCCACAGCCTCTTCCCTGCCCCCCAGCCTCCTGTGGGTCTGGTGCCCGTGAGGAGCGAGCAAACCGCCCCCAGGGAGCATCCACAGCCCACCTGAGCAGTTGGGGAGCTGTGCCCACCCCCCACGTCCCTGTGGGGCAAGGCCAAACCCCAGGCGGGATGCTCTCAGGGACCAGAATGCCTCACAAAGGTGTATCAGAAGAACATGCCTAAGGCGTGAAGGTGAGCACTCCCAAGATTGGAAATGCCAGAAGTAGAACTGACCACACAACCTTTGCTCTGCCCTTTGTGTCTGTGCCACGAGACAGCCCATCACTGCATGTCCCCGCACTGCGGCTCCCATGCGCCCGGCCTCACGCAGGGCCCAGGACACAGGGCTGGCTCCAGGCACCAGCCGACCAAGCATGTGCTTGGGGCGGCACCTGGTAAGGGGCTGCCAATCTTGTGGTGGTGGGGGGTGCTCAGGGTTTTTTGTTTTTTTTTGGGGGGGGGGGGCGGTCGGGTGGCGCTGGGGGGGGGTGGGTTGTTTTCGTTTTGGCGGCTGGGGGGGTGATTCGGCAGCGGCGCTCCGGGGGGGGGGGGGCGGCGCAGCAGGGGCACTCCACGGGGGAGGAGGGGTGTTCAGCAGCGCAGCTCGGCGGTGGGGGTGTTTAGCGGCACTCGGTGGGAGGTGTGTGTGGCGGCAGGAGGGTTCGGCGGCGCTCCGCGGTGGCAGGAGGTATTCAGCGGCGCTCCGCGGGGGGCTGGGGGGTTTGGCGGGGACGGGGGTTCGGCGGCGCTCTGCGGGGGGCTGGCATGTTCAGTGGCGCGGCGCTCCGCGTGGGGTTGGGGGGGTTGGCGGTGCGGCACTCCGCAGGGGGCTGAGGGGGTTTGGCGGGGGGGGGGGTTCGGCGGCGCTCCGCGGGGGGCTGGCATGTTCGGCGGCGCAGCGCTCCGCGTGGGGTTGGGGGGGGTTGGCGGCGCGGCACTCCGCGGGGGGCTGGGGGGTTCAGCGGCGCTCCGCGGGGGGCTGGGGGGGGTTCGGCGGCGCTCCGCGGGGGGCTGGCATGTTCGGCGGCGCAGCGCTCCGCGGGGGGCTGGCATGTTCGGCGGCGCAGCGCTCCGCGGGGGGCTGGGGGGTTTGGCGGCGCTGCACGGGGGGCTTTGGCGGTGCAGCGCTCCGCACGGGGGGGTGGCAGCGCAGTGCTGAGGGGGTGTGTTATGGCGGTGCTATGGAGGGCAGCACTCTTTTTTTTTTTTTTGCTTGGGGAGGCAAAAAAGTTAGAGCCGGCCCTGCCAGGACAGACCTGTCCTGGGAGGGGGGTTTAAAAAGCCAAACTGAAAAAAACAGAATTCTCTCCTGTGGCATCATACTGACATGGCCAGGCGTCACCCGCGGGGTAGGGACCATCGCACCCCCGCACAGACCTAGCTCCCAGAGCTGCTGGCCAGAGGGGACCATCCCCTGGTCTGATCCCCACAGCCCTTCAGCCAGCTGCCCCTGCACAGAGCCCAGTGTGCCGCATCTGCACTTTGCAAATCCATGGATTTTTGCTTTCAGAAGCTGTGATCTCAGTTCAGAGGTAGCCGCAGCGGCGTGACTCCAGGCCACAGCCCTGCCCTGCATGAAGGGCGTGCCAGGAGCTCCCATGGGGTGCGCTGCACCCAGGCAGGGAGTGGGGAGGAGATTCTTGCCCCAGCCCCACAGCAGCTATCTCCTCGCACTCCACATGCCCTGCATGGGGTTGGCTCTCCCTGGGTGGGTCACCCACTGGGCACAGGTCTGTCCCGTCCCGCAGCCACCCTGCACGTGGGGTGTGCTGACACGAAGCAGCAGTGTGGGAGGACGGACAGACGGACCACCATGCACCCACACGGGACGGCCTCGTGGCTCAGGCACAGAAGGAATTGTGCTCTCCGGGCTCTATCCCTGGCTTCACCCCAGGGGGCCATGTGATCTGGGGTGAGCCTTGCCCCCTGCAGCCCAGAACCCCCTCTAAGCCAGGCACAGTAACTCTACCCCCGCCCCAGGCCGGAGGGGATGGAGACCCCAGCTGTAAGCAAGCGATGGGCTGGAAGGCGCCATGTAACTGGTCACCACTCGCCCAGCAGAGAGCCCCTGGCTCACGACAACAACCAGAGATCCCCCCTCACCAAACACAGGCCCATCCCACTGCCCCACAGCACAGCCAATGAGGGAGGAGGGGGCAGGAACAGACCCCCGCACTGAGGCCAGGTGCCAGCCACATGCTGTGCACATGCTGGACAAACAGCTGGGCACCTCCCCAATGCGAGAGATAGGGCAGCACTCAACTCACTGCACCCAAACACCTACAGCCCCACTGCACCCAAACACCCACATACCTACAGCTCCACTGCACCCAAACACCTACAGCCCCACTGCACCCAAACACCCACATACCTACTGCCCCACTGCACCCAAACACCCACACTGCACCCAAACACCCACACACCTACAGCCCCACACCTACAGCCCCACTGCACCCAAACACCCACACACCTACAGCCCCACTGCACCCAAACACCTACAGCCCCACTGCACCCAAACACCCACATACCTACAGCTCCACTGCACCCAAACACTCACTGCACCCAAACACCCACACACCTACAGCCCCACACCTACAGCCCCACTGCACCCAAACACCTACAGCCCCACACCTACAGCCCCACTGCACCCAAACACCCACACACCTACAGCCCCACTGCACCCAAACACCTACAGCCCCACTGCACCCAAACACCCACACACCTACAGCCCCACTGCACCCAAACACCTACAGCCCCACACCTACAGCCCCACTGCACCCAAACACCTACAGCCCCACTGCACCCAAACACCCACACACCTACAGCCCCACTGCACCCAAACACCCACACACCTACAGCCCCACACCTACAGCCCCACCGCACCCAAACACCTACAGCCCTACACAGCCCCACTGCACTCAAACACGCGCACACACACACACCAACAGCCCCACTGCACCCAAATGCCCACGCCCACACATGTACAGCCCCACACAGCCCAACTGCACCCAAATACCCACAGCGACCCACACACCTGCACCCATTGCCCTACACACTCACAGACCTCCGCATGCACTGAACCCCACACCCGCAGCCTGCCCCCACATGCCGATCCCCGCACCCACAGCCCCCACACACATGCTGATCCCCGCACTCACAGCCCCCCCGCACTCGCAGCCCCCCCACAGGCACTGAGCCCCGCACCTGCAGCCCCCCCGCACCCACACTCCCACGCACTGCCTGCAGCAGAGCTCGCAGCTCGCACAGGCATTCTCCGGCATTAGCACAGATGCTGCCATGAAGTGCTCCATCTCCCAGGAACACCCACAGACGGGCCCTGACACATCCACGCACGGCTCCCTGCTGCACGGACACTGTCCCTGCGGCAGGGGGTCTCTGGTGCAGAGCCCATGAGGTGCCCCGAGGCTTGCAGCCCCTCCTGTCAATGCAGCACTGCCCTCGGGCAGAGGCTGCCTGGCATGGAGAAGGCAGGTGCAAGATCCCTGAGTGCAGGCCCCGATCTGCGATGCCAGGCCAGGATGCTGGCTCTGTGCCCAGCGGTCACAGCTCACAGCCATGTCACGGCGACCCACACGGAAACACGGCATCAACCCAGGCCAGAGCCAAGGAGCAGGGGTCATGGCATGGACCCCGACTTGGGGGAGCCCCTTAGGCATGGCCACCTAGCTGCCTCACTCATGCCACCATACACCTAGGCACCCAACAGGCCCCACTGCCCCTAGCACCCATAGGGCAGACACTGCAGCACCACAGCACAGCTATATGCAGCCACACAGCAGATGATGTGGCCCTGTGCTTCACCCCACAGGTCTCCCACATCCCTGCCCAGCCCCCAGGCCCCTGGTACCCCCACCAAGCACCTGGATCCCCATCAAGCCCCCGGGCCTCCTGGCACCCCCTGCCACCAAGCCCCTAGGCCTCCCACATCTCTGCCAAGCCCCGAGCCCCTGCCAAGCCCCAGGGCCTCTGTCGAACCCCCCCCCACTTCGTCACAGCCTCCTACGTCCCTACCAAGGTTCTAGGCCCCGGCACCCCGCACCAAGCCCCCAGGCCACTGGCACCCCGACTCCACACAGAACCCCCGGAACGGCCGCATCCCTGCCAAGCCCCTGGGCGCATCCCACTGAGCTCCCGGGCCCCTGGCACCCCACCCACCGGCCCCCCCAGCACCAAGGCCCAGGCCTCCCACATCCCTGTGAAGACCCCAGGCCCCTGGCACTCACACCGGACCCCTGCCAAGCCCCCGGGGCCACTAGCACCCCCCCAACGAGCCCCTGGGCTCCCCTGACCCCACATGGAGCCCGCAGACCTCCCACATCCCTCCCAAGCCCCCCGGGTCCCCTGCACGGATCCAGCCTGGCTGCTCAGGGGGACCGTGCCGCGCCCCCCGCCCCCCAGGCAGGGGCGCTCAGGCCCTGGCGAGCCGCCCCCAGAGCCGGGCGGAGCAGCCTCGGGGGGGAGGCGAGTTGCCATCTCCATCCCGGCCGGAGGAGCGGACTCGCACCTCCCCGTTGCCTTGGACACGGGCCCGGCGCCAATCAGAGGCGGGCAGGGGAGCCCGAGCAGCGATGGGCTCAGGGGTCCGCCCGGGGCCGCGCCCATCACCGCCGCGTCGGAGCGCCCCGCACCTCCCGCCGCCACTCACCGCGCCCGGGCAGAGCACGGGCTGCGCCTCCCTCCGGGCCGGGCCGGGCCGGGCGGCCAAGCCTCTCCCTGCGCGCCGCAGCCCTGCAGTGTGTGTGTGTGTGTGTGTCTGCCTGTGTGCACAGCGTGTGTGTGTGTGTGTGTGTGTGTGTCTGCCTGTGTGCACAGCGTGTGTGTGTGTCCGTCTGCCTGTGTGCACAGTGCGCGCGCACTGTCTGGCTGTCAGTGTGTGTGTCTCTGCGCAGGGGGGGAGTGTCAGTCCGGGAGGCGTGTCGGACGGTGTGTGGTGTGGGTGTCAGTCAGGGGGCGTGTCAGTCATTGGAGGATGTCAGTGTGTGGCGGGCGGTGGCGGTCAGTGGGGGGTGTCAGGCAGTGTCTGGGTGTATTTCAGTCAGTGGGTGTGTCAGGCAGGGGTGGTGTATGTCAGACAGTGGGGGAGGGTCAGTCAGTGGGGGATGTCGGTGTCAGTATATGGCTATGTCAGTCAGTGGGGGGGTGTCAGGTAGTGTGTGTCAGTCAGGGGGGTGTCACTGAGTGGGTATATGTCAGGCGGTGTATGTCAGTCGGGGGTGTGTCAGTCAGTGGTTGTTAGGCAGTGTGTGTCAGTCAGGGGGGTGTCACTGTGTGGGTATATGTCAAGCAGTGTGTGTCAGTCAGTGAAGGGGTGTCAGGCAGTGTGTGTCAGTCAGGGGGGTGTCACTGTGTGGGTATATGTCAGGCAGTGTGGGGGTCAGGCAGTGGGGGACATCAGTGTCAGTATATGGCTGTGTCAGTCAGTGAAGGGGTGTCAGGCAGTGTGTGTCCGTTGGGGGGGTGTCACTGTGTGGGTATATGTCAAGCAGTGTGTGTCAGTCAGTGAAGGGGTGTCAGGCAGTGTGTGTCAGTCAGGGGGGTGTCACTGTGTGGGTATATGTCAGGCAGTGTGTGTCAGGCAGTGTGGGGGTCAGGCAGTGGGGGACGTCAGTGTCAGTATATGGCTGTGTCAGTCAGTGAAGGAGTGTCAGGCAGTGTGTGTCAGTCGGGGGATGTCACTGTGTGGGTATATGTCAGGCAGTGTGAGTCAGGGGGAGTGTCAGTCAGTGGGCGGGGTGTATGTCATGATCTCCCAGCGCCAGCCCTCCATGAATTATTGACCAAGGCGGGGGCGGCAGCCGGCTCCCACGCACCCCGCCCAGAGGCGTGCTGGCCCCAGCCAGACTGAAGAGCAGAGCCTATCGCCCTCATGCGCAGACAGGAGAGCACCAAGCCACATTAACCCTCCCTGCGCCGTGCCCGGAGAGAAGAGAGATCCCTCTGGAACCTTCCCCGTGCCCAGAGACCCCCCTGGACCCCGCCGAGGTTAACCCTGCGCAGGCCTGCCTAGGCAGGCACTAACACCTCTAGGGCAGCAGGAGGGCGACTGCCCAGACCTCGCCACACTCTGTCCCAATGGGAGAGAGGGGCTGTGCCAAGCCCTGAATCCTGCCACCCCAGGGAACAGCCTCTCAGCTAGGGGGATCCCCAGCCCCTGCACAGGTGTTGGGGGGACACCCGCAGGGCCCAGGGCTGCTCCCTACAGTCATTCCTGGGCTTTGCCCTGTTGCAGGGGGCTGCTGTGAGTGCAGCCCCCAAAACCACCCCAGTCTCTTTGGCTACAATCCGCCAACAGAAACTCAGATGCACTTATATGGCCCATCACCGTAGCATCAGGGCTGGCCCTCTCCCCAGCACTCTCAGCCACTCCTGCTGCCCATTAGCTGCTCCCCAGGCATGCGGTGGTTAGCGCTGGGCAGCCCAGGGTGCTGGGTCCTCCCCATCTGAACCGCTAGGCCCTCTGTCCTCAGCTGCGTCTCCCCAGGCGAGTCTCAGCCATGCGCCCCCGTGGCCCAGCTCTGGTTTCACTGGGGTTTGCAGCCCTGCACCGGTCAGTACTGTCTGTGGGGCTCGGTAACCAGCTCGCGGGGGAGGCTGTAAGCACGCGGTGCACGGCCCAGGCCAGCCCAGTTCCGGATGCTGGGGCCAGATTGGATGTTGCCACTTCAACGGGGATGTTGACAAACCGGGCGGGGTTCAGAGAAGAGGTAGGCGCGGCGATTCGAGGGCGGGAAAACCCACCTGGGAGTGAGAGGGCAAAGGAGCCATCTGCTCATCTCATCCAGAGAAGGGAGGAGACCAGCCCAGTCTACAGCCACCTACCTGGAGAGGAGCCAACTGCCAGCGGAGGGCACTTTCCTCGGGCAGAACAAGAGCCCAGGGGGACACTGAAGCTAGACAAGCTCAGACTGGAGCTAAACTGCGGGGTCTTAGCAGTGACGGTAACTACCCACTGGAGCAGCTCGCCTGGGGCCGGGTTGCTCTGGCCAGCCCAGCACTTGGGGGCTGGACTCAGGCGTCCCGGGGCGCTGCGGGGCACTAGGCAGGAAGCCAGATGGGGTGATCTAACATCCCATCTGACCTGACACCTCCCCCACCACCCCCAAGTCACTGTGCTGGTGCCCCTCACAGCCCTGTGCTGATCCGGGCAGCGCAGCCACAGCCGAGTCCCCCTGAATTAGTGCAGGAGCCAAATGCCACGTTACCTCCGTGTCCGCGTGAGTCCCCTTGACTCAGAGACGTCACTCCAGATTCACCCTGCAGCTCTAGGCCAGATCCCGGGGCAGCCCCAGCGCTGGATCCTTCCCCCTGATCCCAGCATCCACGGCGCTATCGCCTCACAGCAGAGGCCACGGTGCATGTGCCCCATGCCATGACCCAGCGCAGCTGCGGGACAGCCGTGTCTTTATCTGCAGGCGCCCCCCGGCACGGCGTCACTGAGGGGGTTGGGGGGCTGATCCCCAATTCGCAGCAGGGGACACAGAGAGAAAAGCCAATGATCTAGAGTGGCCTTTGATTCCTGCCTGCCTTTCCGGGACAGCAGCCTCAGGCCCGGGCGGCCTGGTGGAACAGCTTCCAGCACTCGGTCCCTGAGCCGGCCCAGGGCATGTGGGAAGCGCTGGCCCAAGGGACCTGGGCAAGGTCACCCAGGGAGTCAGTGGCAGAGTGGCTCCCAAGTCCCAGCCACAGCCCAGGCTTCATCACTGGGTTACACCCCAGCAGGGGGCTCGGGTGCTACTCTGGCCTCTCCTGCTCGGCTGGAACCGGCGCAGCCCCTCTGGCGTGGCACCGCCAGCGCTAATGCCAGCGATTTCACCAGGATCTTCTCAGGGCAAGACAGGCCTGGCCACAACGTGGGACCCAGTTCCAGCCCCCAGGAGGGCACTGGGCCTGGAGGGTGTAGACAGCTGGGCTGGCACAGACCTGAGACAATGAGACCCATTTCCGGCACCTGATTTTACCTGAACAACAAACCGAAGTCACTCAGCCCCTGCCAGCGCCAACCCAGCGCTAGTCTGTGCCCGTGCCCTCCACAACCCCTGCCTGTGTCCCACACGACCCCTGCCCGTGCCCCCGTGTGACCCCTGCCCATGTCACCGCCTGACTCCTGCTCGCGCCCCCGCGCGACCCCTGCCCGCACCCCCCCTGCACAACCCCTGCCCAGATGCCCCAGTGCAAGCCTGCCCATGCCCCCCACATGACTCCCCTCGGCACCCCCTTGCATAAGCCCCTTCTGCTCCATCCCTGGCTGCCACCCTCGCCCTCCCGCCTGTCTCTGTGCAGTCTGCTGCCAGCCTGACGGGTCAGAGCGGCTCCTAGGAGCAGGTGCCTCCTGGGAGTGGGCCCAGCTGCTCAGCAGCTGATGGCTGCAAAGCGGGGAGGGGTGTGAGCGGAGGGATGACCAGCCCCTGCACTGCCCCCGCCCCCAGGGACAGCTAGGGGCTGGAAGTGGGAAACCTGTTCCTCTCTGCCCTCCTCCCGGCCTCCCTGGGGCACACAGCCCCCCTCCCTTCCCACGCTTCCCCAGCCCCTGAGGTAGGCGCCCTTCCCCTGGACCTCGCTGGGCTCCCAGCCCGGCCCCAGGGAAGTGCCCCAGTTCTACTGTAAACAGGGGCCACCCCATGGGGGCAGACCGAGCCCAGACTCCTGCCAGGGTCTGCATGGGGCAGGGGTCCAGCAGCCTCCCCGAACCTCAGGCTCGGCACCAAGCTCTCTGGGCACGGGAGGATCTCACCTGCCACAGTCACTGGAGCCAGGCCAGGGACCAGAGCGAGAGGAGGCGGGTTTGTAGCCGAGAGGGCAGCACGGCTTGGCGAGGGGGCACTGGGCAGCAGGGGCACTTCCCACGGCCTCCTAGGAGATGCCGTCCCTGCGAGTCCTGCTGTGTCTATAGCTGAACCATGGCGTATACACACACTGCACCCCATCTCACACTGCACCCCTATGAACTGCACCCCTCCATCCTGATACTGCACCCCAGCACCCCACGCGCTGCACCGCCACACACTGCGCCCCTCCATACTGATACTGCATCCCACACACACTGCACCCCATCTCACACTACACCCCGACTCACTGCACCCACATACACTGTGCCTCTCCACCCAGATACTGCACCCCATCTCACAGTGCACCCCCACGCACTCCACCCCAGCTCACCCTGCACCCCACATAAACTGCACCCCTCCATCCTGATACTGTACCCCACACTAACACTGCACCCCACACACTGCACCCCATCTCACACTGCACCCCCACCACACACTGCACCCCTCCACCCTGATACTGCACACCATCTCACACATTGTACGCACCACCTCACCCTACACCTCACACACTCCACCTCATCTCACACACTACACCCCATCCACATGTTGCACTCCCATACACATTGCACCCCATCTCACCCCACAGTGCACACAAGCCACCGTGATCCTGCACGCCCACCCACACACTGCACCCCATCTCACACTGCACACACCTCACCCTGTTACTGTGCCCCCACCCACATACTGCATGCCTCAATTACACACACACTACACTCCCTGCATACACACTAAACACAACCACACCACTCACACCCTGTACCCCTCACCTGTACACACACTGCACACCCATCACTTGCACTCCCCATACACTGCACCCCGTCACACACACACACACACACTCTGCACCCTGCACACACACCGAACACTCACACTGTACCCCTCACCTACACACACTGCACCCCATCACACCTCCTCCCCACACACTGCACACACCCACAAACTGCACACCTCACTTATACACACACTGCAGCCCTCCTCCCAACACATCACAGTGAGAGGAGGCTCCCACATCACACGTGCACACACACACACACAGATCTATTCTCCTTCATCACAACTGTGGAGGCAAGATCCGCTCCCTGGCCGGGTCCCTCTGCCTGGAGTGCTCCCCTACCCCTACCCCCATGGTCATAGGCTGCAGGTGGGGCAAGGGGAGACCCACAGAGCCCACCAGCAGGGGCCCTGTCCCACAGCCAGAGATGGGGATGCAGGTATTGGCCAGGGACTCAGGAGCAGGGCCCACAAGCAGGGTCCTTGCTGCCTTCTGGCCCACCTGGCCCCAGCCTCAACACCTGTCCCAGTTCCCAGCCCGGCTCTCTGGCTCCGGGCACACCCCAGCCCCCCAGCCCTGCGCTGCAGGGTGCAAACACTTAGTGCCCCCAGCTCAATGAGCGGGGAACCCCCCACCCCAAGCAAACCCAGAGACAGCTGCTCCATGCACGCCCATGCTCCAGGAAACACCCCGCTGAGCTCAGGCCCAACTCCACTGCACACACGGCAACACTGCAACACCCTCACACTGCCTCACAATGGCCTCCAGTGCAACACATACCAACCCCTGCACACACCTCCGCTGCAACACCCTCATAGTGCCTCATAAACACCCTCCCCCCAGACAGCAACCCCTGTGCACACCTCCACTGCAACACCCTCATAGTGCCTCGTAATCACCCTCCCCCCAGACAGCAACCCCTGTGCACACCTCCACTGCAACACCCTCATAGTGCCTCGTAATCACCCCCCCCGACAGCAACCCCTGTGCACACCTCCACTGCAACACCCTCATAGTGCCTCGTAATCACCCTCCCCCCAGACAGCAACCCCTGTGCACACCTCCACTGCAACACCCTCACACTGCCCCACAATGGCCTCCAGTGCAACACATACCACCCCTGCACACACCTCCGCTGCAACACCCTCATAGTGCCTCGTAATCACCCCCCCCAGACAGCAACCCCTGTGCACACCTCCACTGCAACACCCTCACACTGCCCCACAATCAGCCTCCACCGCACACAAGGCAATCCCTGCACACACCTCCACTGCAGCACCTCTACACTGCCTCACAATCACCCTCCACTGCGACAGGCAGCAACCCCCACTGTGACAAAGTGGGAATTTCTCATGGTACTTTGGATGAGAATCGTGTGCCTCAATTTCCCCTATATGCTACATATTTAGCCAGGTGGTGGGCAAAGGATGTTGACTATTGGCAGAGATCCAGATGTGGTTGTCGCCTAGCTGCCTGGGCCCCATGCCCATGGAGAACCCAGAAGACAATGCCCCTGACATCTGGCTGTCTAGCAACAAATGACTATGGCCTGCCAATCCCCCCTGCTGGAAACCAGCCAGCTGGGACCAGATGGAGAGCAAAGAGCAGAGGTGGATGGTCAGGTGACCATCTTTGCCTGGGAAGTGGACCCCAGGACTGAGGAGAGGAGTTTGGTTAGTTGAGGGGAGTCTGCTGGAAGTAGGGACAAGCCTGCGCGAGGTCTCTGGGCTCTAGTCTGACCCAGTTGGACTCGGCTGCGACTTTTCCGCTCTCGCTACGAACCCAGGGTCTTGCTACGAACCCACAGCTGAGGTGGGAGATCAAATTGTGCGAGTGCGACTGTGAAAATCTGCCCACCTCACCCCGAGGGCCTGGCTTCACAGGACGCTGGGGTCCAGCCATCAACAGCTACAGTGTCCCAGCTGGATTCCCACCCTGTGACAGCCGCCCACGAGGCCGGCACTGACGACGCCTGCCAGAGCTCAGCAACAGACAGAGCTGTCTGCCCGGGAGCAGAGACGCGTAACCCCAGCTCCGCTGCTCGGGGAACAAGGCATTGTTATGGCTCAGGCTGGGGCAGCTCCCAGAGGCCAGCGCCCCGGTGCTGCACAAGCCCAGGACAAAGACATGGACCCTGCCTGCAGGAGCCTCCAGTCTCAGCCTGAGCTAGGTAGCCAATGAGCCCTTGGAGAGAGGCCATTGCCAGACAGACAAGCAGCACCCCCCCTGCCAGCAGGTCCATGTCCGAGAGGCCGCGGTGCAGGCCAGGCAGCCAGTCACATCTGCACCGAGCCCCTAGGCAAGGCCCAGGGCCCCTTGAGCCACATCTGGGTGGCTCCCTTTGATGCCTAGTGCTGGGCTGACTGAGTCAGGAAGGGACTTGCAGCGTGGGCACTAGGGTGACCAGACAGCAAATGTGAAAAATCGGGACGGGGGTGGGGGGTAATAGGAGCCTATATAAGAAAAAGACCCAAAAATCAGGACTGTCCCTATAAAATCGGGACATCTGGTCACCCTAGTTGGCACAATCCGCAGGGCAGTGAGCAACCAGCACCTCTGGAGAGGGACCCACTGAGCACCAACTCCCCCCGCAGGCATGGCCCGAGCAGGACACACCATCCGAATGCCCAGCTGTGCAATGGGGCCTGAAGGGCGTGGAGGAAGGGCTGGGCAGGGCTGGGAGCAGAAGGACTGGCCGTCCCAAGAGCTCTGAGAAAACAGCCACTCCCTAATGTGCAGCAGGGCCTGGCACATACCCAAAGGGCAGGGATCACGTGGCCTGGCCTGGAACAAGTGGGCAGTGCGATGCTGGCGGTGGTGGGACAGACCGAGGCTGACCCGACCCCCCAGAGACCCTGGCCAGGAAGCTCCCACTGCCTAGTGGTGCCGTTGTGACTCTGCCCCGAGCCCATGAAGCCTGAGGAGTGAGCACAAGTGGCAGGCTGGCATGGCCCGGCTCCAATCGATCGCAGTGTGCAGGTGGGGAGGAGCAGGGATGGGGACTGCAGACAGCAGGCACGGGAGAGGGGAGCCCAGCAAACCCTCCAGCAGGAAGGTGGATCCGTCTGGGGACTTGCAGTTGGTGACACATCGGGAAGTGCGCGGACAGGCTGTGCCAGGCCAGGAAGCCCTGCAGGAGCTCTCGGGCCTTGTCTGCACTAGGAAGTGGCGCTGCTCTGACTAACCTGCAGCATTGTTGTAGCCGTGTTGGCTCCAGGATAGCAGAGAGACAAGGCAGGTGTTAGGCACCTGTCACGGAGTGTGGGGGAGTCAGGGCCCTGCACCCCCACTTCCTGCGATTCACCGTGACTCTCAGCCAGCCAGTAAAACGGAAGGTTTATTGGACAATAGGAATGCAGGCTATAACAGGGCGTGTAGGTACAACCAGGACCCCTCAGTCAAGTCCTTCTGGGGGGTTCAGGGAGCTTAGACCCCAGCTTGGGGTTCCCTGCGTTGCACCACCCAGCCCAAACTGAAACCCAAAACTCCTCCAGCAGCTCTCTCTCCCCGTCCCCCTGCTCCTCCTCTCCTTTGTGCAGTCTCGGGGCCAGAAGGTGTCACTTCTCCCAACCCCCCTTCCGGCTCAGGTTACAGCTCAGGTAGCTTCCTTCCCATCCCCAATGTAACTCCCCTGCAACATTCCCAGGTCAAATCCGCCCACTCCCTGCGCCGTCACAGCCCCTCAGCCAGAGCACTAAGTGCCCCATAGCGGCTACGTGGGTGCCCCAGACAATCTCTGCGCTCTCGAGCGAACGCACACAGGACAAAAACACGGCGTCACCCACAGGCGAGCACTTTTCCCACAGCGATCGCTCCACAGCTGATCTCTCAGCCCTCATCCTCAAAAGACACCAGCACAACACCACGCTGGCTTTACGGCTCATCACAGCAACCTGTAACCCGCAAACCCCAACGTGTTAACAGGCCCCTGCACCCAGAACAGGCCCTGACAACACATGGGCACTGCTTGGGCTGCACTGTCTGTCCCCTCGTCTTTAGCTGTGACACTCGCTGCCTCTCCCAGGTCTGAGAAGAGCTCGGGGTGACTCACAGCTTGTCTCCCGCACCCCAGGAGTAAGAGATATCGCCTCCCCCCTCTCGAAGGAGGTGTGTTCATAGAATCATAGAATATCAGGGTTGGAAGGGACCTCAGGAGGTCATCTAGTCCAACCCCCTGCTCAAAGCAGGACCAATTCCCAACTAAATCATCCCAGCCAGGGCTTTGTCAAGGCCTTAAAAACCTCCAAGGAAGGAGATTCCACCACCTCCCTAGGTAACGCATTCCAGTGCTTCACCACCTGTGGGCACGATCTGCGAGTGTTACAGCGGCCCAGCCCCTAGTGTGGCTACAGCTACATGTGGACACTGGTGGTATCCTGGGTAGCTCTCCCCATAGGCAAGGGAACAAGCTGCACTGAGATAAGATGCCGTTACCAATGTACCTGAGTCCAGAACAGGGCTTGCTCTGTTAGGACTGTACCACTGACCAATTCTCCCATCTCCTGCCCGGCCACAGTGCCCTCCGGCTGCTCCAGCCCCAGCCGTAAGAGACACGGGGGAGGCCCGGGGCTTTCAAATACCTGCACCCACTCCTGGCTGCCAAGTCCATCCCCCAACCCTGCCTCCCCGTGCGCCCTCCTCTGGCTGCAGGGTCTAGGCGGCCCATTGCCACAGGCTGCACCAATCCCCACAAACCCATTGTCCCCTTGCCCACACCAGCCACACCACAACTCTGGCCAGCTGGGGAACCTGGCATGGTGGGAGGGGCCCTGGCTGCATGGGGAACCTGGCACGGGGGGAGGGGCCCTGGCCACATGGGGAACCTGGGATGGGAGGGCGGGGCCCTGGCTGCATGGGGAACCTGGCACGGGGGGAGGGGCCCTGGCTGCATGGGGACCCCCGCATGGGGAGGGGAGGAACCTGGCCCAATGTGGGGGTCTGGCTGCATGGAGAGCACCGTGGGGTGGAGGGGGCCTGGCCACCCGCACTCTCGTGGGCACCACTGGCTGTGAGGGGAGAGCGCCCCCGCCTGACCCCCCACCAGCTGTGTGGGGAGAGCGCCCCCTGCTGAGTCCCACCCCGCTCCCTGCAGCACAGGCCCCATAGCACTGCATTAGGGGCAGCACTAACAGAGGGAGGAGAGCGCCCCCTGCAGTCTCGTCTCGGGCTGTGCATTTATACTGCATTTAGCAGCAGCTCAGCTCCTGGCAGCTCCTTGGAGGTTTTGGCTCCTGACCCCGTCTGACCCTCGGCAGCCGTAGCTCAGTGATTATCAGCATCCGTGTGGCCAAGGGGTGCAGCAGTGCTGGGACGGCACGTGCCAGCCCCCTGGTCAGCGAGGAGCCGGCTGGAGCCCCACACTGGGCTAACCCCACGCTGGCATGTCCATGAGCCTGGGGCATGGGGGCGCTCGGACCCTCCATGCCTTGGAGCATCTGCAGCCCGGGAGGGTCGGAGCAGGAGGTGGGGACCCGGGAAACGCGCGCCACTACCC
The DNA here is from genome assembly GCF_011386835.1 of Chrysemys picta bellii. Classification (NCBI taxonomy): domain Eukaryota; kingdom Metazoa; phylum Chordata; order Testudines; family Emydidae; genus Chrysemys; species Chrysemys picta. The sequence continues at coordinate 290,194,706 of NC_088792.1, read as the reverse complement.
GAGGGGCACGGGACCCTGCCCTGAGTGCCCTCTCCAGCCCCATCCTGGGGGTCCCAGCCCCCACACTCCCCGGCATCCCACTGGGGCTCCTACCTGTCTGTGGGCTGCCACTCGTGTGCTGGTTGTCCTGGGCTCCTTGTTCAGCGGCCCCCGTGCTCCCTGGGGCTGCTCCCGCCGGCTGCGAGCAGGGTTCTGCTTCGCACCCTTCTTCCTTCTCTTCTGCAGGAGACAGACCAGAAACAAGGCAAAGGGGCCTCGTCAGTCCCAGCCGGGAGTGCCCCCAGGGCACCTCGGCCAGGCCCTGGCCCAGCCCCAGACCAACGTGCTGCTATGACCCGGGCCGGCAGGCTCCCCCAGTGCATGGCACCAGCGTGTTCTCTGCAGCGCCCCCTGCTGGGACAGGCTGCCCCCCCAGCCAGTGCCCTGCCCCACTCACCACAGCGCCCCCTGCTGGGACAGGCCGGGGCTGGAAAGCCGGGAGCTCCCCCCAGCCAGCGCCCTGCCCCACTCCCCACAGCGCCCCCTGCTGGGACAGGCCGGGGCTGGAAAGCCGGGAGCTCCCCCCAGCCAGCGCCCTGCCCCACTCCCACAGCGCCCCCTGCTGGGGCAGGCCGGGGCTGGAAAGCCGGGAGCTGCCCGCAACCAGCGCCCTGCCCCACTCCCCACAGCGCCCCCTGCTGGGACAGGCCGGGGCTGGAAAGCCGGGAGCTGCCCGCAACCAGCGCCCTGCCCCACTCCCCACAGCGCCCCCTGCTGGGACAGGCCGGGGCTGGGGTAGCTGGGAGCTCCCCCGCAGCCAGTGCCCTGCCCTACTCCCCACAGCGCCCCCTGCTGGGAGAGGCCGGGGCTGGAAAGCCGGGAGCTCCCCCCAGCCAGTGCCGTGCCCCACTCCCCACAGCGCCCCCTGCTGGGAGAGGCCGGGGCTGGAAAGCCGGGAGCTCCCCCCCCAGCCAGCGTCGTGCCCCACTCCCCACAGCGCCCCCTGCTGGGAGAGGCCGGGGCTGGAAAGCTGGGAGCTCCCCCCCAGCCAGCGCCCTGCCCCACTCCCCACAGCGCCCCCTGCTGGGAGAGGCCGGGGCTGGAAAGCCGGGACCTCCCCCCAGCCAGTGCCGTGCCCCACTCCCCACAGCGCCCCCTGCTGGGAGAGGCCGGGGCTGGAAAGCCGGGAGCTGCCCCCAGCCAGTGCCCTGCTGGGAGTGGGCGGCGAGTACCGTACCGTGGCCGAGGGAGGCTGTGCACAGCCACGCACTGTCTCCCAGCGAGGCGCTTTGTGCTGGGCCCAGCCGCTGGCTCTGTGATTAAGTGGTGAAGTGACTTCCCTCATTAGCAGCCCAGACAATAGGCGCCTTTCACCACCCGGCTCTGCCCCACTGGCCTGTGAATGGGCCCCTGGAGAGCCGGGACAAAGGTCCCAGCGCACGTGGCCCTGCCCTGGGATGGCGCAGGCCTGCTGGGGGCAGGGCACCGGCTCGGGGGGGGGGACCTGCAGGCAGGCCTGAGACGCGACGAAAGGGGGGGCTCCCCACAGCTGCTGTCCAGGGGGCCAGGGACAGCAGCTGAGCTGAGATGGGGACCAGGGATGCCACAGGGAGCGAGGAGAGACCGAGCGAGTGTGGCAGTGACTGTGCAGCCAGAGGGGGTGGGAGAGATGGGGACGGCGCGCCCGGGACACGGGTGGGTACATTATCGATTGATTTACGCACGGGAACAGTTCTGGTGAGATGTGGGAGAACGGCTCCCCAGGACGGGGGGGTGGAGGCACCGGGGGGAGCGGGGGAGCTTCTTTGCACTCATGATTTGTGAGGGGAACAAGCCTGAGCAGCAGCAGGACGGCCCTGCCCCGGCCGGGGCCACGGGGAGGCGGGAAGCAGCGCAAAGGGACGTGACTCTTACCTCTGAGCTGGCCTGAGATCTCCCACCTCCCGACTGCTTGCCTGGAAAAGAGGCAAACACGGTATCAGGGGACGGACGGACGGACACACGCGGGACAGACTCAAACGTTCGAGTGTTTGAGATGGTACCGCACTGTGCTACATGGCTCACTGCCCCACGCACTGCCCCACCCGCACACCGCACTGCCCTATGTAGCACACTGCCCCACACACCGCACCGCTCTGTGCACCATCAGGCTCCCTTCCTCAGACTGGCTGTCCGCCCTGGACTCTGGGTCCCCTGTTTGACAGGCAGGGTGCCCCCAGCGCTGGATACAGACACTCCCTCCCCTCCGGCCTGGGCACTGCGTGCCTCTGCTGGCGCTTTGTTTGCAGCAGCATCCCACTCGAGCGCCGGTCTGACTGTGTTTGTGCCAGTGCATGCCCATGCGAGTACGCATGCCAGCGTGTGCCCATGTGGGCGTCTGTGTGTCAGCGCATGTATTTGTGTGTGCCAGAGCGTGCCCACGTGACTCGTGTTTGCGCTCGCCCACGTATTGACCGGTGCCCACGCGAGTGCTTGTCACCCTGTGGGCACAGGCACCGAGCGGCGCATGCCATGGCATAGCTTACCCCTGCCCCAATGAGCAGGTGCTGCTCTCAGGGGGGGATCCAGACTCACCCCTCCTCAGCGACTCTGGATTCACAGCGCACCCTGGGCTCAGAGCGCGGCCCCATCTCCCGTACTGGTCCGGGCTCTGACTGGCCTGACGCCGTGTCTGGCTGCCCTGGGCTGCCGCGTTACTCTGGGCGTTGGAACGGCAGAGCCGCAGGGTGCGCTGGGAGCTGCTGGAAGGAAGCCGGGGCCCCCTGTGTGCACAGATAAACGCCACAGACACTAACGCCTGGGAGCAGACACCCAACCCCCGTCAGGCCTGGCTGCTCCCATTCTGAGAGGGGGCAGCCGTTCCAGAGCCGCCCCCCAGCGCACCCAGGCAGGGAGGAGCACCAGCCTCGCAGGCCTGGGGCTGTGGGTAGCAGCAGGGGCAGGCAGGGAGCCAAGCGCTCTGCTTGCTGCTCCGGCCCGGAGCAAACGGGGAACAATGCCTGAGCTAACAGGGCGCACTGCCACCCAGGCTTTCCTCGCCCCACGCCCAGCACCATACACACCCGTCCCGCAGCAAGCGTGTGCCGGAGGAAGGAGGTCTGCTTGGAACCGCTGCTCTCCCCAGCTGGGATCGGTGAGCAGACAGGCGGCTCTGGGCAAGTCAGCCACAGCGCTGAGCGTCCTCCCAGCGCCCCGCCCGCTCCCCGGCAGCTCTGCCTGCAGCAGTGCCCGTGTCGTGGGACGTCCCTCGGCACATCACAGCAAGGGCACTGCAGTGGGAGGCTGGCTTGATCTGCGGTGCCAGTTCCCAGGTGTGATCTCAGCTGGGCAAGTCGCAGCCCACAGCCATAGCACTTGCGCTGTGCGAAAGGCTGGCTCAGTGCATGGCTAGGGGCCATGCGGGAGGTGGGGGAAGCTCTCCTCGGAGCGGACGCTGGCCCAGTGCCCAGGCGCGGGGCTGGAGCTGGCTGCATTCTGGCTGGTGGGTGTCAGACCACGAGCACCTGCCCCTCAGGTGGGGGTGTGTGCAAAGCGGGTTGCGTCTGCCCCAGAGCCCATTGCTGTCTGGGCACGAAGGCAGGGATGAGACGGAGGGGAGATGGGATGGAGCAGACTTGTCCCTCTTACTGGGGGATGGGGCGTTCTGATCGCCCCAGGCGCAGTGCTAGGTCTCATAAACTTGGCACCAAGAGAGCCCAGGGCAGGTGCCCCAGGCTCTGCTTGGAGCTGGAGAGGGTGGGGCAGGGCCCTGGGGCCAGGCTAGAAAAGTCAGAACAGCCCCCCCCTCCCCAACAAGGGAAACCCTTGCACCACTGCCAGGCTTCCTGCCACTCCCCGGGCAATATTTTATGCAAATCAGTAAACTGACTGCTCCAGCCTGCTTCAGTCCCCGCATGCTGTGGTGGAACCAGAGCAGAAAAACGTCCTTTCTGTCTTGAGTCTAAAATGACCAGGGCTGGAGAATCCAGCCCGGCCCTTGGGACGCTGTTCACGTGGTTAGTTACCCATCCGGTTAGATGCACGCCCCTTTCCTGTCTGCCCTGGTCTAGCTTCTGCTTCTAGCCAGTGGAGCCTGTTACACTCCCTCTGCTCGCCTGAAGAGCCCTTAGCAAGTCTCTGTTCCCCGTGCAGGTACTTACCGACGCCCCTTCACCTGCTCCTTGTTAAGCTGAGCAGAAGGAGCTCCCTGAGGCTATCACAGTACGGCAGGTTTCTAACCCTGGAATCATTCTCGGGGCTCTTCTCTGACCCCTCCCCAATTTATCAAAGTCCTTCCTGAATCATAGACACCAGAACTGAACCCAGGATCCCAGCAGCGCTCGCCCCAGGGCCACACACAGCGGTACAAGAACCTCTCTGCTCCTCCTCCAGATGCCCCTGTCCCCTTAGCCCTTTTGGCCACAGCGACGCACTGGGAGCTCATGTTCCACTGATTGTCCACCATGACCCCCAGACCTTGCCGGAGTCCCTGCTTCCCAGGCTAGGGTCCCAGCCTGTAAGCGGGGCCTGCAGGCTTTGGTCCTAGCTGGCCGTGTTTACAGTTCACCCTGTTCAAACACATCTTGTTTGCTTGCGCCCAGCTTACAAGCGACCCAGAGCGAGCGCAGTGACTCCGCTCCCCCAACCTTTGTGTTAGCTGCAGACTTTAGCACAGCTGATTTTATGGTTTCTTCAAGGTCATTGATAAAGCTGTTAAACAGTGTAGGGCCAAGAACTGATCCCACTGGTTCCCCACAATGCAGAACAGGGATTCTCCCCGCCCCCCCACCCTCCCGGGAACAGGTGGTGCTGCTCTCAAACCTGCCCTTCCCCGTGTCTCTCGGGTCCCATCCACCCCCAGCCCTTGTCACACTCGTTTCTTACATCGTATCTGAAGCCAGCTGTGAGCTGTGTGCGCCTATGGTGCCTGGCATGGCAAGGCCCGATCCTGATGGGGTGCTGGGCGCTGCCACAGCACAAACATTGACAAGTGGCTGCCATGCAGCTACTGATATGTCAGGGCTGGGGGAGCAGGGGCTGACAAGGACCGGGGTGATGGGCCAAGGATGGGCTGGGGGTGACAAGGGCCTGGTTCAGGGTGATAGGGGTGGGCTGGGTGTGTGAGGGCTGGGGGTGATGAGGGACGCGGTTGATGAGGGCTGGGCTGGGCTGGGCTGGGGATGGTGCGAGCCGGGCTGGGCCGGGCTGGGGATGGTGCGAGCCGGGCTGGGCCGGGCTGGGGTGATAAGGGCCGGAGTCCGGGTGCCAGGGCCAGGTCGGGGGTGACAAGGGTTGGGGTGACAGGGCTGGGCTGGGGTTGGGGTGACAAGGGCTGGGGGTAACAAGGGTTGGGATGACAGGGCTGGGCTGGAGGTGACCAGGGCTGGGAGTGAGGACGGCCAGGCCAGGGTCAGGGTGACAGGGCCGGGTCAGGAGTGACGAGGTTTGGGGTGACAGGGTTGAGGGATGACAAGAACTTGGCCAGAATCAGGGTGACAGGGCCTGGCCGGGCTGGGCTGGGGGTGACTGATGAGGGCTGGGCCAGATTCAAGGTGACAGGGCCAAGTCGGGGGTGATGACGGCCGGGAGTGATGAGGGCTGGGCCGGAGTCACGGTGATGAGGGCCGGGCCAGGAGTAATGAGGGCCGGGTCAGGCTGGGCTGGGGGTGACAGATGAGGGCTAGACCAGAGTCAGGGTAACAGGGCCGAGTCGGGGGTGACAGGGCCGAGTCAGGCTGGGCTGGGGGTGACAGATGAGGGCCGGGCCAGAGTCAGGGTGACATGGCCGGGTCGTGAGTGAGGAGGTCCGGGCCGGGCTGGGGGAGACTGACAAGCGCCGAACCAGAGTCAGGGTGACAGGGCCGAGTCGGGGGTGACAGGGCCAGGTCAGGCTGGGCTGGGGGTGAGGAGGTCCGGTCCGGGCTGGGCTGGGGGTGACTGATGAGGGCCGGGCTGGAGTCAGGGTGACAGCGCCGAGTCGGGAGTGATGAGGGCCGGGTCAGGCTGGGCTGGGGGTGAGGAGGTCTGGTCCGGGCTGGGGGTGACAGATGAGGGCCGGACCAGAGTCAGGGTGACAGGGCTGGGTCGTGAGTGAGGATAGGGTTACCATATTTCAACAATCAAAAAAGAGGACACGGGGTGCCGCCCTAGCCCCGCCCCAGCTCCACCCCCTCCCACTTCCCACCCCCCTCAGAATCTCTCTACCTGTCCCCCCCACCCTAACTGCCCCCAGGACCCCACCCCCATCTAAGTCTCCCTGCTCCCTGTCCCCTGACTGCCCCAACCACTCTCTACACCCCCTTCTCCTGACATCCCCCCCCTGAACTCCCGACCAATCTAACCCCCCTGTTCCCTGTCCCTTACCTGCCCCAACTGTTCTCTACACCTCCTTCTCCTGACAGACCCCCCCAGAACCCCCGACCAATCTAACCCCCCCAGTTCCCTGTCCCTTACCTGCCCCAACCGCTCTCTACACTCCCTTCTCCTGACAGCCCCCCCAGAACCCCCGACCAATCTAACCCCCCCAGTTTCCTGTCCCTTACCTGCCCCAACCGCTCTCTACACTCCCTTCTTCTGACAGCGCCCCAGAACCCCCGACCAATCTAACCCCCACGTACCCTGTCCCTTACCTGCCCCAACTGTTCTCTACACCTCCTTCTCTTGACAGCCCCCCCAAGAACCCCCGACCAATCTAAACCCCCCAGTTCCCTGTCCCTTGCCTGCCCCAACCGCTCAGGTCCGGTCCGGGCTGGGCTGGGGGAGACTGACAAGGGCCGAACCAGAGTCAGGGTGACAGGGCTGGGTCGGGAGTGATGAGGGCCGGGCTGGGAGTGATGAGGGCTGGGTCCGGCTGGGCTGGGGGCGACTGACAAGGGCCGAACCAGATTCAGGGTGACAGGGCCAGGTTGGGAGTGTTGAGGGCTGGGCTGGGCTGGGGGTGACTGACAAGGGCCGAACCAGAGTCAGGGTGACAGGGCCGAGTCGGGGGTGACAGGGCCAGGTCAGGCTGGGCTGGGGGCGACTGACAAGGGCCGAACCAGATTCAGGGTGACAGGGCCAGGTTGGGAGTGATGAGGGCTGGGCTGGGCTGGGGGTGACTGACAAGGGCCGAACCAGAGTCAGGGTGACAGGGCCGAGTCGGGGGTGACAGGGCCGGGTCAGGCTGGGCTGGGGGTGACACATGAGGGCCGGGCCGGAGTCAGGGTGACATGGTCGGGTCGGGAGTGATGAGGGCTCGGTCTGGCTGGGGGCGACTGACAAGGGCCGAACCAGAGTCAGGGTGACAGGGCCGGGTTGGGAGTGATGAGGGCCGGGCTGGACCGGGCCGGGCTGGGCTGGGGGCGACTGACAAGGGCCGAACCAGAGTCAGGGTGACAGGGCCGAGTCGGGGGTGACAGGGCCGGGTCAGGCTGGGCTGGGGGTGACACATGAGGGCCGGGCCGGAGTTAGGGTGACATGGTCGGGTCGGGAGTGATGAGGGCTCGGTCTGGCTGGGGGCGACTGACAAGGGCCGAACCAGAGTCAGGGTGACAGGGCCGGGTTGGGAGTGATGAGGGCCGGGCTGGACCGGGCCGGGCTGGGCTGGGGGCGACTGACAAGGGCCGAACCAGAGTCAGGGTGACAGGGCCGAGTCGGGGGTGACAGGGCCGGGCCAGGCTGGGCTGGGGGCGACTGACAAGGGTCGGCCTGCGGGAAGGCGACTGGGTCCAGCGACGTCCGTGGACTGGGTAATGTGCACCCAGCCTCATGCCAACGGGCCCTCTCAGGGCCTGATTCTCACACCGCAGGACTGAGGGTAAATCTCCCCTTGCCGCCTGTCCGGGTGGGGGCAAGCCCGCAGTGTCGCTAGGCCGGGGGGGGGGGGGGGGAGTTCTGGGGTCAGGCCTCCCCATGGCCTGTGCTGGCGACACCAGGACCAGACGCCAGCCGGGTGCAGGACGGGGGGCCCCAGCGCACCTACCTGCCAGCGGCTGGGCCCCGAGGCGCACAGGCTGCCGGCCCCACAGGGAGCACACCAGGAACAGGACCCAGATGCAGACGGAGCCCAGCCCCAGCGCCGCGACCCAGACCACGCGCAGCCACGCGGGGTCCCTCAGCACCCACGGGTCCAGGGGGGACATGCTAAGGCGCTGCCTCGCCGGCTGCGTGGCGCTGTGTGTGTGCGGAGCCCGGCCCCGTTAACCCTGCCATCCCCGCCCGCTGCAGAGGGCCAGATGTGCTCCAGATGTGCTCCAGCCCCTCCCCGTGACTCACTGTGGTGGGAGGCACAGCTCCAAGCTCCCCTCCCCCCCGTCCCCTCCGCAGGCCCCAGCGCAGAGCCGGGTAACCTCGGTGGGGAGGGGCCCAGCTGGGGGGCCGTGGGGGTGCAGGCCAGTAGGGTATGGTTACAGACAGATGTCGGCGCAGCCCCCGGGCCTCACACCCCTCTCCGTCCCAGCTTCCTTCGTTTGCCCCCCACGGCTCCAGCCCTCCAGCACTCCCCACCCACCTTTCCCAGCCTGGCAGGAGCTCCACATGCCCCGAGTATAACCCTGCCCCCTGCCTCGATATTCCCCAGGCAGGGAGCGCTGTGGGGAGTGGGGCAGAAGGGCTGGCTGAGGGGCAGCTCCCAGCTACTCCAGCCTCTCCCAGCAGGGAGCGCTATAGGAAGTGGGGCAGGGTACTGGCTGTGTGTGGGGGGGGGGGGCGCGCCTCTGGGCTACTCCAGCCCCACTCTCCCAGCAGGGGGCGCTGTGGGGGCAGGAGGGCTGGCTATGGGGGAGCGCTGGGCTACTCCCGCCCCACCTCTCCCAGCAGGGGTGCTGGGGTGGAGCAACAGGGCTGGCTGTGGGGGGAGCTCCCAGCTGTTCCTGCTCCTCACCAGAGCATCGCCTTCCTGGGGACCTTGCTCCATTCTTCACTGAATGCCCTTCCCTGCTGAGTGTCCCCCATGGGGCCCCGAGCCATAGTTCCCCCATGGCCAGACCCCACAGCCAACAGGGCTGCTGTTCCTACCCACCTGCTCTCTGGCTGGGGGCAAATGGGTGCCCCCTTGGCTAGGCCCTGTCCCGCAGCTGTCTGTCCCAGAGGGCGCCGGGGGAGGGGGGGGGGCCGGTGCACCCAGCAGCAGCGGGCAGGGGCTGTGGCAGCCCCTGGGAGTGAGAGGTGGCTTTGTGTTCCCTCTCGGGGCTGTGCGAGCTGCTGGGGCCGGAGCTGCTGGCCGGGTAGGGGGCCCCTGGGATCCAGCACCCAGGCCCCACAGCTCCCTACATGGGTGAGCCCCACCCAGTGTGCATAGAGGTGGTGCCAGTCCCCACCTGGAGCCAGCAGCGTTCCTCACAGGTACCCTGGGCATGTCAATGATACAAGGGCTACAGTGGCACTGCCGGAGCACCCTAGTGTAGACATGTACTGCCACGAGGGAAGGGGTTTTCCCTTCACTGTAGTGAATCCCGCACCCCCCGTGTCCGCGGTTGGGGAGGGGGACCGAGCCGCAGTGCTCAGGGTGCAACATTGTTCACAGCCCAGAGCGATATTTGCTTGTTGCCTCAACGATTCCCTGTTCTGTTCATTCCCTCTGGGGCACCTGGCACTGGCCCCTGTCGGCAGACAGGAACTGGGCTGGATGGACCTTTGCTCTGACCCAGCCTGGCCGTTCTGATGTGCTTATGATGTAGCTAGGTCAACCTGTGTAGCCCAGGCCCAGACTTCAGGGCCAGAAGGACCCACTGGCTGAGCCAGAGACCTGCTCCCAGATCATTCCTAGGGCAGAGCTTGTAGACAGCCAGCCAGGCTGGATTTGACAATTGCCAGTGACGGAGAATCTACCCCCACCCCTGGGAAATGGGCCCAAGAGCTAACTACTCCCACTGTTGAAAATTTACCCCTTATTTCCAGTCGGAATTTGTCTCACTTCAGCTTCCAGCCTCGGGCCATGTCAGCCCTTTCTCTGCTAGGGTGCAGAGCCTGAGCCCCAGGTATGTGGAATCCATCTGCCAGGTGGAGTCGGCACAACTAACACTGGGGTGGGTTCAATGGCTGGGGATTAACAACACAAACAGAACCAGCTCGAGCCCCCAGCCAGCAGCCTGGGAAACCAACCACCATCCCTGGGCACTCCTCTCGCAAGCACCGAGTCTGTGGGGAACAAGATAGCTTCAGGCTGAGAAACCACCACAGCCACATTCACAAACACGTGACCCTCGGCAAACCCAACCCCACCACGAGTTGGCCAGTGTCCGTTTCCTGCCTTGCAGTGGGAAAAGCCAACGAACAAATGTCCCTCTAACACACCACTCCCCTCTCCCTGCACAGCCCCCCACTCACAGCTGTAGATAAATCTCTGATAATTTTCATATGACTTTACATTGTGCCTCTTCATATAACCTTGTGGTGGGTCTACCCACGTGTGACCTCTGTTTTCATGGGACTTTGTATCAAAACCTCATTTAGAAACTTTACATTGCCCTTGGTATAATATTATAGCCCCTAAAGATAGAATAAGATAGAAGAAAAATTTCTTTTTGCTAGCAGTAGAACAAGAGCTCTCCCCTCCCCCCTTAATCAATTGCCCTGTTGAATGAATGAGGTGTGAATGAGCAAGGCATGGAAGGCAGCACCTCCAGACAGCCTCAACTGTTGGAGAGGGGCTGGGAGCCAGACCCAAGGACAATAAAACGTGTCAAGTGGGCTCATTAAAGACAAGCAGACATACCGACGGCCTCGGGGGTTAGAAGCAAGCACCTTCTTTTGGAAACACCCTCTTTGCAGCATTGGAACAACACTCAAAAGAAAGCAGCACAAAGAACCAATGGACACAGACACAGAGTTTGAATCTGGTATAGATTTACATAAGAGAAAAGCTGCTATAAAAGTGAGGTGTCTTGCAGAGGACCCCGGGTCTCGTCTTGTCAACATGGGAGCATTGATCCGGATCGGCAGAAGCCCGGCTCCACCCCCTCCCCCATCTAACTCACCTGGCCAGTGAAGTTAAGGGGAGCAACTAACTGGTAACAACAAGACGGAATGGGTTTGTGTGTGTGTGTGAGTGTAAGTGTAATATATTATATGCATATAATACAGTGTTAATGAATACATGTATTACTAATAAATGTGGTGTTTTGTCTTATTCCCCCTGAAAAGATCCTGTGCAGTACTTTAAGTACAACACAGCCGGCTGTCCTTGGCAGTGTGGCGTTACTGACATAACCTGTAACCAGATAGATCATTGTTGCAACCACTGTTATATATTTGCACAAAATCTTGTACAAAGGACATCCAGTAAGGTGTCTATGGAAAGGTTATGGTTTGCTGGTTATGATTATGCTGTCTGTATGTGTGTATCAATTTTGTAGTTGAAGTTACGAATATTGGCTTTGTACTTGTATCTCAGTGTGTTTTGATTCTAAGTAGCCTCAGTGAAGCATTTGGTCAGCTTCTTAAGGAAGGACTATTCTCAGTAAATGCCCAATCAAGAAACGCTTAACTGACCATGAATTTTGGAAGACGCCAATCCACATCTGAGCTTTCCTGGGAAGGTTCAAACTAACATGTAAACAAGGTCCCTCACCAAAGGCTCTTATGTAAATTAAGCTGCCATGGGATAAAAGGGATGGTCCTTTCATGGATTGAGAACTGGTTAAAAGATAGGGAACTGAGGCTGGGTCTACACTACCCGCCTGAATCGGCGGGTAGAAATCGACCTCTCAGGGATCGATTTATCGCGTCCCAACGGGACGCGACAATTGATCCCCGAATCGACGCTCTTACTCCACCAGCGGAGGTGGGAGTAAGCGCCGTCGACGGGAAGCCGCAGAGGTCGATTTTGCCGCCGTCCCTACAGCGGGGTAAGTCAGCTGCGATACGTCGAATTCAGCTACGCTATTCACGTAGCTGAATTTGCGTATCTTAAATTGACCCCCCCGCCCCATAGTGTAGATGTAGCCAAAGGGTAGGAATTAATGGTAAATTCTCAGAATGGAGAGGGGTAACTAGTGGTGTTCCCCAAGGGTCAGTCCTTGGACCGATCCTATTCAACTTATTCATAAATGATCTGGAGAAAGGGGTAAACAGTGAGGTGGCAAAGTTTGCAGATGATACCAAACTGCTCAAGATAGTTAAGTCCAAAGCAGACTGTGAAGAACTTCAAAAAGATCTCACAAAACTAAGTGATTGGGCAACAAAATGGCAAATGAAATTTAATGTGGATAAATGTAAAGTAATGCACATGGGAAAAAATAACCCCAACTATACATACAATATGATGGGGGCTAATTTAGCTACAACAAATCAGGAAAAAGATCTTGGAGACATCGTGGATAATTCTCTGAAGATGTCCACGCAGTGTGCAGAGGCGGTCAAAAAAGCAAACAGGATGTTAGGAATCATTGAAAATGGGATAGAGAATAAGATGGAGAATATATTATTGCCCTTATATAAATCCATGGTACACCCACATCTTGAATACTGCGTACAGATATGGTCTCCTCATCTCAAAAAATATATACTGGCACTAGAAAAGGTTCAGAAATGATTAGGGGTTTGGAATGGGTCCCATATGAGGAGAGATTAAAGAGGCTAGGACTCTTCAGCTTGGAAAAGAGGAGACTAAGGGGGGATATGATAGAGGTATATAAAATCATGAGTGATGTGGAGAAAGTGGATAAGGAAAAGTTATTTACTTATTCCCATAATACAAGAACTAGGGGTCACCAAATGAAATTAATAGGCAGCAGGTCTAAAAGAAACAAAAGGAACTTCTTCATGCAGCACACAGTCAACTTGTGGAACTCCTTACCTGAGGAGGTTGTGAAGGCTAGTACTATAACAGAGTTTAAAAGAGAACTGGATAAATTCATGGTGGTTAAGTCCATTAATGGCTATTAGCCAGGATGGGTAAGGAATGGTTTCCCTACCCTCTGTCTGTCAGAGGATGGAGATGGATGGCAGGAGAGAGATCACTTGATCATTACCTGTTAGGTTCACTCCCTCTGGGGCACCTGGCATTGGCCACTGTTGGTAAACAGGATACTGGGCTAGATGGACCTTTGGTCTGACCTGGTACGGCCTTTCTTATATTCTTATGTTAATGGCATCGGCCTGTAAAGAACAGAGTCATGCATGGACATGTGACTTGCCCATGTGACTCCAAACTCCATCTTGCTGCTGTGATTTCCACAGTAAGAAGGGAGGGGGTCCTTCCACAGGGCAGAGGATATACAAGGCCCTGAAAACCCCTCCATCTGGTCTTCAATCCACTTCTTACCTCTGGAGGGACTTTGCTAACAAACTGAAGCTCTGAACAAAGAACTGAGGACCCATCCCAGCTGGGGATGTTCCAGAGACTTGATTGGAACCTGCAGTTTATTCCATCGCTGCTTTTATGAATAAACCTTTAGATTTTAGATTCTAAAGCAGGGGTCGGCAACCTTTGGCACGCGGCTTGCCAGGGTAAGCACCCTGGTGGGCCGGGACGGTTTGTTTACCTGCACCGTCCGCAGGTCCGGCCGATCGCGGCGCCCACTGGCCACGGTTCACCGTCCCAGGCCAATGGGGGCGGCGGGAAGCGGGGCGGGCTGAGGGATGTGCTGTCCGCTGCTTCCCGCTGCCTTCATTGGCAGGACGGCAAACCGCTGCCAGTGGGAGTCGTGATCGACTGAACCTGTGGACAGTAGGGTTACCATACGTCCGGATTTTCCCGGACATGTCCGGCTTTTTGGGCCTCAAACCCCCGTCCGGGGGGAAATCTCAAAAAGCCGGACATGTCCGGGAAAATCGGGACATGCGGGGCCGGCGGTGCTGAGCCGGGGGCCGGGCCAGCGGTGCTGAGCCGGGGGCTGGCCCGGGCCCGGCACCCCAGGACCCGAGCCAACCCAGGCTGGAGACACCGGGGGGGGGGGCCAGACTGGGCCGCGCATCCTCCCCCCCCCCCCTTTACCTGCTTCAGGCTTCCCGCGAATCAAATGTTCGCGGGAAGCAGGGGAGGGGACTTTGGGGAAGGGGTGGAGTTGGGGCGGGGCCAGGGCCCCGTGGAGTGTCCTCTTTTTGGACACTCAAAATATGGTAACCCTAGAGTTAACCCTTGAGGGCTCAGCCAATTGCTAGTCCATCATTTAGCAGTAAGGCATTCCCTGGGAAATATCCCACCCTCTGATTCCACCACCTCAACCAAGCTTCACAGTCATCATCATTGTGTACTGGTTTTACATTGTGTGTGTGTGTGTGTGTGTGTGTGTATACACACACACACACAGTGTAAGTTTTAAACAAACTTTTATATATTGTGACAAAGTTCCTCCTCTATCTTGGTGGGTGCGCTTATTGGGGGATTTTCTTGCCTCAGAGATTCACCATGTGGGTTGGGGAACAGCCCAGAGGCCTTCCCCTCTGGGAGAACCCACAGTCCAGGTCAATTGGGAGGTTTGGGGGGAACCCGGGCCCGCCCTCTACTCCAGGTTCCAGCCCAGGGCCCTGTGGACTGCAACTGTCTATAGTGCCTCCTGTAACAGCTGCATGACAGCTACAACTCCCTGGGCTACTTCCCCATGGCCTCCTCCCAACACCTTCCTTATTCTCACCACAGGACCTTCCTCCTGGTGTCTGATAACGCTTGTGCTCCTCAGTCCTCCAGCAGCACACCCTCTCACTCTCAGCTCCTTGCACCTCTTGCTCCCAGCTCCTCACACTCACACCACAAACTGTAGTGAGCTCCTTTTTAAAACCCAGGTGCCCTGATTAGCCTGCCTTAATTGATTCTAGCAGCTTCTTCTTAATTGGCTCCAGGTGTCCTAATTAGCCTGCCTGCCTTAACTGGTTCTAGCAGGTTCCTGGTTACTCTAGTGCACCCCCTGCTCTGGTCACTCAGGGAACAGAAAACTACTCATCCAGTGACCAGAATATTGGCCCTCTACCAGATTCCTGTACCCCACTGGTCTGGGTCTGTCACATAATATATATATATATATATTTATAAAAATGTAGTCTTTTGTCTGGTGAAAAAAATGTCCCTAGAACCTAACCCCCTCATTTACATTAATTTGTATGGGGAAATTGGATTCGCTTAACATTGTTTCGCTTAAAGACGCATTTTTCAGGAACAGAACTACAACGTTAAGTGAGGAGTTACTGTATTATAGGGATAACAGAAACATGGTGGAATAGTAGTCATGACTGGAGTACAGGTATTGAAGGCTATGTGCTGTTTAGGAAAGACAGAAATAAAGGCAAAGGTGGTGGAGTAGCATTGTACATCAATGATGAGGTAGACTGTAAAGAAATAAGAAGGGATGGAATGGATAAGAGTCTGTCTGGGCAAAAATCACATTGGAGAAGAAAGCTACTAGAGTCTCCCCTGGGATAGTGCTTGGGCTGTGCTACAGACCGCCGGGATCCGATTTGGATATGGATGGAGACCTCTTTAATGTAGTAAACACTAATGGGAATTGTGTGATCATAGGAGACTTTAACTTCCCAGATATAGACTGGAGGACAAGTGCTAGTAATAATAGGGCTCAGATTTTCCTAGATGCGATAGCTGATGGATTCCTTCACCAAGTAGTTGAAGAACCAACAAGAGGGGATGCCATTTTAGATTTGGTTTTGGTGAGTAGTGAGGACTCATAGAAGAAATGGTTGTAGGGGATAACCTTGGTTCGAGTGATCATGAGCTAATTCAGTTCAAACGAAATGATAAATAAAAATAGATCTGGGACTAGGGTTTTTGATTTCAAAAGGGTTAACTTTAAAGAATCAAGGAAATTAGTTAGGGAAGTGGATTGGACTGAAGAACTTGTGGATCTAAAGGCGGAGGAGGCCTGGATTTACTTCAAGTCAAAGTTGCAGAAACTATCAGAAGCCTGCATCCCAAGAAAGGGGAAAAAATTCATAGGCAGGAGTTGTAGACCAAGCTGGATGAGCAAGCATCTCAGAGAGGAGATTTAGAAAAAGCAGAAAGCCTACAAGGAGTGGAAGATGGGAGTGATCAGCAAGGAAAGCCACCTTATTGAGGTCAGAACATGTAGGGATAAAGTGAGAAAGGCCAAAAGCCATGTAGAGTTGGACCTTGCAAAGGGAATTAAAACCAATAGTAAAAGGTTCAGTAGCCATATAAATAAGAAGAAAACAAAGAAAGAAGAAGTGGAACCACTAAACACTGAGGATGCCGTGGAGGTTAAGGATAATCTAGGCATGGCCCAATATCTAAACAAATACTTTGCCTCAGTCAGTGGGTTCAGAAAAGAACTGGATAAGTTCCTGGAGGACAGGTCCATTAGTGGCTATTCGCCAAGATGGTGATGGACACAACCCATGTTCTGGGTGTCCCTAAACCTCTGACTTGCAGAAGCTGGGACTGGGTCATGTGATAATTGCCCTGTTCTGTCCATTCCCTCGGTAGCACCTGGCACCGGCCACTCTCAGCCGACAGGACCCTGGGCTGGCTGGCGCATTGGGCTGACCCAGGCTGGCGGTTCCTATGTTCTGTTCTTACAGCAGCCCTCCAGCATCTGCCGAGTCGCTCTACCTCAGGGGGTCACAAGGCTATTAAATGGGGGGGGTCGCGAGCTGTCAGCCTGCACCCCAGCCCTGCTTTGCGTCCAGCATTTCGAATGGTGTTAAATATATAAAAGCGTGTTTCTAATGTGTAAGGGGGGTCGCACTCAGAGGCTTGCTGTGAAAGGGGTCACCAGGACAAACGTTTGAGAACCGCCGATCTACCTCATAAGTGCCAGTCTGGGGATTCAGCACCTTGGGGCCGGGGTGCTGCTCCTCCTCGGGGCCGTGCCCAGAACTGCAGCCCACGCTTTGCCAGCGTGCTGCTGTGGGGTGGTTAACCCGTGCTGGGAATGGGGTCTGGGCAGTGCCGCTTGGTCTGGAGGAGCACGGTGTGGGCAGGGGAAGGGGACACGCCCACAGGCGTTGTCTGCACTAGGGAAAGGTCTGTCCTGACCACATGCTGGTAACCTGCCTCCCCCTGAAGCCCCTGCGCCCAGCTCCCAGGGGGAGGAACGTGGCGAGCAGCCAGCCGGAGTTCCAGCTCGCGGGAACAGAAGCAGCAGAAGCCGGGACCTTTGAGCCCGTGGCCAGCCCAGGCAGGGGTGCCAAGCACCCGGCCCTACCCCCGAGGGGCTGGTTGTGCCAACCCTGCCTTCCTTGGTCTTGTCCCCTCAGCTGTCCCCCTGCCTGCCCCTCTGCCCCCCTCACCCCGTCCCCTCCCTGCGCTGCCCATTGAGCTGCTCCCCTCCTAACCACCCCCCCAATCATGGCACCGTCCCCTCATCCACTCGGCTGGCATGGGCTGCCCCTTCCCCCACCCTGGGGCTGCCGGGGCCAGGGGACGCTCTCGGTGCCGGGCGGCTGCAGGAGGGGCTGGGAAAACAGGGGTTGGCCCTACAATGGTAAAGGCGCTTTGCCTACAAGCTGGGAAGGGGTCACTGCAGGTCAGTTAGGGACACCTGAGTCCAAGTAAGGGCTGCCTGAAACCTGTTAAAATCTCTCTCCTGGGGCGGGGGGGACAAACCGCTGCAAGGCTGGCGGCAGCAGGGAGATAGACTGTGCCCTTCCCCATCGGGGAGACACCCAAACCCAGTGACCCCCCGGGGCCAGCGCCAGGACAGTGAGGGGGCCAGGGGAAAGGGCTCCCCCTTTCCCTGCATTTGGTGGAGGAGCACTCCTCAGGCCTGCCTAGGGCCTATGGGGAAGGCTGAGAAACAAATCCCGAAGCGGGGAGACAGACAATCTCCAGAGAGGGGCTGATTTTCCCCAGGCCCTGTCTCTGCCAGAGGAGGGGGCACTAAATCCAGCGAGGCAGAAGGGGCCTTGCCACAGCTCCTTGTGCCCCTGTTGTTCTGTGCCCCGGGGCTGGGCACTCTCTGGGGCAGGACCCGGCTCTGCTCTGGGGCTGTGCCACACAGTGGCACCTGCAGCTGCCCGCACATTTCACAGGTTGGGCACCAAGCTTCACGGCCCCTTGCCAGGGGCTGCCAGGAGCCATTCAGCCGTGCCTGGGGCGCCCAGTGCAGCGCCTGGCACCCGCGGGTGGGCGAGCCGTGGCCAGGCTGCAGTAACACACGGCCAATCCAAAGGGAGAGGCCTGTCTCTGCTGCGGGCCGAGGGGGCTGGGCTGAGCGGGGCCCACAGAGCCCGTGACAAGGGGCTCAGCACAGGACAGGCCCCCCTGGCCCGGTATGCAGCCCCCGGGCTCAGCGCAGGGGTCCCTGCCGGCGGGAGCGGAGGTGGAGTTGCCTGACGCTCAGGGCCTGGGCTGGCCGGACACACCCGGGTTCTGACCACGCGGACCGGGGCTGCGGCATGCACAGAGTTAACCCACGGCGCCAGCCCGCCCCAGGCTGCAGGGGAAGGAATGTTTCCAAAACGATTCTTTTCATGTGTGACATGAACAGCGACTCCCGCGCCAAACCACAGCCCTGGCAGGGCAGCTCGGGGCCCGTGGCTCCCACCGAACCAGGCCAAGGAAGAGCGAGGGAGGGACGGGGGCAAGGGTCTTTGGCTCAGGCTGTTCAAACTCGAATGGCCTTTTCAGCCCGTTACTCCAGGCCATTTGGCGCCTGTGAAATGGAGGATCCGAGAGACCCAGCGTGTGAGAGACGGGAGCTGGGCAGATTGCAGCCTGGGCGCTACCGGTGCCCCTCACTCCCGACCCGCAGCCCCCTGCTAGCCCAGCTCTGGGCTCCCCCCAGCTCTGCCGGTGCCCCTCACTCCCGACCCGCAGCCCCTGCTAGCCCAGCCTTGGGCCTGCCCATGCACCTACTGGTCCTCACACCAGTCTGTGGCTGGGGACGTAGGAAACACTGAACACAGACCAGCTCTGCCACCTTCACATCGTGTTCCTGATCTGAATTCAGAGCTGAGACCGAGTTTGCTGAGCAGCTTCCCAGCCTCCAGCCTCTCCACCCCCCTGGCATCCCCCCTTCCCAGCCCCCAGAGCTCTGACCTCCCTGCCCCACGGCACTCCCCCTTCCCAGCCCCCAGGGCTCTGACCTCCCTGCCCCACTGCACCCCCCCTT
Source organism: Chrysemys picta bellii (assembly GCF_011386835.1). NCBI lineage: Eukaryota > Metazoa > Chordata > Testudines > Emydidae > Chrysemys > Chrysemys picta. The sequence continues at coordinate 290,175,747 of NC_088792.1, read as the reverse complement.
CCCAGCCCCCAGAGCTCTGACCTCCCTGCCCCACGCCACCCCCACCTTCCCAGCCCCCAGAGCTCTGACCTCCCTGCCCCACTGCACTCCCCCATTTCCCATGGCAGCCCCTCACTGCCACTTTCCCACAGGCACACAGCTCCTGCACCCACGGCATTGCCCCCTTGTGCCCAGGAACCTGCCCCCCGCGAGCCTTCTCCCCCCCCCCACCGTCCCAGGGGTCCAGAGGGCAGCATCCCCCCTTTTTCTGTCACAGAGGCCCCTCACTGTTCTAGTGGGTGAGCACAAGTCCCCATCCCCCGTCCCACTCAGAACAGCCCCACACATGCGGGGAGAGGGCCACGCCCTATTTGTCTCTGCTGGAACATCCCCCCCCCCCCATTCATGAGCCCAGGGATCAGTCACACAAAGGGGCGGAAATGCAGCCTGCTCAGAGCTGCCAGAGCTGGCTCCCGCCCAGCCCCACAGGCCGGGCAGCGGGCCAGACCCTGGCACACGGCACTGGGGTGGGGCCCTGCTGCAGTGGGGACGCTGCCCCCTCTAGTGCCAGGAACCAGGAACGGCAGAGCCCTTTCCAGCCACACTGGGCTCAATGCACCAAGGGACCCTCTGGGCAAAGAACCAACCCCCGCAAACCCCACCCAGAAACCTGGGAACACCCCCCCCCATGTGCCCTGGGTCCCCGGCAGGCAGCAGTTCCCAGTGCCAAGCAGTGGAGTAAGGGAGGGGAAACCCGCCACAGGCAGGGCCAGACAACTCCACAGCATACACGCACGTACCCGGGAACACTGGCAGCAGCCCAGCTGGCAGCCTGCCCGCCCCCCAGCGCTAACGTCCCCCGAGTTCCCAGAAGCTCGTCCGATCCCGTTCCAGGCCAGGGAACGGCTCCCAAATCGCTCCTGTGTGAACAAAAGCAGAGGGTTTAGAAACGTCACATCCAAGCTGGAGTTTAAGGTGGTCAGTGATGGAGAATCCAGCAGGAGCCCTGGGAATTCCGCTCGCCGGTAACACTTTGCACCTCGGTTCCAGCCTGTGTAGCCGCAACGTGCAGCCCTTGGAGCGTGTTGGCCCTTCCTCTGCTAGACGGAAGAGCCCTGTTCCCCCTGGAGGTACTTACAGCCTCTGGTCCCACCACCCAGAACCGTCGCTTTATTCAGAGACTCCGAGTCGCTCACTACGAGGCAGGTTTTCTGATCCTTTAATCAGTCCTGGGGCTTGTCTCTGACCCCTCCCCAATTTATCAACATCCTTCTGGAATTAGACACCAGACTGGACCTGGGATCTCAGCAGCGGTCGCCCCAGGACCACATACAGAGGGACAATAACTTCTCGGCTCCTCCTTCAGATTCTCCTGGTTTATGCATCTGAGTCGATCTCTTCTGGCCGCAGCATCGGACGGAGCTCATGTTCTGCTGATTAGCCAGGGAGAGTCCCACGTCTTTCTCAGTCCCCGTCCTGTCAGTACGGCCGGCCGTCTTTCTTCCTGGAGGTGACTTTCGAGTTGGCTGTGCTGAAACATGGGGCTTGCTTGTGCCCAGCTTTGCAAGTGACCGGGATTGCTCCGTAGCTGGGACCTGGGTCCTCGTTAGTTACCCCCCCCAAGCTTTGCCTCACTTGCAAACTTTATCAGTGCTATTTTATGTTTTCTTCCAAGTCGTTGATAAAGACGCAGGCCCCCCCCGGGAACACCCAGTGATGCTGCGTCCCCGTTTTCAGTTACATGGAGCCATAGAACCGTGGGGCTGAAGGGACCTCGAGAGATCGTCTAGCCCAGCCCCTGCTCTGTGGCAGGGCCAAGTAACCTAGAGCAGCCCTGGCAGGTGTTTCTCCAACTGTTCTTAAAATCCCCCAACGCTGGGGGTCCCACAGCCTCCCTGGGGCGCCTGTTCCAGAGCTTAGCCCCGAGAGGGGGAAAGGTTCCTGATCTCTGACCTAAAGTTCCTTGCCACAGGTTCAGCCCGTTACTTCTTGTCCTGCCTTCAGTGCCTTCCCCGGGGAACTGCTGATCCCGTCTCCATAGAACAGCCCTGAGGACCCAGCCCAGGTTGCCGGCAGCATCCCTAAACCTTGGATGGTTTTGGGGGCTCTCCTCCGGCCTTTCCCATTTGTCCCCATCTTTCCTAAGGTGCAGAGGCCACAGCTGGACACCGAGCTGCAGCCGAGGGGGACAATTACCTTCATTAACCAAACCCAGTCAGGCAGGAGCCATTCCCAATAACCCCCCGTGACCCGCAGCAACGCTATGACCCTAGACCCATATCAGCCGCAACCTGGCCCAACCTTCGCTTTCCCCAGGCCCCTGGAAGGCCAGCGAGCAGCTCTCCCGCACTCCCTGGCTACAGCGCTGAGGCCTCCCCCAAACCCTGCGCCCCTGGAGCCAGCACGCAGCAGCCTCCACATCTCTTCACTGCCCCCCCCTCATTCCACAGAACCCACACACTGCATCCCACCCCGAGTGCCCCCCCTCCACCTGCCTGGCTCCCTTGGACTAGACTGGACATGCCCCCCCAGAGTGAACCCACGTCCAGCCCCCCCACACCAAAGCCAAGTGCTCGTCTCCTTATGGTGACTGAAGGAATTATGGGAGCAGCCCATGCAAATGAAGCTCCATGGCAGCACTTTTCCTTTCCCACCAACAGAGGGCGCTGGGCGCTCCAGCCTGGGCTCTGACAGCCCCCTAGCCCCAAACCTCACCCCGTGCCACCTGCACCCGGCCGCTCGTACCTGCTGAGCCAGGGGGCCCCGCCTGGAATTACAGACCCCAGGGGATGGGGACTCTGGCCCCACCTGCCAGCCGAGCTCTTCCAGCGGCTAATGATCCTCACTTAAAAACCTGCCACAGAATCAGGGCTGCCAGCTGGTGCCACCCCGGCTTCCCCCAGGGGGTCCCGTCCTGCCCTGGCTGACAAACCAGAGCCAGCAGCTCTCAGAACTCGCTTTCCCATGGAGCTGGAATTCCTCCCCCCGACCCGGATAACTGCCACCCAGGCCTGGGGGCACAGAGCCGCTCTTCTTCAGGTCACCCCGAGTCAGCGCAGAGCCAGGGAGAGAACCCAGGAGTCCTGGCTCCCTGCTCTAAGCCATGAGACCCCACACCCCTCCCAGAGCCAAGCATAGAACCCAGGAGTCCGGTGCTGACTAATAGATGCTGGGTCACATATAAATATATATCACATTAGTAACACGCATGGTCCACACCACCTATACCTTAGCATGCATTAAGCACCTGTAAGAGTTTAAGCACAAATACTGGCCCATCCCATAAGCCCGATCATTTCGGCTCCGTGTCCCCCAGCACCCTGCATTGCTGAAGTTGACCGGGAACTGTCAGTATCGACGAAAGGGCGTCCCCCACCCAGACCTACCTCTGGCTGGCACAGAGCTCGGGGGGTCTCTTGGTGCCCCTCCGAGCCTGCACCGCACGTGCTCAGAACAAGGACAAAGGGGGATGGGCACCATGGGCCCAAACACGGTAACGAGCCGCTTCCCGGCCTCCAGGCTCAGGTGACGTGCATGGGGCCTTTTGCAGCCAAACAAGTAGGGGACAGTAGGTGGCTTTGGGTTGTAATTGGGGGTGACGACTCCTGCGGAAGGTGAATGGGACATCGCTGCCCAGGTCGACTCCTCGGAGACTGGCACCGTGCGGGGCCATGGGAATAAACCGAGCGCCATTGTGAGAATCTCTCCCAACGAACCAAGTGTGGTCCAGTGACAGACACACTAATTTATCAACACCTGACTCCTAGCCCCCCCACCCCACTGCCTCATCCCCTCCCCTCTACAGCTGTCCCTGCCCCACAAACAGGCTGTTCCCACTGTGGCACAAGGCCAAGGCTCTCGGCAGGGAGGAGGGGCCTTGACTCCAGGGGCAGGAGCTCAGGCCCCTTCATGAGGATCCCACTGGGCCCCAAATGCATGGGTGCTTGATTGCCAGCCAATGGGGGCTGCCTGGGGTGACCCCTATCCCCCCCCAGTGGAGCCTGGCTCACTGCTGTGCACCTGGGAATGGATTCCTCCACCCTGGGCAGGAGAGATGGGTCTAACGGTCAGAGCAGGGGCCTGGGAGCCTGAACCGCTAGCCCTGGGACCAGCAGCTAAAGGAGCAGGAGAGGGCTCCTGGGACAACTGGCCGCTCCAGCCTCTGCCCACAGTGGGACAGCTGCTCCCACCGGGGGCAGGACAGGACTCCGACATCCCCAGCAGAACGTGCCTCTGGGATCACCTACTCTGAGTGCCACGACTGGGACAACAGGCTTGAGGAACATCCCTAGTGCTTTTACAGCAAGCCACAGCTGCATGTATACCGACGACATAACTGTCACTGTGGATTAAACTCCACATGTTCAGCACCAAACATACAAACCTCTGCTACCTGCATTACTGACCCTCTTTAGCTGTGATGACGCAGCACATTGCATGCTCTGCAGAGAGTCAGGAGGGGGAGTCATGAGCACAGAAAAAAAGCCAGGGTTTTACAGGTTGATCCCTCAAGTTCTTTTCACCAGGGAATGTGAGCAGCTCCAGACCTGACAGCAACATCAGCAGAATATGGTAGTGGAACGGTTGCTAGGCTGTCTGCTGGCACCCGTAAAACATTCCAAACATTTCAAATCCCATACAGTCTCCACAATCCCTAGACTTCCAATTTCAAAACCGTGGGCATTTGACCTACCACTCTTCTGCCTTCATCATCACATGCTTCCAATTTTAAATCAGCCCAGACCTATGCAATCAAACACAGCAGCAACGTCTTACTTCATTCATGCCACGATGGGAAGGAATCACTGCAGAGTCTCTGAAGTCCCTTATAAAGTTCCCAGACTCATTTGGTGTGGCCCCGAACACCCAGCAGGATTAGGGGAAGAGGACAGCCTCCCTGCATTTCAACGGTTGTCCTTTGGTAAGACTGCCGTTTCATAAGAACATAAGAACGGCCACACTGGGTCAGACCAAAGGTCCACCTAGCCCAGTGTCCTGTCTGCCGACAGTGGCCAGTGCCAGGTGCCCCAGAGGGAATGAACAGAACAGGGAATCATCCAGTGATCCATCCCCTGTCGCCCATTCCCAGCTCCTGGCAAACAGAGACTAGGGACACCATCCCTGTCCATCTTGGTTAATAGCCATTGATGGACCGTTGGGCCATGAATTTATCTAGTTCTTTTTTGAACCCTATTATAGTCTTGGTCTTCCCAACATCCTCTGGCAAAAAGAGTTCCACAGACTGACTGTGCGTTGTGTGAAGAAATACTTCCGTTTGTTTTAAACCTGCTGCCCATTAATTTCATTTGGTGACCTCTAGTTCTTGTGTTATGAGAAGTAGAAAACAAACACTTCCTTATCTACTTTCTCTACACCTCATTCATATGCCCCCCTTGGTCATCTCTTTTCCAAGCTGAAAAGTCCCAATCTTATTAATCTCTCCTTATATGGAAGCTATTCCACACCCCTAATCATTTTTGTTGCCCTTTTCCAATTCCAATACATCTTTTTTGAGATGGGGCGACCCCATCTGCACTAGGGATGTAAATATTGGTCTAAAAAGTTAACCGGTCAAACAATTAAAATTATATCATTTAACCAGTTAACCAATGTGACTCCAGCTGGGTGGCCACCGGGGTTAACAGTTAAGGTCCAATGAACAGTAAGGCTAATGCTTAGCAGTTACACATTTAACCTTTTTCATCCCTAATCTGCACGCAGTATCCCAGATGTGGGTGGACCATGGATTTTATATAAAAGCAATTTTCTGTCTCATCATCTCTCCCTTTCTTAACGATTCCCAACTTTCTGTTCACTTATATTGACTGCCGCTGCACATTGAGTGGATGTTTTCAGAGAACTCTCCACAATGACTCCAAGATCTCTCTCGAGTGGTAACAGCGAATTTAGACCCCATCAATTCATATGTACAGCTAGGATGATGTTTTCCAATGTGCATTACTTTGCATTTATCAACATTGAATTTCATCTGCCATTTTGTTGCCCAGTCACCCGGTTTTGTGAGATTCATAGATTCTAGGACTGGAAGGGACCTCGAGAGGTCATCGAGTCCAGTCCCCTGCCCGCATGGCAGGACCAAATACTGTCTAGACCATCCCTGATAGACATTTATCTAACCTACTCTTAAATATCTCCAGAGACGGAGATTCCACAACCTCCCTAGGCAATTTGTTCCAGTGTTTAACCACCCTGACAGTTAGGAACTTTTTCCTAATGTCCAACCTAGACCTCCCTTGCTGCAGTTTAAACCCCTTGTTTCTGGTTCTATCCTTAGAGGCTAAGGTGAACAAGTTCTCTCCCTCCTCCTTATGACACCCTTTTAGATACCTGAAAACTGCTATCATGTCCCCTCTCAGTCTTCTCTTCTCCAAACTAAACAAACCCAGTTCTTTCAGCCTTCCTTCATAGGTCATGTTCTCAAGACCTTTAATCATTCTTGCTGCTCTTCTTTGGACCCTTTCCAATTTCTCCACATCTTTTTTAAAATGCGGCGCCCAGAACTGGACACAATACTCCAGCTGAGGCCTAACCAGAGCAGAGTAGAGCGGAAGAATGACTTCTCGTGTCTTGCTCACAACACACCTGTTAATACATCCCAGAATCATGTTTGCTTTTTTTGCAATCAGCTTTTTTTGCAACAGCACTGTTGACTCATATTTAGCTTGTGGTCCACTATAACCCCTAGACCCCTTTCTGCCGTACTCCTTCCTAGACAGTCTTTTCCCATTCTGTATGTGTGAAATTGATTTTTCCTTCCTAAGTGGAGCACTTTGCATTTGTCTTTGTTAAACTTCATCCTGTTTAACTCAGACCATTTCTCCAATTTGTCCAGATCATTTTGAATTATGACCCTGTCCTCCAAAGTAGTTGCAATCCCTCCCAGTTTGGTATCATCCGCAAACTTAATAAGAGTACTTTCTATGCCAATATCTAAGTCGTTGATGAAGATATTGAACAGCGCCAGTCCCAAAACAGACCCCTGCGGTACCCCACTCGTTATGCCTTTCCAGCAGGATTGGGAACCATTAATAACAACTCTCTGAGTACGGTTATCCAACCAGTTATGCACCCACCTTATAGTAGCCCCATCTAATTTGTATTTGCCTAGTTTATCGATAAGAATATCATGCGAGACCGTATCAAATGCCTTACTAAAGTCTAGGTATACCACATCCACCGCTTCACCCTTATCCACAAGGCTCGTTATTCTATCAAAGAAAGCTATCAGATTGGTTTGACATGATTTGTTCTTCACAAATCCATGCTGGCTGTTCCCTATCACCTTACCACCTTCCAAGTGTTTGCAGAGGATTTCCTTAATTACTTGCTCCATTATCTTCCCTGGCACAGAAGTTAAACTAACTGGTCTGTAGTTACCTGGGTTGTTTTTATTTCCCTTTTTATAGATGGGCACTATATTTGCCCTTTGTAGCTCTCTGCAGTCTGCTTTAGACTTAAGTATCGTGAGTAATTTTGTATCATCTGCAAATTTTGGCACCTCACTGTTTATCCCTTTTTCCAGATCATTTATGGGGGGGGGTGGTCAGCTGTGGGACCGCCCCTGCACAGCCCCACCCCCAGTAAGACTCTAGGCGCTGGCAGCAGTAGGCTCTTATCCCCAAGCAGCGGAGCCAAACAGCTCATAGATGCTCCAAGAAGTGACGCCCCTGCCCCCAACCCCCCAGAGCCCAGGGACAGAGGGAGAGACTCAGACTGCTGTCTCTTTATTCTGGGTCCAGTTTCCAGGGCTCTCCATGACTCGTGGGGTTCAGCTCCTGGTCCCACCCCCCGACAGAGCCATGGCACCAGCCCTTGGGCACCATATGTGGGCAATGGGCAGAGGGACTATACAACATCTGAGAGGCCGGGAACTGGGGGCTCCCTGCCACGCAATGGGGCCTGGGGACCCAGACCAGCCCAGCTCCCCGTGGAGCCGCGTGGCCCTGTCCTCTCCACAGGGCAGAGCTTGGCCGCGGAGCCCAGCGCCAGGCCCCTTCTCCAGGGCAGGGCTGAGAGCCGCAGGCACAGAGGGGCATGAAGGCAGGCTGTGAGCTGGAGCAGGTGACCCAGCGCACGCCCAGCGGCTCAGCGCGGCGCTGGAGGCTTGGACAGCTGGCAGGTGATGAGGTACTGCGGATAGGCCTGCGTGTCATTGAAGATGACGAAGATGGCCGGCTTCTTGGGGTTGTCGACCACACTGTCATAACGGAGCGGGGCCTCGGTTGCCTCCTTGAGGGGCGGCGCCCGCATGTCTCGGCTGCCCGCCGTGTAGTCCCCAGTCAGGGTCTTGGCCACGAAGACGTATTTGTTGCCGTCGGCGCTGCGTGGGGAGTACTGCTCCTGCACTGACAACACGGCATTCACCGCAAAGTAGACCCCGTGCCCGTAGAGTGTGGCTGGAGAGCAGGAGGCAGAGGGCACAGGGTTAGCACAGCAGGCTCCGGGCTGCAACACCCACAGCACAGCCGCGAGAGGGGGCAGGCGGCCACCTGCACCAGGTCAACCAGGCCCTGGGAGCCAGGACTCCTGGGTTCTGTCTCCGGCTCTGGGAGGGGAGTGGGGGCTGGTGGGTTAGAGCAGGGGGTTGGCGGCTGGGAGTCAGGACTCCTGGGTTTTGTCCCCAGCCTTGGGAGGGAAGTGGGGGCTGGGAGCCAGGACTCCTGGGTTCTGTTCCTGGCTCAGGGAGGAGAGTGGGGTCTAGTGGTTAGAGCAGGGGGGCTGGGAGCCAGGACTCCTGGGTTCTCTCCCCAGCTCTGGGAGGGGAGTGGGGGCTGGTGGATTAGAGCAGGGGGGGCTGGGAGCCAGGACTCCTGGGTTCTATGCCCCACTCTGGGAGAAATGTCCAAGGCTGGCGCAGGGAGTGACTTCCAGAAACATCAGTTCACTCCTGTGCATGGAGGGGTCTTGGAGCCCCTGAGTTCTACATGTGCCTGGCCCCTCCCTGTGCTGCTCCCGCCCACTCACCGTTCTTGCCGCAGAAGCTGCGGTTGAAGCCGTGCTGGCAGATCTCCCGGCTGGCTTCCTCCGTGGTGCCGTGGAAGAGGAGCCGCTCCACGGCCTCGTGGCCGCACGCCTTCTCCATGCAGGCCTTCTTCAGCTGGTACTGCTTGTACAGCAGCGGGTGGATCAGCTTCTCCACCTGCGTCAGGGACACGGATCAGCCAGGCCCTACCAGACCAGCCCCTGTGCCACGGGGAGGGACAGGCACCCCTAGTGGGCAGTGAGGGGATAACGCACCAGGCGGGGCCCATGGGCTCCCCAGCATGGCCAGTGGTTCCCGAGGAGTCTGGGGGGTGGGGGGTAGTGGGACGAACTGGGACTGTTCTTAATGTGGGATGTGATCTTTGAATGCTGAGTGGGGAGTGTGGCTAGGATGGTCTGCATTGGGGGATGGGAGACTGGCCTTGAGGGAGGATACCTGAGCATGTAACATGAGAACCCAGGAAGGGGTGAGAGGCCAGGTGACACCTCTACCCGGGAAACTGGACAAAGGCTGGGGGAAGGGACGCTGGAGGGAGTTGAGGTGGGTCAGGAGCTGGCTGGTAATGGAGGAGAGCCCAGACGGGGCTCTGACCCCCCCAACTGGGCTGTGGTGCTCCTGGGACCCCAAGATGGACCAAATTGAGGGGGTCCTGTTGTCTGTGCCTGCAAGACCTGTCTTGGACTGTGTTCCTGTCGTCTAAATAAACCTTCTGCTTTACTGGCTGGCTGAGAGTCATGGTGAATCCAAGGAAGCCGGGGGTGCAGGGCCTTGTGTCCCCCCACACTCCGTTGGAAGGGACCTCAGGAGGTATCTAGTCCAATCCTCTGCTCAAAGCAGGACCAATTCCCAACTAAATCATCCCAGCCAGGGCTTTGTCAAGCCGGGCCTTAAAAACCTCCAAGGAAGGAGATTCCACCATCTCCCTAGATAACCCATTCCAGTGCTTCACCACCCTCCTAGTGACATAGTGTTTCCTAATATCCAACCTAAACCTCCCCAACTGCAACTTGAGACCATTGCTCCTTGTTCTGTCATCTGCCACCACTGAGAACAGCCGAGCTCCATCCTCTTTGGAACCCCCCTTTGAGGTACTTGAAAGCAGCTATCAAATCCCGCTTCATTTTTCTCTTCTGCAGACTAAACAATCCCAGTTCCCTCAGCCTCTCCTCATAAGTCATGTGCTCCAGACCCCTAATCATTTTCGCTGCCCTCCGCTGGACTCTTTCCAATTTTTCTAAGTCTTTCCTGTAGTGTGGGGCCCAAAACTGGACTCAATACTCCAGATGAGGCCTCACCAGTGTACCAGCTCATACCCAGGCTCAGGCGGGCCCTGCCCCAGACTCCCAGAATAGTGGTGAGAGCGGGGAACACCCCTAGAACAGCCAGGGAGTGCTGGGGTATCAGGCAGCCTCACGGGCACTGGCGCAGCCAGCAGGGGGCGCACACAGAACCACGGGGAGCGGGGTCCCAGGCACAGCCAATCCTTTCGTAACGAGGCTGCACCAGCATCAAGTGGCAGGGAGTCCCACAGGGTAATGGTGCTTCCCTGAGAGAGTCCACCTTAGTCGGTCTGGAACCATCCATGCCACAACCTGCCAGGGGCCTGTGCGAGATGGGCGAACCCCAGCACCCACCCTGTCTGGTGACCAGTGGGGACGAGGCTGCGGCAGCGTCCCCTCGATATGCGGGATAAACATTCTCCCACCCACTCCTTGTGCAACAGTTCCCCTGCTGCACGCCGGGACACGGGCAAACGAAATCCGACAGCCAGCCCCCGGCACAGCCATGGCCCTGGGGCGGGCAGAGCAATCGGCCCGGCTGTGCTGCCCCCCAGGTACCTTCACAATGCGAATCTTGTTGTGGAAGTCCTCCAGCGTGTCGTAGAACTGGCGCACCGTGTGGCGGAACTCCTCCGAGCCCTGGGCCAGCGGCACCAGCTTCACCTCCTCGCCCAGGTCCACCTCGAGGCCCTTCTCTTCCGTGGCTGGGGAGAGGGGGGGGACAGGACGTCACCCAGCAGGTGGATACCAGACCCACCCGCCTGCACAGCATTGGGTCAGTGCCCCCCACCCTGCAGCACAGCGCCCCCTAGCGATGCACTGGGGTCACGCACGGAGTGCAGAAGGGACCATTACAATCTAGCCCAGGGTTCTCAGCCTTTTCAGGGTGGTGATCCCTTCGTCAGAGGGACAAAGGGCCACCCCCCTCACCCTTACATTTACAAAGAAGAAAAAAGTCTTGGAGACACCAAATAAACTCCAGAGGTTTCTGCACACATGAGGCCAGCAAGGCTGATAGAGGCGGCGTGGCCACAAATGGGCAGAGTGCGCAGATCGCGCTCAGGGGTGGAACACAAGCATTGACGGGTCTGGGCTGTTCAGAGAGAGGAGAGGAAGGCCGAGGGGATGGAGTAGTGTTGTACAGCAACAGAGCTGTAAAGAAAGACGAAATGACAGTGTGGACAAAACTGAGGCTGTTTGGGTCCAAATCACTTGGGGGCGGGGAGAAATTGTAAGAGAGGTTCTGTGGGGACAGTGTTAGGGACCTGCTATAGACCCACAGGATATGGACAGATCTCGTTAATATCATCAGAGAGAAACACGCTTGGGAACTGTCTCACGGTTGGGGACTAACTCCCCAGATATAAACTGGAGAATAAATGCTAGTAACACAAACAAAAGGAAGTATTTTGTCACACAACGCACAGTCACCTGTGGAACTCTCTGCCAGGGGATGTGGTGAAGGCCAAAATATAACTGGATTCAAAGAAGAACTAGGTAAGTTCCTGGAAGATGGGTCCATCGATGGCTATTGGCCAGGATGGGCAGAGATAGAAACCCAGCTCTGGGTGTCCCTAAACCTCTGACAAGTTGGGACTGGATGACAGGGGATGGATCACTCAACAATTGCCCTGTTCTGATCATTCCCCCTGAAGCACCTCGCCCTGGCCTCTGGGCTAGATGGACCATGAGTCTGATCCAGTCTGGCCGTTATGTTCTTAACACTGGGAGGTCCCACTTATTCCTGGATGTTATCGAGGACAGATTTCTACATCAAATTGTCACTGAACCAACAAGAGGTGATGCAATTTTGCCTTCCATTTTGGTAAGTAGCGAGGGCATCAGAGAAGAGCTGGTCATAGAAAAGGAACCTCGGATCCAGTGCTCATGTGCGGATGATCTTTCCATTTAATTTAAACCAAATCAAAACCAGGCCACCAGCTCTGGGTTTTGATTTCCGAAAGACAGACTGTGGGAAACGAAGGGAGTTCGTTAGCCAAGTCGGCTGGACTGAAGAGCCCAAGGAAATAAATGCAGCGGCCACTTGGAATTTCTTCCGATCACTCTACAAAACCGTCTGCAACTGGCATCCCCAGTAAGGGGAAGAAGTTTGTAGGGAAGGGCTCCAGGCCCACCTCACCCGGTTGTTAGGAGTCAGCAGACAGTCTCTGGGGAGTGGAAAAGCAAAGAACGGCACATTGGGGGGGCTGGGAGGAGTGGGGATAAAGGGAGGGCTGCTGGAAGTCGAGCAGAATTAGCTCTTGCCAAGGACATTAACATACACGAGGAGGGTTTTTCAGTCCCATCAATAAAAAAGGAATAAGGAAGGATGAGGCTGGGGCACCCGGTGGTGGGGCTGGGAAGGAGGTTAAAGACACTCTAGGTATGGCCCAGTCCGGACGGTAACAGGGACCGTACCCATGAGGCTGGATGGCGGCACAAAAGGAAATTCCGACAGCTGAGGTGGAAGAAAATCTTCCAGGTTTAATGCGCTCAGCTCCGGGGCACTGGGTCATTGCCGACCCAGAGTGCGGTAAGAACGGGCACAGGAGGCTGCGAGTCCGGGCGCAAGGCTTGGTAAGAAATCCAGCTCTGGGGGTGGAGAACAGCGGAGGCCGTGCAGGTATTTAAGAAAGGGAAGAGAAGCGACCCAGGCAATTCCAGAGCCGTTAGTCTGACCGTGGGAGCACACCAGGCCGTAAAACGAACGGGGGAGGAAAGCAGAATGAAATTCCTGCAGGCCGGTGGTACAGGGTGTGACGAACTGGGTCTGTTCTCACTGTGGTCTGTGAATGCTGACAGGGGAGTGTGGCTGGGATAGTCTGCATTGGGGGATGGGATCTGCCCGAGGGCGCATACCTGAGTGTGTAACATGAGAACCCAGGAAGGGGTTGAAGGCCAAGTGACTCCTTAGCCCGGGAAACTGAACAAAGGCTGTGGGAGGGGTCGCTGAAGGCAGAGTGCTGGAAGCGAGCTGGAGAGATGGCTGGGAGGCAGAGATGGCTCTGACCCCCCAAAGGGGGGTGGGCTGGGATGCCCTGGGACCCCAAGCTGGACTTAACTGAGGGGGTCCTGTTGTCTGTGCCTGCAAGACCTGTCTTGGACTGTATTCCTGTCATCCAAATAAACCTTCTGCTTTACTGGCTGGCTGAGAGTCATGGTGAATCGCAGGAAGCCGGGGGTGCAGGGCCCTGAGTCCCCCAATACTCCGTGACACAGGGGCCATAACGCAGCCAGGTTTACCAAGGCAGCCCGGGCCAGACTCACCTGTTTGTTATTTTCTCAAAGAAGGGCGTTGTTCAGAGGGGAATACGGCAGACGGGATGCACGGGGATTTGAGAGCAGCCTTTGGCACAGGAAAGTGAGTTAAATTCGGGAAGCTGGGGGTCAGGAGGGCTGTGCTGCAAGATGAACTATTGCCCCGCAGGGAGGTGACATGGGGAGTTTCTCGAGGATTGGCCTGGGGCCCAGTCTCATCAGGAGCAGGAGCGTGTGAACGAAATGGGCCGATGGGAAGCTGGGAGGCCTGGCCAATCCGGGGGACCAGGGGGAGATGGGAAGAGTTTCCAGGAAGATCCGGAGTGACAGGAATGGGATGAAATTCAACAGTACGAAGTGCAGGGCCAGCATTTAGGGTCCAATGATAAGAATTTCTGCTCCAGGCCAGGGGCTCGTCAGCTGGCCGTGACGGAGCAGAGACCTGGGCTGGGGGCTGAGCACAGCGTGCCTACGAGCCCCAGCAGGATGGGCTGTGAAACAGGGACGTGCAGGCCAGGGATGTAGCAGGCAAGGCACTTCCAGCCGAGAGACCGAGCGACAGTGCTGCTGCCAGTGAGCGAGGCCCGGGGGCGCTGCACAGTTCTGGACCCCATGCTCGGGAACGGTGCGTTCCAGCTGGACCAGGGGCAGAGAGGAGCCATGTGGATTAGTGGGGGCATGGAGGGCCGGTCTGATGGGAGCAGACGTTGGCTTGTCTGGCCAGACACTGCTCTGTGTAAATATAGCAGGGAAAAGTTAATCAGGGCAAAGAGCTGGTGAAGTTAACGGACAACGCTGGCACAAGAGCAAATGGGAGAAACAGGCCAGAAACAAATCCGGCCAGAAATTAGAAGGTTTCTGAGCATTCGAGGGGGGAGATTCTGGAGCAGCCTCCCAGCGAGAGCTGTGGGGCAAACAGCTGAGAGTCTCCGGCGAGCTGGTGGTTGTGCTGGTAGGGGGAGGGGCTCACTCCAGTTTGTCTCATGTTCCTCAGGGGGTCACCTGCAGGGCTCACGACAGGTTCCCTTCCCCAGGATAGTCTGGGTTTTATCAGCTCCGTCCACCGAAGCATCAGGGTGGCCCCGGCTGGAGCCGGGACATTGGACGGGATGGGCCAGGGCTCTTGGCTGGCTGGTTCTAGCTCACGTGCCCAGGGGCTGACTGACGGCTTGTATGGGCTCAGACTGGCAGGGACCTGGGGGGTTTCGCCTTCCCTTGAAGCGTGTGGTCCCTTGCCAGGATTACCTGGGGGTCTCTCACCTTGTCCTTCCCCTGCTTTCGGTGTTCGCTGCCCGTGGCACACGCCAGCCGGGTCTCCCGTGGGCTGGGAGTCTCTGCTCTCATTCTGGGTGCGGGGCTAGCACAGGAGCTCAGACTGGACAACCTGCCTGGAACCCTGACCCGACCCCACCCCACCCCACCGGGACCCACCAGCTGCCAAGCCCAGCTGTCGTGCAGGCAGCCAGGAGAACTACCCGAGGTGGCCCCCCCCAGGGCCGGAGGCAGCGGGGCTGGGAGCACGCACCTGCAGGGTGGCCGTTCTCCGGGGCCGGGGGCTCAGTGCGCGAGATGGCCAGGGTGCAGGCGCCACCGATGTCGTACTCCTCCATGCGCTCAAAGTCTATGGTGAAGGGCCTGCCGTCAAAGAGCACATCCAG
Organism: Chrysemys picta bellii; assembly: GCF_011386835.1. Lineage (NCBI taxonomy): Eukaryota > Metazoa > Chordata > Testudines > Emydidae > Chrysemys > Chrysemys picta. The sequence continues at coordinate 290,160,568 of NC_088792.1, read as the reverse complement.
CCGCTTCTGCTGCCGGCGCCAGGCCTGCTCCAGCAGGGCGCTGGCCTCCGAAGAGTAGGGGGCGGCGGTGCCGGGGGGCTCCCAGCGCACCCAGCGCGCGGCTGGCTCCCCAAGCGGGCGCTGGGCCTGCAGCAGGCGGGTGAGGAGCCGGGTGAGGTCGCGGGCGGCGTGGGCCGTGTAGTCGGCAAAGCCGTGCACGGTGGCTGTGGCGTCCTGCAGGGAGATGCGCACAGCGTGCTGGCGCTGCAGCTGGGCCAGGTACCCGCGGCAGCGCGAGGGCAGGGCCCGCAGAGCCTCGCTCGCCACCTTCTCCTGGCACTGCTGTGCCCGCAGCACCTGCTCCAGCTGCCCCGGCAGCGCGCTGACGTCCTGCTCGTAGGCCGAGTAGATGGTGAGCTGGGCGGAGCCGGCCACACACAGCGCCTCCTCCAGCGACTCCACCAGGGCGGCCTGCAGGCTGCGGTCAGCCCCGGGCTCTGCCGGGGCCTGGTGCTGCTCCTGCTCGTAGGAGCGCAGGGACAGCTCCGTGGCGCGCTGCAGCTCCTCCTCCTCCCAGTGCTGGCTGTCCATGGACCGCTGGATGGCCAGCAGCAGCTGCGCCTCCTCCTCCATGCTGCACTCCGACTGGACGGTGGCCTTGGAGCACTTGGGGGCGGAGGGCAGCTCCTCCTCCTCCTCGTCGCCGTCTGCCGGGCCCCTCCGCTCCCCGTCATGGCCTGCAGGCACCGCCTCCTCCTGACCCGCGGCAGTGCCAGGCTCTCCCACAGTGTACAGATCCTCCTCCTCCTCCTCAGGGCTGGTCGCTGCCGAGTCCGGGGCCTCCCCGGCAGCAGGGGCGGCCAGCTGGGCAGCCCCCGCCACGTCTCCGGGCTCCAGAGAGGCCAGCAGGCCTTTGATCTCCTCTGCAGGGCAACAGCAGGTCAGACAGGCCGTGCCCGACTCTCGGGGCAGCCCCGGTGCTGGGGGAGGGGAGGACAGACAGGGGGGCCACTGCCCTGGGGCCCGTTCTGCACAGCGAGCAGGTGGAAGATTTACCAGGGCGGACAGGTGGGGGAGTCTGAGTGGCCACTCCTCCTGCAGCGGCCGGTACCCCAGGGCACAGCCAGGCTGCCCCCTGCCCCAGCAGCGGGGCCAGAGCCGGGTTCCGTATGGCGGGGTGGGCCGGGGCACAGGCTGCCTGGCCCGGAGAAGTGCCGACAAGCTGCCAGCCGCCACGGCAGTGCCGAGCTCACACAGCAAGCGCAGGGGAATGGTGCAGCCACTCTGGCCTTGAGCATTCCCCTAAGGGGGGCTGGGGCTGCAGGATCGGGCCCCTGAACAGTGCTACCCCACACCCCAGCCTAGCCCCATAGAGCCAGGAAGTTCTGGACCTTTACCCAGGGCTCCAGCAGGGGGAGGGAGGGCCGGCCGCCTGCCCCCTGCCTGGGTTCTAGCCCCTGTCCACTCCCCCAGGCACAGGACAGAGCCCGCTGGGGGTCCGAGTCCTGCAGGAGCAGCCCTACCTATGTTGGTGGTGCACCAGTCAGTGGTGTCGCCGTCGGGCGGCTCCAGCCGTGTGGGCAGCGAATCTCGGCGGCAGCTCAGAGGAACGGGCTCCTCGGGCAGCTCTAGGTCCTGCTGAGACAGGCAGGCAGGAAAGACGTCAGCCAAGGACCCGGCTTCCTGCCAGCACCCAACAGCCTCTGTCCGGGCCAGCCCCCCCTTGGCTCTCTACCCGCCCTCATCTGACTGCCCCCCAGGCCTGCCTGCAGGCTCCCCTAGAGACCTGTGTCACCCCACAGCTGCACACCCCTCTCCAGACCCAGTGTCCAGCTCACCCACCTGCCGGTGGCTGCCCGCCCCATCCCAATGGGCCAGCACTGAGCCTGGCAGACAGGCTGGAGGAGCGGCTGTGCTCATGTGCCCCGAGCCGCGGCCGTACCTGTGCGTACGGGGGGCTCCAGTGGACCTGCTCCAGCCCAATCACGCACCGGAAGCGGCTCTCCAGCTCCCGGAGGATGCCCTGGCCTCGCTTGTCCAGCAGGAAGCGAGCGATGCCGGGGTGCCGCAGGGTCACCGGCTGGCAGCTGATGGTGCCCAGCAGGCTCTGCAGGAACTCTGCCGCTGCCCGGCAGGCGCCCGCCTCCCCACTCAGCTGCAAGACAAGAGACGGCGTGAGGCACCGGCAGACTCTGCACCCGGGGCCGGGGGGCTGGGACAGGTGCAGCGCCAGCCCCCCCCCCTCCACCCCCGCGGGACATGGGAGGAGGAGGAACGACATGGGACCTTGGGGGGGGACGGGACACACGACACGTACAACGCCAGCTCCCCCCGTGGGGTGCTCGGGGGGGGGGGGCGGGGAATATGCCAGGGGTCACAGTTAACGCAGCTGACTGCAATCTCCACCCCCTCAATCCAGCATGGTGCAGACCACAGCTCCCAGAATGCAGTGCTGTCGTGAACCATGTGACCTGCCTGCACTGGCTGCTGGGACTTGTAGTCCCCACAGGCTGCATTGCCCTAAACAAGCCCCACGGGGCAGTGGGGCAGGAGCCCGCAGGCTGCCCAGAAACGGCCGTGGGGGCCCAAGGCCATCCCGCCCCACCCCCCCATGCCCAGCCCTGCATGCCGGCACCGGCTGCTCACCCTGAATCCGGTGACGTCGGTGCCCTCCAGAGGCAGGAGCGTGACCTCGGCGATGCCGGCCAGCAGCTCCTGGTAGTAGAGCTGCAGGTAGCGCAGCATCCCCGGCTCCATGGACACCAGGCTCTCATCCAGGGCGGCATCCTGCAGGAAGCCCTGCAGCTTCTCCCGGTTCTCCTGCTCCAGGCCGCGCAGCGTCAGGGCCTGCAGGTGCTCGCCGCCGGGGGCCAGGCACACGGTGCAGCAGCGCAGCGAGGCCTGGAGCTGCTCCCAGCGCGGCGACCCCAGGGCGTGCAGGTGCTGCGCTGACACCGCCAGGCAAAAGGGGCTCAGGGCCGCGCTCAGCGAGGAGACGGCCTGGCGGGTGGCCACAGGGCTCAGCGCTGTCACGCTCAGCGCGCTCCCGCTGGGTGCGTAGTGGGCCGGCAAGCCCTGGCTGGCCAGCAGCCGCTCCACCTCCTCCCGCACGTCGCCGCGCTGCAGGAAGCGGAGGGTCTGGGCCGGGAGTGGCAGGAGGTCCTGGGCCATCCCCTGCAAGGTGTCCAGGAGCCGCTCCTGCAGCTGCTGCCGCCGGGCTGCGTCCCCGCCCGAGATCCAGGCCCCGTTCTCCTCCAGCCGCAGCGTCAGCTCCGGGAAGGCAGCCTGCAGCTCCGGCAGGGCCCCGCTGGACTCCAGCAGCTGCCGCTTCGCTGTGTCCTCAAGGCTCACGCAGATGGCCTGGGGCCCGCCATCCACTGCTGCCGCCTCCCCTTGGGGTGCCTCGGCTCCCTCCTCCGGGGGGCAGTCAGGGGGCTCCAGGAAGTCATAGTATGGGGAGAGGTCCAGGTCGCTCTCCTGGAGCCTGTGGGGCTTCTCCAGCACCCGCTGCACAGCTGCAGGGCAACGAAACAGGCACATGGGTTTAAGAGCTGCCCGGGAAGACAGACGCACCCAGACCATGCAGGGAGGGGTGCCGTGCCCACTGCCCCAGCAACCTCAGCCAGACCCGGCTCTGCTCCCTGCCCCCGCCCCGGAGGGGGGCTCCAGACCATGTGCTGGGGCCAGCAGCAGCGGTCTCCTGCCTCTCTACCTGCAGCCCTGAAGGGTCTGTGTGAGCTGGGCCGCGCGCCAGTGCCAGGCTGGAGGCACCCGCCTGCATTCACAGGAGACCCCCCCTCCTCCACGCCTCACTTGGTCCAGCCTCCAGGAGCCCCCCAACCCCGGAGCCCCAGCAGACAGTTGAGCGTTGATCCCACCCCGCCCCAGCCCCACTCACCTGCCCGGTCCTCGAAGGAGATGACGGCCGCCCTGCCCCCTGCCAGCACCCTCACGGCCTGCACGCTGCCCCCACCGCTCCGCTTGTTCTCAAAGTAGAGCTCCAGCAGGTCCTTGCTCAGCCCGGCGCCCCGGCTCTGCACCAGCACACTGTCTGTCTGCTGCACCCACTCCACGGACAGCGGCCCCCCGTCCAGCGGCCGCCGGCGCACACGCTCCTCCACGCCCAGGAGCTCTGCCAAGGCAAAGAGCAGTGAGCCTGCCACCGCCAGCCCAGCCGGCCAAGGGCAGAGATTCCCCCTCCCCCAGTCCAGCCGGCCAAGGGCAGAGGGAAAGAGACACCCTCACATCACAGACTTGGCAAGGGCAAGGATCTTGCCAAGCCCAGGGGGATCTGCTGGGGGAGGGGCTGTGGTGAGGCAGCTGCAGACTCTAGGTCACCCCACTTACTTTCTGAGATCAGGAACGCCGGGTCAGGACGGCTGAGCCTGGCCACGAGCAGAGCAGAGGTGCTGCAGGCTCTCAGTTCTGCCGCCCGCTTCCCAGGAGCTGCGAGCACTGGGCGCTCCTGAGCCAGGAGGGACCAAGCCACCCAGCGCCTGGAGAGGGCAGGCTCCAGCCAGCAGCGGGTGCCCATCACAGGCTTCCCCAGAGCGGCCGAGGGAGCACAGCGGCAGAGACTAGCCCTCTCCCCAGCCTGCTCAGACGAGACACGCAGGAGCCAACAGCGCTGGGAAGGGGTCGCTCCCGTCACCTGTTTAGTTTCTAAGCCATTTGCCTGGGGCGGGTAACAGAGGAACAGGCAGAGAGGGTCAGAGCCAAGGTCCAGCTCGCCTGGGCCCCTGGCTCTGAAGCGGCAGCCCCAGGTGCTGCAGAAGAAGGTGCAAGGACGCCACAGGTGCAGATGGGAGACAAGCTGCCCCCCTCGTTAGGGATCAGCCTACGGGCTAGCAGACAGCGATGGGCTTAAACCCCCAGGCCAGACGCTGAACCTCCCCTCCAGTATGAACTGTCCCAAGTGGGGATCCTGCTTATCCATGGACTTGGCCCATCCTTCCTGAGCTTGCCGGGTTTGGGCAGGTCCCGCCACCGCCCTGTTCAGCCCCGGTTCACAGAGCCGGCTGGAAACCCGAATCTCCTTCCTCGGGATCTCCCACAAGAGTCAGAAAGGCCCAAAGCTGGAGCTTTCCGGGGAGCAGGAGCACCCCCTTTTGCTTCGGAACAAGTCAAAAGGACATTTCCATTGGGCGTTTTCTACCTATTTCGGAGGCTCCCTGCGCTGCCTGGCTCCGGGCAGGTCAGTGGCCAGCCGCCCCACAGCGAGGAAGCCCGGGTTTCTGAGAACAGGGGGAGAAGCAGAACTGGGAACCATTTTCCAACAGAAAACAATTTTGTGGAAAGTGAATTTTCCAATGGAAAATCATTGACTGAAAACTCCTGACCAGGTCCAATAAAACATATTAAAAACCTAAGAACCTGAACGTAAGAACAGTCAGACTGGGTCAGACCAACGGTCCATCTAGCCCAGTGTCCTGTCTGCCGACAGTGGCCAGTGCCGGGTGCCCCAGAGGGAATGAACAGAACAGGAAATCATCCAGTGATCCATCCCCTGTCGCCCATTCCCAGTTTCTGGCAAACAGAGGCTACGGACACCATCCCTGCCCAGCCTGGCTAATAGCTAAGGTCTTACCAAATTCATAGCCGTGAAACATGCATCACGGACGGTGAAATCTGGTCTTCCCCATGAAATCAGGTCTTTTTTGTACTTTTACCCTGTACTATACAGATTTCAAGGGGGGAAACCAGCGTTTATCAAACTGGGAGTCCCAACCCAAAAGAGAATCATAGGGGGGTCACGAGGTTATTGTAGGAGGGTTGTGATATTGCCACCCTTACTTCTGCGCTGCTGCCTTCAGAGCTGAGCCGCCGGAGAGCGGCAGCTGCTGGCTGGGCACCCAGTTCTGAAGGCAGTGCCCTGCCAGCAGCAGCGCAGAAGGGTGGCAACACCAGACCACGTCACCCTTACTTCTGCGCTGCTGCCTTCAGCGGTGGGAGTTCAGAGAGCGGCAGCTGCTGCTGGCCGAGGGCCCAGCTCTGAAGGCAGCAGCGCAGAAGTACGGGTGGCAATACCAGACCGTGCCTTACTTCTACGCTGCTGCTGGCAGTGATGCTGCCTTCAGAGCTGGGCTTCCGGCCAGCAGCTGCCGCTTTCCCACTGCCTAACTCTGAAAGCAGTTCCACTGTCAGCAGCAGCGCAGAAGCAAAGGTGGCAATATCGCGACCTCCTTGTGACCCCTCCACAAGCCCCTTTTGGGTCGGGACCCCTACAGTGACAACACAGTGACATTTCAGATTGAAATAGCTGAAATCATGAAAGTTACTATTTTGAAAATTCTATGACCGTGAAATTGACCAAAATAGTCATCGATGGACCTATTCTCCATGAACTTATCTAGTTCTTTTTTGAACCCTGTTATAGTCTTGGCCTTCACAATATCCTCTGGCAAGGAGTTCCACAGGTTGACTGTGTGTTGTGTGAAGAAATACTTCCTTTTGTTTGTTTTAAACCTGCTGCTTATTAATTTCATTTGGTGACCCCTAGTTCTTGTGTTATGAGTAAATAACACTTCCTTATTTACTTTCTCCACACCAGTCCTGATTTTATAGACCTCAATCATATCCCCCCTTAGTCGTCTCTTTTCCAAGCTGGAAAATCCCAGTCTTTTTATTCTCTCCGCATAAGGAAGCTGTTCCATACCCCTAATAGTTTTAGTTGCCCTTGTCTGTACTTTTTCCAATTCTAATATATCTTTCTTGAGGTGGGGCGACCACATCTGCACACAGTATTCAAGATGTGGGCGTGCCATGGATTTATATAGAAGCAACATGATATTTTCTGTCTTATTATCTATCCCTTTCTTAATGATTCCCAACATTCTGTTCGCTTTTTTTGACGCCGCTGCACATTATGTGGATGTTTTCAGAGAACTATCCACAATGACTCCAAGATCTCTTTCCTGGGTGGTAACAGCTAATTTAGACCCCACCATTTTATATGTATAGTTGGGATGATGTTTTCCAATGCACATTACTTTGCATTTATCAACATTGAATTTCATCTGCCATTTTGTTGCCCAGTCACTCAGTTTTGTGAGATTCCCTTGTAACTCTTTGCAGTCAGCTTTGGACTTAACTAGCGTGAGTAGTTTTGTATCATCTGAAAATTTTGCCACCTGTTTACCCCTTTTTCCAGATCATTTATGAATATGTTGAATAGCACTGGGCCCAGTACAGACCCCTGGGGGACACCACTATTTACCTCTCTCCATTCTGAAAACGGACCATTTATTCCTACCCTTTGTTTCCTGTCTTTTAACCAGTTACCAATCCATGAGAGGACCTTCCCTCTTATCCCATGACAGTTTACTTTGCTTAAGAGCCTTTGGTGAGGGACCTTGTCAAAGGCTTTCTGAAAATCTAAATACACTATAGCCACTGGACCCTCCTTGTCCACATGCTTGTTGACCCCCTCAAAGAATTCTAGAATTCTAATAGATTGGTGAGGCGTGATTTCCCTTTACAAAAACCATGCATCAGGAATTACCAGCCTGTAATTGGTGGGATCGCTCTGGAGGCTTTTTAAAAAATTGGCATCACATTAGCTATTCATTAATTGTTCACTCTATTAATGTAACTTCATAAGTAAAGTTTTATGAATGAAACAACTGGCTAATTGACCATTAAGATGCTTGTTAAGAGTCACAGCATTCAGCCTGCTGCCCTTGTAAGTTTCACTTTCAATCTAATTGCTGCTTAAATCACTGAAACTTGCACTGTTTCAACATTGTAACTTCTGCTCACTGTTTGCCATTCATTATACTTGTCTCCATTGTAGCTTCTGCTCACTCGGTCATTCCTTACACTTGTCTATATTGTAACAAACTCCATTTTAAAACGCTCACTCCATTTTGTAAAACCTTGCTGCAACCTTCATTTTTGCAAAACCCTGCTGTAATCTTATTAGTTTAGTTTAGATGTGTGAATGAGGGATGGATGGATGATGGAATCAACCTCCAGCCCCAGCCTGTCCTGATAAAACAGAGTTCAAACACCAACAGCTGAAGATGCAGACAAGAGCCCTGACAAAGTGAGAAGAGTCCACCCTAAAAAGAAAACAACAAAGGTACAATAGAAGGAAGATCAAAGCCAGGTCCGAGGCTGAAAGTCACGTCTGCAATTAACGGGTGACTAATCACACCGAACCCAGAGGCAGCGTGACACAGCAAGACCTATAGACTCTGGATTCAAACTAAAGCCTACAAAAAGGCTGGGTGAGATGGGAGACTTTGGAGGGTAACGTTCTGCTGCCAACATGAGAGGGCAGACCCAGCCCTTCCTTGTGCCCGGCTTTCCTGGCCAGTTACCGCCACAAGCTACGAACCCAAGCTGCGAAATCGAGCCACGGACTCAAGCTATGTTCAGGACTGGTAACTGTACAGCAGCTGCAGAACATTGTGTGTGTGTGTGTTAGTTATTGGTCATAAATCAAATTGTGGTATCATAATAAATGTGGCATCTTTGTCTTGCCCCCTAAAACGATCCTGTGTAGTTTTGTCTGCATAACATTATTGGTGGAGAATGCAGTTTGGGGAGCAAGCAGAGAATCCACGATTCTTATAAAAACTGGTGTGCACACCGCCAGCTTTAGTGAGCCTGGCACTAGAGGAAAAAGATTGGAAACTTTCAATTGATTAACCACATAACCTCTGAAGGAAATAGGAGTTTATTTGCTCTTCCAGGAGTTAAAAAGTGAAGTTGCTCTTCTAGGAGTTAGGGGGTTATAGTGATTGATACTTATCAATTTAGTTTTGTGGTTGGTTGTTGCTCACAATTGTTGAAAAAAATGTTTAAGAAAACACAGTCTAAAGATATCCTTAAAAAACAACAACAAAAAATATTGCCTTTTGTACAAGAACCCACACCTTTTGAACAAATCTTGCAAACATTCGGACCCAGCCCTTGGTCTAATCAAGTTTTAGCTGATGTCCATACAATTTCAAACCTAGAAGACAAATTGGCTCGGTACTTACTGATATATAAACCCTCAACCCCAATGGAAAAAAACAAAACAAAACAAGTAGCCGCAGTTCGGCTTCTATGGAAAACCTGCAATGAGGTATCCCTTCAATTGGCTAAATGTAAAAATGAAAACAAAAAACTGCACCAAGATTTACAAGCCTCTGCTGCAGAAGCAGAGAAATGGAAATGTCTGTCCATTAGTACCCAAACCCAGTTCAATGCCCCTAAGGATGGGTACAGAGAATTAAAACACCACTCTCAAACCTTACAGCAGCAGTAACATCAGGAGAAGGAACATTTGAGACCCCAAAAGGGGCAGACTTTTGGGACCGCTCTGGAGATTGGGAAGGGGATATTTGGGTAGATTCCTCCTCCCAGGACCAAAATGCCATTGCAACAGTAACAACAACAAAAACCAGACACAACCACAAGAAAGGGCGATGGAAGTGAAACAGTAACAACAGTGCCTGCTTCTGCCTCAAACCTCCAGGCCATGGCAAAGTGGCTGGGGATTTTAAAATGAATTTTTTTTTCTAGATGAAGTGTTAATGCCCTTTTACTGGAAAAAAGAGAGAATTTACACTCACAAGAAATGCACCATTTAATGAACATTTGTGCAGCCCCAAGTACTGGACACACTGTGGCAAAAAACGAGCAGGGTCTGCCGTGGTGGGAGCACTGTGCTGATTTGTTTCTAAGCTTCTATCTTTCAGCCTCTGAACGGAAACATCAGGAGAGCTGGTACCAGCTGAAGAGTTACAGAAATACCATGATCCTGGGTTTAGCAGGCCAATGCTCAAACCACTGAGCTATCCCTCCTAGTTGTAACGTTATTGACATAATCTGGGACCATATAGAACATGGTTGCAACCAAAGTCCTGTAGTGAGACCAAATCTTATATAAAGGGGGTCAAATGAGGTGTCTGAGGCTGGGTCTACACTACCCGCCTGAATCGGCGGGTAGAAATCGACCTCTCAGGGATCCCCGAATCGACAATCGATCCCCGAATCGACGCTCTTACTCCACCAGCGGAGGTGGGAGTAAGCGCCGTCGATGGGAAGCCGCAGAGGTCGATTTTGCCGCTGTCCTCACAGCGGGGTAAGTCGGCTGCGATACGTCGAATTCAGCTACGCTATTCACGTAGCTGAATTTGCGTATCTTAAATCGACTCCCCCCTGTAGTGTAGATGTAGCCTAAGACAAGGTTATGGTTTGCTGGTTATGATTATGCTGTCTATGTGTGTGTATCAATTTTGTAGTTGAAATTATGAATATTGGCTCTATACTGTCTGTATTTCAAACTTATGCTATGCTTCTACTAAAGTCTAGGTATACCACATCCACCACTTCTCCCTTATCCACAAGACTCGTTATCCTATCGAAGAAAGCTATCAGATTGGTTTGACATGATTTGTTCTTCACAAATCCATGCTGGCTGTTCCCTATCACCTTACCACCTTCCAAGTGTTTGCAGATGATTTCCTTAATTACTTGCTCCATTATCTTCCCTGGCACAGAAGTTAAACTAACTGGTCTGTAGTTTCCTGGGTTGTTTTTATTTCCCTTTTTATAGATGGGCACTATATTTGCCCTTTTCCAGTCTTCTGGAATCTCTCCCGTCTCCCATGACTTTCCAAAGATAATAGCTAGAGGCTCAGATACCTCCTCTATTAGCTCCTTGAGTATTCTAGGATGCATTTCATCAGGCCCGGGTGACTTGCAGGCATCTAACTTTTCTAAGTGATTTTTAACTTGTTCTTTTTTTAAATCTTCTAAACCTACCCCCTTCCCATTAGCATTCACTATGGCCTTGGCTACACTGGCGCTGTACAGCGCTGAAACTTGCGCTCAGGGGTTTGAAAATGCACCACGCTGAGCGCAGCGAGTGCAGCGCTGTAAACCGCCAGTGTAATCAGCGCCTGCAGCGCTGCACGCTCGCTCGCAGCTATTCCCCTCGGAGAGCTGGCGGCGCAACTACACTCGTGCTTCACAGTGCTGCCGCGGCAGCGCTGTTAATCCCCAAGTGTAGCCAAGGCCTATGTTAGGCATTCCTTCAGACTTCTCAGTGAAGACCGAAACAAAGAAGTCATTAAGCATCTCTGCCATTTCCAAGTTTCCTGTTACTGTTTCTCCCTCTTCACTAAGCAGTGGGCCTACCCTGTCTTTGGTCTTCCTCTTGCTTCTAATGTATTGATAAAAAGTCGTCTTGTTTCCCTTTATTCCTGTAGCTAGTTTGAGCTCATTTTGTGCCTTTGCCTTTCTAATCTTGCCCCTGCATTCCTGTGTTGTTTGCCTATATTCATCCTTCGTAATCTGTCCTAGTTTCCATTTTTTATATGACTCCTTTTTATTTTTTAGATCGTGCAAGATCTCGTGGTTAAGCCAAGGTGGTCTTTTGCCACATTTTCTATCTTTCCTAACCAGCGGAATAGCTTGCTTTTGGGCCCTTAATAGGCTCCCTTTGAAAAACAGCCAACTCTCCTCGGTTGTTTTTCCCCTCAGTCTTGATTCCCATGGGACCTTACCTATCAGCTCTCTGAGCTTACCAAAATCCGCCTTCCTGAAATCCATTGTCTGTGTTTTGCTGTACTCCCTTCTACCCTTCCTTAGAACTGTGAACTCTATGATTTCATGATCACTTTCACCCAAGCTGCCTTCTACTTTCAAATTCCCAACCAGTTCCACCCTATCCTCCAGTCATCTGGTACAGAAGCGGATTTAAATGATAGGTAACATACCACAGTTGTTAGTTCTGCAATTTCACATTTGAGTTCCTTCAGAACCCTGGGTGATACCATCTGGTCCTGGTGACTTATTACTGTTTAGTTTATCAATTTGTTCCAAAACCTCCTCTAATGACACCTCAATCTAGGACAGTTCCCCAGATTTGTCACCTAAAAAGAATGTCTCAGGTGTGATAATCTCCCTCAGCCCTGAAAACTATTGCAAAGAATTTTATAGACCTCAATCATATCCCCCGACTAAGGAGGATAGGTTCATCAACGGCTATTAGCAGGAATGGTGTCCCTAAACCTCTGTTTGTCAGAGGCTGGGAGTGGGCGGCAGGGGATGGATCACTTGATAATTCCCTGTTCTGTTCACTCCCTTTGCCGATAGCAGCCAATACCAGGTGCTTCAGACAGTATATTGGGCTGGATGAACCTTTAGTCTCACCCAGTACGGCTGTTTTTATGAATTCATTTAGTTTCTTTGCAATGTCCTTATCCCCCATGAGTGCTCCTTTAGCAATTCGATTGGCCGGTGGCCCCATTGGTTGTTTGGCAGGTTTCCTGCTTCTAACATTCTTAAAATTTTTGCTGTTACTTTTTGAGTCTTTGGCTAGCAGTTCCTCAAATACTTTTTTGGCCTTCCTAATTGTATTTTTACATTTCATTTGCTAGAGTTTATGCTCCTTTCTATTTTCCCCAATAGGATTAAACTTCCACGTTCTAAAGGATGCCTTTTTGCCTCTCACTGCTTCTTTTACTTTGTTGTTTAGCCCTTTTTGGTTCCCTACGTTTTTTAATTTGGGGTCTAGATTTAAGTTAAGCCTCTATTATGGTGTCTTTAACAAGTTTCCATGCAGCTTGCAGGGATTTCACTTTTGGTGCTAGGCAACAGAGGGTCCTGTGGCACCTTTGAGACTAACAGAAGTACTGGGAGCATAAGCTTTCGTGGGTAAGAACCTCACTTGCATCTGAAGAAGTGAGGTTCTTACCCACGAAAGCTTATGCTCCCAGTACTTCTGTTAGTCTCAAAGGTGCCACAGGACCCTCTGTTGCTTTTTACAGATTCAGACTAACACGGCTACCCCTCTGATACTTTTGGTGCTGTACCTTTTAATTTCTGTTTAACTAACCTCCTCGTTTTTGTGTAGTCCCCCTTTCTGAACTTAAATGCTACTGTGGTGGGCAGCTGTGGTGTCCCCCCTGCTCACCCTAGGGATATTACATTTTATTATGTTATGAACCTTAAGGCTCTACACCTTTAACTGCTCTCCAAACTGGCCCCTCGAGCCTCCCCCACACCTGCTGCCTCCTGTACACCCCAAGAAATGACATGTGGCCTCGAGGCAGGCTCCTCTGGCCACCCCCTTCCCCCGACAGCCCCAGCTGGGGGCCAGCCCCTACCTGAGTCACTGAGCGGCTCTGGCAGCTGCACCAGGGCTTGGTCCCCGGCTGGGCTGCGGTGGATGGTGTATCGCCGGCTCTCACAGTTCAGCACATACTCCACATAGAGCTCCAGGAGGCTGCAGTCGGTTTGGGGGTTCAGGCCCCGGAGAAGCACCTTCCCATAATCCCGTGGGGCAGCTGGTCGAACTGCCAGCCCAGTGTCCTGCAGGGTGTGGTTGGGCTTGGCAAGGACCCTCTGTGCATCTGGGAGGGAGAGACGGACACCGTGAGCCCCCTGCCCTGCACAGCAAAGAGGGGCTGCCCCATTCCACCCCCCGGCAGCTCTGCTCCCCCAGAGCACCCCCCGGCACTGCCCCGCCAGCTCGGGCCAGGACAGAGAGCTGCCCCCACCCCCCAGCTGCAGTGTGGGTGCCTGCAGCCAGGGCGAGGGGGGCTACGCCCCCAGACCCGCACTCGTGTCCCACACTCACCCTCAGGGCTCTCGAAGGTCAGGATGGCGCAACTGCCCTGGCGCCTGCAGTCCAGCACGGGGCCGCCCCCCGAGCGGCGCCTGTTCTCGAAGTACAGCACCAGCAGCTCCTCCTCCATGTCCAGGGGGACCCCCAGCACCTCCAGCGCCCGCACCGCCTCCGCCATCCTGCAAGGGCACCCGCCGCTCAGCCGGGGCAGGGCTGTGCCCAGCGCCCCCACCCAGACGGGGGGCCAGCCCCACACCCCTCAATGCAGGGGGCAGAGACAAGGGAGCCCCCAGCCTGCCCCCAGATGGGGGCGGGGCGTCCCCCCCGAGGGGTCAGGGTACCCCCCCTAGCCCCCCCCAGCCGCGGCCTGCCCCCCAGACAGGGGCAGCGCGCCCCCCCCAGCTCCGCCCCCCCCCAGACAGGGGCAGCGCGCCACCCCCCAAGCTCCGCCCCCTCCCCCCAGACAGGGGGAGCGCGCCACCCCCCAACTCCGCCCCCCCCAGACAGGGGCAGCGCGCCCCCCCCAGCCAGGGGCAGCGCGCCACCCCCCAGCTCCGCCCCCCCCCACAGCCCCGGCCCGCCCCCCAGACAGGGGCCAGGGCAGCCTCTCACCGCCCCCGGCCCAGGACACCCGGGGGCCCCCCCAACTCGCTGCCCCCCGCCCCCACGTGCCGGGCCCCCCGCCGCTGACCTGGGCTAGGACCCAGCCAAGCGAGAAACGAAAGTGAAACTAGTCGGAGGACGCTCCGCAACCCTCCCAGCCCCGCCCCCTAACCCCATGGCCCCGCCCCCTGTCCCTTGGCCCCGCCCCCAACTCCTGCCCGACCCCCCCGGCGGCACCTGGCAGTGGCGGGGCCGCGAGCGCGGCTCGAGCGAAGACGTCACGTCAAGTCGGGGTGGGCCGCTCCCAGCGCGCACTGCCGGGGGGCGGGGCTCCGGGAGAGCTCAGCGCTGGGGGCGGGGCTGCAGGCCGGGGGCGGGGCTCCGGGAGAGCTCAGAGCTGGGGGCGGGGTTGCAGGCCGGGGGCGGGGCTCCGGGAGAGCTCAGAGCTGGGGGCGGGGCTGCAGGCCGGGGGGCGGGGCTCCGGGAGAGCTCAGAGCTGGGGGCGGGGTTGCAGGCCGGGGGGCGGGGCTCCGGGAGAGCTCAGAGCTGGGGGCGGGGCTGCAGGCCGGGGGGCGGGGCTCCGGGAGAGCTGGGGGCGGGACTGCAGGCCGGGGGCGGGGCTTCGGGAGAGTGTTTGCAGACAGTCTCTGGTTCCTCACCCCAGTCGTGGGGAGCTGTGGGTCCGTCATAAAACTGTTAACTCTTCACGCCCTATAGCTTCCCTAGCCCCTTCCCCTGCCCCCCAGCTCTGCAGGCAGCACGGTGTGCGGGTGGGGGAGCTCCACAGGTGGGTACGGAGTTGTTGAGAGGCACAGGGGCTGCTGGGAGGTGCTGGAGGGGCACAGGGGGTCCTGGGGATTCAGGGATATGGGGAGCTCTGCAGGTGGGTATGGGGGTGCACAGGGAATGTTGGGGAACCCAGGGAGGTGGAGAGCTCTGCCAGGGGGTATGGGGGTACTGGAGGGCATGGGGCACTGGGGTGTAATGGGATGTAGGGAGCTCTGCAGGGGGTATGGGGTGCTGGGGGGTACAGGATGGGGGGAGCTCTGCAGGTGGGTACAGGGGTGTCACGGACTCACAGATCGTGCCCACTCTTGGCCCCGTGCGGTCCGTGGGGGGTGCCCCTCTTAGTGAGATAGCCCTTCTCAGGGTCCCCTCTCTCCCAGGGGTCAGGCCCCTCATCTCCTGGAGCCGCACCTCTCTGAGCCTCAGCACGTCTGTCTATGCCGTGGGCCCCCTCAGGGAGTCCACTTGCTCTGGACCCCTGGGGCCTCCACCCCCGAAGGGGTTGATGCCACCCTGTTCTCTAGACCGGAGTGACTCCCAGCCATCATGAAACAGGAGGATTTATTCAGAGTTGAACACAGCACAGGAAACTCTCAGGGCCTCAGGCCTGGCCTCCCTCAGCCCAGCACATCCCAGTCTCCCTGCATCCAGGGGGGCTCTGCCTGCTACCCCTCTCCAGCCCCGAGCCCCCCTGCTCGCAGCTGGGCATCTGAGATCACCGGCCACAAGCCCCCCTCTGTCCATTGTCTTCTCTCCAGGTAAACAGGGTTGTAAACCGGGGCCTCCTCTCCTGCTTCTCCCTCTGGCTGGAACCGGCTGGTTAGGTCACTGGGTCCTCACTCTGCAGCCCATTGTCCGCCCACTGGCCAGAACCGGCTGTGACTCCTGAACTGGGTCTCCGGGTCCGGTCGCTGGGGCATCCATCCTCCAGGCCATTGGCTGGGGTCCCACGTTCCCTCTCCGGTCCTCTGCAAAACACACCCCCTCTCCCCTCACCTTGTTAAACCAGTAATACCCAGGGAAACTGAGTCCCACCCCCTCTGCATGCAAACCATTGAAACTCCACAGAAAACAAGAGAACCCCCCACTTCGTCACAAGCTCCCACTCCCCCATTCATTGAGATGCGGGGCGGGGGGATGACTGACAGAGCCCACCTAGTCCGCTGGGCTCTGGGTGGGTGCTCTGGCCCATGTGATGCAGGAGCTTGGGCTGGGCCCCAAGAGCCCCTCAGGACATGAGCCCCAAGTCCCTGCCATGAGTTGCTGAAGGCTTTGCTCCCCTGCTGCCCACCGTGACCCGCCCGTCCTTGCAGGGTGCTGGGCCATTTTGAGAAGCCGCTGTTCCTGGAGCTCTGTAAGTGCATGATCTTCCAGCAGTTCCTACAGGGCGAGTACGTCTTCCGGCCCGGCCAGCCCGGCACCAGCATCTCCGTAGTGCAGGATGGCAAGCTGGAGCTCTTCCTGACCCAGCAGGTGAGCGGGCATGTCCCAGCCCACCCTGCCGCGTCCTATCTGCCCAGCAGCCACCAGCGACCCCTCCTGCCCCAAGCCAGCTGTGGCCCCAGTGCTCTGCACCCCTTGGCTGGGTGGTCCCCTGCACCTGGGGACACCTTGGGGCAGAGGGGCATACAGGTCGCAATGGCTGAGGCCAGCTGCCAAGCAGCCCTGCCCTTCGGGATCACTGGGGCTGCCTCCCTTCCAGGGAGGGGCTCATGGAGCAGGCCTCCCCAGAGCTGGCGCCAAGCGAGATCTGGTGGCAGGGATGGCGAGGGTGGGTGATGGGGGCCCCCTAAGGAGGGTGTTGCTGTGTTGCAGGACGGGAAGGAGACCCTGGTGAAGGAGGTGTTCCCCGGGGACAGCGTGCACAGCCTGCTCAGCATTCTTGACGTCATCACGGTACCAGCCCTGCCCCTCCACCTCCTGCTGGCCCTGTCCCTGAGCCTCTCCAACGCCCCAAACCCCTCATCCCCAGCCCCAGCCCTCATCCACCCTCATCCTCTGTCCCAGCCCTGAGCCCCCTCCTGCATCATGAACCCCTCATCCTCAGTCCCACAGCCCTCATCCCTGCACCCCCTCCTATCCCCAAACTTCCTCCCAGAGCCTGCACCCCCTCCCCCTTCCCACACACCCCCTCCTGCCCCCAAACTTCCTCCCAGAGCCTGCACCCCCTCCCCCTTCCCACACACCCCCTCCTGCCCCCAAACTCCCTCCCAGAGCCTGCACCCCCTCCCCCTTCCCACACACCCCCTCCTGCCCCCAAACTTCCTCCCAGAGCCTGCACCCCCTCCCCCTTCCCACACACCCCCTCCTGCCCGCAAACTTCCTCCCAGAGCCTGCACCCCCTCCCCCTTCCCACACACCCCCTCCTGCCCCCAAACTCCCTCCCAGAGCCTGCACCCCCTCCCCCTTCCCACACACCCCCTCCTGCCCCCAAACTTCCTCCCAGAGCCTGCACCCCCTCCCCCTTCCCACACACCCCCTCCTGCCCGCAAACTTCCTCCCAGAGCCTGCACCCCCTCCCCCTTCCCACACACCCCCTCCTGCCCCCAAACTTCCTCCCAGAGCCTGCACCCCCTCCCACTTTCAAACTTCCTCCCAGAGCCTGCAGCCCTCACCCCCTTCTGCACACCGACCCCCTGCCCCAGCCCGGAGCCTGCACCCAGCACCCAAACTCCATCCCAGAGCCTGCACCCCAGACCCCCTCCCCCACCCCCACTCCATCCCAGATCCTTAGGCAGGTGGGGGGCGGATACTAAAGGGCGGCACTCCGGCTGCTATTGGGGTGGCATGTCTGGGTCGTCAGCGGCAATTCGGCGGCAAGTCCCTCTCGGAGCGAAGGACCTGCCGCCGAATTGCCGCTGAAGAGTGGAGCGGCGCGATTGCGTTGCCGCGGCTTTTTTTTTTTTGCCGCTTGGGGCAGCAGAAAACCTGGAGCCAGCCCTGGTTGGATAAGAGGTGGGGGCAGTCAAGGGACAGGGAGCAGGGTGGGTTGGATAGGGGGTGGGATCCCAGGGGGGTGGTTAGGAGTGGGGGGGTCTCTGGAGGGGGCAGTCAGGGAGCAGAGGGGGTTGGATGGGGCATGGGAGTCCCGGGGTCTGTCACTGGTGGGGGATGGATAGTGGTCAGGGCAGTCAGGGGACGGGGAGCAAGGAGGGTCCTGGGGGGGCAGTTAGGGTGGGGGGTCTCTGGAGGGGGTGGTCAGGTGACAAGGAACTGGGGGGGTTGGATGAGTCGGGAGTTCTGGTGGGGGGCTGTCAGGGGGCAGGGAGTGGCGTGGGAGTCCCGGAGGCCTGTCTGGGGGCAGGGGTGTGGATAAGGGTCGGGGCAGTCAGGGGACAGGTAGGGGGTAGAGTCCTAGGGGGCAGTCAGGGGACAAGGAGCAGGGAGGCTTAGATAGGGGGTGAGGTCCTGGGGGGCAGTTGGGGCAGGGGTCCCAGGAGGAGGTAGTCAGGGGACAAGGAGCAGGGGGGTTGGAGGTTCTGAGGGGGGCAGTCAGGGGGCGGGAAGTAGGAGAGAGTGGATGGGGGCAGAACGGGCGCGGGACTCCCTGGGTGCACACCCTAACGAAATGTGCTGTGCACACCTATGCTTATACTATGCTGCTGGGCCCTGATTGGCTGCTCCTTTCATCCCCTTTCTGATTGGCTGTGTTCCACACAGCCACTCTAGGCAGCTTGAAGGACCCTCTCTGCTGCCCTTTTCTGGGGCAGGGAGTGGCAGGGCCACAAGGCCTCCAGCACAAGGCCTCGGCGGGTCTGGTACACCCGTCTGGGGACATTATACACTAGTTACAAATGAAGAACTTTGTTGTTTGGTGAATTAAGAACAGGAAAATGTCAACATTTGCCTACATTTGTTTCATTGTGTTAATAAAAATAATAAAACACATGATTAAAGTTGTGTGTTTTGCGTGTTACGCAGCAAAA
This sequence comes from Chrysemys picta bellii, assembly GCF_011386835.1. Classification (NCBI taxonomy): domain Eukaryota; kingdom Metazoa; phylum Chordata; order Testudines; family Emydidae; genus Chrysemys; species Chrysemys picta. The sequence goes on along the minus strand of NC_088792.1, from coordinate 290,141,707 downwards.
TTCATATGAAGACACTGCTCAGGCAGAGCTGGCTCCCAAATAACCATGTTTATTAACTATGTGCCAACATCCAAGGTCTAGCTTAACCTATGCTGCGGTTCTCAGTGATTTCTGATGGCTTCTAAAATATAGACAATAGTGAATAGCACTGCAGTGCTGACAAACTCTTTGTCTTCTAGCCCTAATCCTATCACTATGGGGTCGGATCTCGGAGTCCTTCTTCAAATTCGAGTCTGTCTCGAAGCAGTAGAGTGCTCACAAACTACTTAAAGAAATACTATCCTAGTCCTATATACTACACTAAGTTAAACCAGCTAGCATCCTGAGTGGTTTAGGGAGACTCGTACAGCAGCAATATGGCTTGGTATGCGTTAATAGAGTTTGGAAAACTCTATCATATGGCTAGAATACCTACACCTCCTTTCCTTTTACATTCCCCAAACTCCATCATAGAAATGCCAGCGCTCAGTTTGACCATGTTTGTGGAAATATACAAAATGATTCTCACTCTCGTATGTTATCCCGACAGCTTTGAAGCTATCATGACACCTTTGCTTTAATACATGCTACTGTTTACGCAATAATTTTGATGATTTCTATTGAACTAATCAGTAGTTGAAACATTATTTTGAATATGAATGCTACATTCAAGTTACATGGAAAAGTGCTACAGAGAGGGCAGACGAAGAATTTTTGTGGGACAGTGGTGTAGCCATGCAGGATTTACATACTGCTTGCTATTTGAACTGAGAGTTACAGCTCAAGCTCTGGGGTAACAGTTTAAGTCAGTGGCTCTCAACCTTTCCAGACTACTGGACCCCTTTCAGGAGTATGATTTGTCTTGTGTACCCCAAGTTTCACCTCACTTAAAAACTACTTGCTTACAAAATCAGACATAAAAATACAAAAATGTCACAGCCACACTATTACTGACAAATTGCTGACTGTCTAATTTTTGCCATATAATTATAAAATAAATCACTTGGAATAGAAATATTGTACTTACATGTCAGTGTACGATATATAGAGCTGTATAAACAAGTCATTGTATGAAATTTTAGTTTGTAGTAACTTTACTAGTGCTTTTTATGTAGCCTGATGTAAAACTAGGCAACTATCTAGAGAGTTGATGTACCCCTTGGAAGACCACGGCGTACCTCCAGTGTACACGTACCCCTGGTTGAGAACCACTTATGTGATTCTCAAGTGTAGGGACTGAGAACAGCCCAAGGAAAGGTTACAATTTTATTATTTTCTGTTTGTTTATTTTGGGTAAAGGAAACAGAACAAAAGTAAAGCAAAACCAGGAGCGCCAAATTGGAGAGTGACAAATTAGGACAGAAGCATGAACGCCAGAACTGTTTAGCTGAGCAGGAAGCCAAAGAGTGTGAACACCAAAATTGGGAAGCAGGAGCCCAGGAGAGGGAGGCAGAAAAGCAGCAGAAAGAAGAAGCACACTGACGGACTGTGGAAGCAGAAGCAGCCGCACACCAATGATCCGTGGCCCTTCCTTCGCCACCAGGCTCAGTGTCACCTTCCTCACAGCTTGACTAAATGTTGAGGTGTAACCTTCAGAAGGATCCATTGCAAAGGTTCCCTGGACTAAAAAAGAGAGGGGCAAAGAGCCCCAAATGATCTCTTTCACCTGAGAAAGGAGCCAGCACTTTGGCTTCTAGAGGAGATTCTGACGGAGGGTGGGAGGGACAGCCACCATCCTGCTGGAAGACCTTGAGTGAGAAAAGCCATCTTGAACAAAGACTGTATCTTGCTAGGTTCAGTTTTAGTCACTGGAAAGCGGTTCACTTTTATCTGGTTCGCCGCTGCAGGCCAAAGGAGGCTGCGGGAAGCAGTGCAGGGTGAGGGATGTGCTGGCCGCAGCTTCCCACAGCCCCTATTGGCTGAAGTGGTTTCCATCCTATATGGGGTTTACCTAAATGGGGTTTACAGTCTGGTTCAACGGCTCTCAGCACCCCCGCGATACAAACTATCCAGCAGCCCTGCCTCTAGGGGAAAAGGTGGGTTCAGCCCCCTGTTTGCAGGCAGCCTCCCTGTGAGTCAGGCTGGGAGGAATGAAGGCTTGGGGGTCTTACAGTGACATGTGATCATGTCACCTGAACTGGAATCCATCTTTAACCTAGTGCTTTTCCATTGGGGGGGGACCCAGAGGGACAAAGGATTCCCGCCTTATGCAAAAGATATCTAAATGGGTGACTAAGAGTGTCATTTACAGGTCAAAGCAAGTGAACATGTACAACCAATGAGTTACCATCTAACTCCTGAGAGTGAGAGAATTGTTGTGATCTGTCAATTCAAAGCATCTTTCAAGGCACCCCAGGAGGCAGCCCCTGGGGATCTCTGGCTTCAGTTTCAAGTCTCTGGCCCTTCAGAGTTCAAACAGACACAAAGGTGCCGTTTCTTCTTGTCAGGGATTTTTATTCCCTTCCCCCACAGTTCAAGGTGATGGGACGAGTCCATGTGCACATCCCTTCTTTGGCGGATGGGGGGGCAGAGCAATCAAAAAAGTCTTTTGTCTTCTGATATTCCACAACGGTTTGTCTGGTGTCTATGGGCCTTCTTTTGTTGGCCAGAAGATGACAGCTCCTGCGGCAAACTAGTATTTCACACCTGGTAATGTTTCTCTCCTCACTGTGAGGGCTTCCAGTTTCAGAGCAAACACTGAAACTTATCTTATGAATTGGGATACAGACATTACCCGAGAGATTGATGCAGCAACAAACAAGCATTTCACAGAGTCTACACTGAACACATTCTTCTAAGACTAATCCTTATTTTGAGCAAAACTAATCTGGTCTGATCTCCAGCTCTGAGGCCATTGGTTCTTAGCTAATGCCTGCAGCCAGGACAAGAGCTGGCTCTTGGCCTGTCAGCCTCACACTCGGTGCCTAGGAAATCACTTAGGAGTCCTGCACTTAGGACAGAAGTATTCCATGCACTGCTACAGGCTGGGGACTGACTGGCTAAGTAGCAGTTCTGCAGAAAAGGACCTGGGGATTACAGTGGACGAGAAGCTGGATATGAGTCAGCAGTGTGCCCTTGTTGCCAAGAATCCTAACGGCATATTGGGCTGCATTCGTAGGAGCATTGCCAGTAGACTGAGGGAAGTGATTATTCCCCTGTATTCGGCACTGGTTAGGCCACATCTGGAATATTGCGTCCAGTTTTGGGCCCCCCCACTACAGAAAGGATGTGGACAAATTGGAGAGATTCCAGTGGAGGGCAATGAAAATGATTAGGGGGCTAGGGCACATGACTTACGAGGAGAGGCTGAGGGAACTGGGCTAATTTAGTCTGCAGAAGAGAAGAATGAGGGGGGATTTGATAGCAGCCTTCAACTACCTGAAGGGGGGTTCCAAAGAGGATGGAGCTCGGCTGTTCTCAGTGGTGGCAGGTGACAGAACAAGGAGCAATGGTCTCAAGTTGCAGTGGGGGAGGTCTGGGTTGGATATTAGGAAATACTATTTCACTAGGAGGGTGGTGAAGCACTGGAATGCGTTACCTAGGGAGGTGGTGGAATTTCCATCCTTAGAGGTTTTTAAAGCCCAGCTTGACAAAGCCCTGGCTGGGATGATTTAGTTGGGATTGGTCCTGCTTTGAGCAGGGGGTTGGACTAGATACCTCCTGAGGTCCCTTCCAAAGCTGATCTTCTATGATTCTACGTCTCCATCCCATTAATGTCTCCTCACGTTGGAAGGACTGTGTCTCAGATCTACAGGGTTGGCGGTACGGCCCCAGTTTTGTGTAAGGTTACTCTTGGCCCCTTACTGAAACTCAGTGTGTGTGGGTGTGTGGGTGTGTGTGTGTGTGGGTGGGTGGGTGGGGGGTTGGTTGGCCAGAAAAGCAGCCCAGGGAGCTGGAGGCAGAGCAGCATCAGTGCTGGGGCTGGAGCAGTGAGCACTGTGGGGAGCGAGGGGGGAACCTGGACACCGGGCGCAGCGCAGGGAGATGCCCCCCAGCCAAGAGGCCTTGCAGGCCAGACGTGGAGGGGGATCATAACCCTGACGGGGGGACTGACCCTGGGAACAAGGGTCCTGACACCTAGAGCCAGAGGGCATGTGGCCACCACCAGAGCAAGTGTCCGACCTGCAACATCCCTGCAGCACAGCCAGGGCCTGGGCAGGAGACCTGGGAGCGTGAGGGACAGACTGTGAAGTGCCCTGACATTCCCTAAATATGTAGCATTATATTAGTTATATGCTGGTACCTGGTCAAAGGGGGCTTTTTTGCTTGCTTTATTATCCTCTTGTCTGTTTGTTGTGCTGTTAATATGTGTTAGTTAATGACAGTTAAGGACCATCTTGTTCCATGTTTGTACAGGTCCTAGCGCAATGGGATCCTGGTCTGTGACAGGGACAATGAGGCTGTACTGCAATACAAATAATCACATGCTGATCTACAGAAATACTTTTGTACCGTGGCCCTCCCCACTGGCTCAAGAGATTAGTCACTGAAAATGGATGTATGTGAACCTGACATCTGCAGTTTAACTCAGTCTCCTCGTCTCCTGCACTGAGTGTTCTTTCTGCTCAATACACACTCAATGGTAGGCATGTCCACATAATAGGGTTATGAAGATGGGTCTATGGGAGGGTTTGACTTCCTCTACATGGGCTACTATTGCAGGAAGGAGGTTTGCTGGGAAGAGATGGGGTCCGTCTGACCAAGAAGGAGAAGAACATTTTCATGCACTGACTCACCAACCTTATGAGAAGAGCTTAAAACTAAGTTTAGAGGGGGCAGGTGAAAAAAGCCACCAGGTAAAAAAAGGTGACCTTAATAGAGGACTAGATATTTGAGGAGAAGTAGATGTGGAAAATTGCAGTCGAATTATAGGAGAAACAAGAGGGAAATCTCTGGGGGCATCTGCTTAACATCTCTCGGAGAATAACAGAGTTCTCACTTTTTGTTTAGATGTCTATACACAAATGCAAGGAGTGATAATAATGGGGAATAAACAGTAAGAACTGGGAGTTTTAGTACATAAGTCATAACTCAGCTTAACTGGCATCACAGATACTTGATGGGTTCAATCTCATGACTGGAATATTGGCATAGAGGCCTATAGCTTGTTCAGGAAGGACAGGCAGGAAAAGAAAAAGAGGAAGTATTGCATTGTACACTTGTTCTGAGGTCTGGAAGGAGGTGAGAAGTAGACCAGTTGAAAGTCTCTGAGTAAAGATAAAAGAGGGGAAAAAACAGGGGTGATGTCCTGGTAGGGGTCTATTACATATCACTTGTCAAGGTTCCTTCCCCACTCTGAACTTTAGGGTACAGATGTAGGGACCTTCATGAAAACCTCTAAGCTTCTCTACCAGCTTCGATCTGCTTTTGCTGCCACCACTCCCAATGTGCTAAGTCCCTTCCCTGGGTAGCCTCGAGAGACTCTTCCACCAATTCCCTGGTGAACACTGATCCAAAACCCCTTGGATCTTAAAACAAGGAGGAATTAATCATTCCCCCTTTCCCTTTCCCCCCACCAATTCCTAGTGAGTCCAGATCAATCCCCTTGGATCTTAGAACAAGGAAAAATCAATCAGGTTCTTAAAAAGAAGGCTTTTAATTAAAGAAAGAAAGGTAAAATCAGGATGGAAAATAACTTTACAGGGTAATCAAACTTAAAGAGCCCAGAGGAACCCCCTCTAGCCTTAGGTTCAAAGTTACAGCAAACAGAGGTAAACACCCTAGTAAAAGGTACATTTACAAGTTGAGAAAACAAAGATAAAACTAACACGCCTTGCCTGGCTGTACTTACAAGTTTGGAATATGAGAGACTTGTTCAGAAAGATTTGGAGAGCCTGGATTGATGTCTGGTCCCTCTTAGTCCCAAGAGCGAACAACCACCAAAACAAAGAGCACAAACAAAAGCCTTCCCCCCACCAAGATTTGAAAGTATCTTGTCCCCTTATTGGTCCTTTGGGTCAGGTGTCAGCCAGGTTACCTGAGCTTCTTAACCCAAAGGCAAAAGGACTTTGGAGTCTCTGGCCAGGAGGGATTTTACAGTATTGTACACAGGAGGGCTGTTACCTTTCCCTTTATACTTATGACACCACCAAATCAGGAAGAGGAGGGAGATGAGGCATTTCTAGAACAAATAACAGAAATATCCAAAACACAAATCCTGATAATAATGGGGGACTTTCACTCTATATGCATCCGAAGAAGTGGGCTGTAGTCCACGAAAGCTTATGCTCTAATAAATTTGTTAGTCTCTAAGGTGCCACAAGTACTCCTGTTCTTTTTACCTACCCAGACATCTGTTGAAAAAAGAATATGGCAAAACACAAAATTATCCAATAAGTTCCTGGAATATACTGGGGACAATGCTTTGTTTCAGAAAATGGAGGAAGTAACCAGGGGGACAGCCATTTTAGACTTGATTCTGACCAACAGGGCTGGTTGTGAATGTGAAGGTGGAAGGTGATTTGGGTGAAAGTGATCATGAATGATAGATTTCATGATTCTAAGGAAAGGAAGGAGTGAGAATGATAGAAGAAGGACTAGAAAAAGCAGACTTTAACATACTCCGAGAATTGGTCGGTAGCCACCCAGGAGAAAAAAATCTAAGGCATAAAGGAGTTCAGGAAAGCTGTCAGTTTCTCAGGGAGACAATATTAAAGGCACAACTGGCAATGCAAAGGAAAGACAGGAAGAATAGTAAGAGGCCAATATGGCTCCATCAGAAGTTTTTTAGTGACACGAAAATCAAAAAGAAATCCTACAAAATGTGGAAACATGGACGAATTACTAAGGCGGAGTACAAAAGAATAGCATATATGTGTAAGGACAAAATCAGAAAGGGTAGAAAGGCACAAAATAAGTTATGCATAGCAAGGGACAAATGTAATTGGAATTCTTTTTCCATATGGTTTACTGCAAAGAGTGTCATCACTCTGAATGCTTTAAAGGCAACATAACTTCCAAAATCAAGTGTTGGCTCTACATATGGCCGTACATATGACACCACACTGTATTAAACACAATAAAAATTAATGCCGTTGATTTGTTTGGCAGGACATGGAAATGAAGTATAAATTTCAATTCATTGTAAAACAATATAAAATCAATATTTGTAATACAGTTCAATAAGGTTTCATCTGGCTTTTTGATCAACCAAAGTAAAAAGCAAAGGAAACCAACCAACCAACCAACCCAAGTGTCACTGTGCATTCTCCAAGGCCGTTTCTTCTCTTTCTTTGGTGCTTTTATTTTATATAAATTCAACCAGGAGCAGATTTTCAGATTAAACTGATACTGGAAAGTGAGGGGGGATGGAACCAAAATTCAAAATGACGGAGAAAGAATGAGAAATTCGACACTGGAAAAAATTTAACCACCTATTGGACTGCTTACATGTATGGGCCCAGATATTGAAATGTATTAAGGCACCTAACATCTACTGATTTCAGTGCGAGTTAGGAGCCTAAATAACTTTGAGGATCTTGACCATGTAATTACATCACATACCTGGTCAGCAGCAGTTTATGTGGTGTGCCACAGTCACATGGATGTCATAATAGGGCTTGCATAATCTTAACTGGTTATCCTGGACACGACTGACTGAGAGGTCAGCTGCCTATCAGTACGGGAGCTCTTTGGAGGTCGGACTGGAGGAAGTATTAAAGATGAATAAATTTGTGAGTGAGCAGGAGGTAACCGACAGAGGTAAGGGTCAGCATTGTGTTCTCCATATCCATTCTATAATCACAAACACATTTAGAAAGCATAGGCATACAGATAGATTAGCTGTACTGTTCTCCATTTCTATGACCAGAACCTCAGCTGCTGTAAACCAGTGTCGCTCTGTTGACTTCCTTGTAGCTGTGTTGATTTACACCAGTTGAGGAGTTGGCCTACAGCCTCTGGACCTGGAAACTTTCCTGAGAATCTGAGTTTCTATTGAATGCTATGGGGGAGATCTTCCTTCTTTTCTCCCAGTTGTTTTATGTTTATTATGGGTCCTCATTTTGTGTCTTCTGCATCCATGGAGCCAACATCTAGCTGTGGAATCCATCAGAGATGGGGGAAATTAGAACAAAAAATGCAGAAGGACTTCTCCTCTAGCTGTCTAAATGAAGCTCTGCTAATATCTTAAATGCAGGATAAGAAAGCATGGGGTCACATTTCTTAGCAATACTAGTGCTCCTAAGCCGACATTATCATTACTGTAGCTAGATGGGCAATGTAGGATAGTTATGATTCAGTTTGCATCTGGGTGTTAGAAGTGAAGGATGCAATTTGCATAAAGGATGGGCAATCACCTAACCTCAAGCAGTCTTTCCTGGGAAGGGGAAATCTTGTTAGTTCCTCCTTCATGCTTTGGAATGCTGTTACAATGGAGACAGATAAATATGGCATTTCAGAGTTCTTGTTAAATATTAAGTCTCCTGGAGAATTTCTGCCCACAGCTAAGAGATACATGGGAGATAAAATCCAGATTTTTTTAATATATCAGCTATTTCATAGTTTCATAGAGTTTAAGGCCAGAAGGGACCATTAGATCATCTAGCCTGACTTCCTGTATTTCACAGGCCATTAAAATGTCACCTAGCAACCCTACACTGAACCCAAAAACTTATCTTGGACTAAAACATTTCAGTCTTTAGGAGACTAAACTGTTGCGTGCCATAGGCAGAGAACAGGAGAGACTGCAGTTCCACCAATGCCTGAGGCCCTTGCAATGGTAGAGAATTGAATAGGTCAGATATACTCAGATGATCCTAGCAGGTGATCAGTGCCCCATCCTCCCACCCAAAGGTCCCTGCCAATCTGAGCAGGGGAAAATTCCTTCCCACCCACAACTCTGGAGATCAGTTGGATCCTGAGCATGTGAGCAGGACATTTAAGGAAACAGATTCTCTGAACCATCTTGGAGCACTGGTCCACCTTACCAGGTGTCCCTTCTCCTGCTATGGTCAATCCCTGATGCTTCAGGTGAAGGTTGGAGGGAACCACCTGACCCCACTCACAGCGTACATCTAGTCAATTGTACATGTGGGGAAAAGTCCTTTATGACCTCTACAGGCAACCGGATGAACTCTGTTCCATGAGTCTTCTCTGCAAGTATTTAAACGACCATAAAATAAGATTAAAGCCTTTCTTCAAAACAGAGGGCCTAAAGTTAGGCTTCTAAATTCATACCAATGTCTAAAAAAGTGGCCTGATTTTCAAGAGATACTGAGCCCCAAAAAGTTCCCAGCATAGCCAATAGGTACATGTGGGTGCTCAGGGTTTTTGAAAATGAGGCCCTGACTAAGCAAAACTCTTAAGCATGTGCTTAACTTTAGGTCTCTTTGTTGGCTTAGAGTTAAGCATGTGATTAGGATGCTGACTCAGGGCATAGGTGCCTTAATATGGATTTAGGAGCTTAAGTTTAGGCACCCAGTTTTGAAAATTTTGACCATAAATTATTATTCTGTATGCAATCAAAACTCTTGAATTGATAGTAAAGAGGGAAAGGAAGATTATTTTACGTGGGGATCTACTTGAAAGGAGCAAATTTTCTTCATTATGATTTCCCCCCAAACACATTGGGTAGTTCAGCAAACAAATCTGGTCATCAGGCGTAAGGAAAAGGATTTACATGATTCCCAGGTCTACTTCTCACAGTGTTTGGGGTCCTGCAGAATCTTTACTGGACAGTGAATTAAAGAGGCCGGCATCAATTTCTACTATCAGTGGTAACCAGCCGAATCCTTTTATTTAATTTCAGGTGTTTATAATGAGGTTGTTTCCCTCCTGGCAAATATGGATTACCAAGATAAGGGCAAAATTGCCCTCAGGATTGCCTTTATAGCTGAGACCAAGCTGGCTAGCGTTGTGACAGTTCTGCTAGAGAAACTGCAACAGGATGAGGTAGGGCAATTTCATGAAATTACATCTGCTTTCCATGTGTCCACACCAAATTCTACCTGACTTCATGGGGGTATAGGGGAATGCATGGGGGTAATTCAGTATAGAACTTGGCCTGGCGCACCATCAGTATAATCAGTATTCATCCTTCTGACCTCAAGCATAAACTCAGAATGCAAAATGCTGTTATTACAGATCAGGATGATATAATGCTCTATAAAGAGAGAGTTGTCCTTTTACACACAGTGGAGTACATGGGCTGGATATAGTAAAAGTACACTATAGGACTTGCAGTAAGCTCTTCCAATAATACTTTGCCCTTCTTTAGCATCTTCATCCAAAAATCTTAAAGCACTTACCTAATACTAATGAGTTAAGACTCACAGCACTCTTGTGAGAATGGTAAGCATTATCCCCATTTATGGATGATTTGTGTCACAGGGAATTAAGTTACTTGCTCAACACCACTTAGCAAGTTAGTAAAAGAATGTGAATAAAACCCAAGTGAACTGACTCCCTGCTCTAAATCCTAGGCTCATTAATTATGCACGTGCGCAGTAGTGCAGAATTCCCCTAGGAGTAATATTCAGACCCCTTTTTCCATTTATAATACTTGCATCCAACAAAGTCCATTTCTCTATTAAGGGCCAACACAGAAGGCATTTTAGTTTCAATTAAAGTACTAGGAGGCCAAGATAAGCAGTTCAGTTCAGAACTGAACTTGGCCTCCTAGTACTTTAATTATTTGAATTACTCAATTAATTATGTTAATTAATTTGATTAATTACTTGAATTACTTAGTGCCTATGTATGCATAAGTTATCAGAGACAATTTTCAAGTAAACAAATCCTCCTTCCATTTAAAAATGAAGGGAAGGAGCTTCTCCCCAGTGGAGCTCTCTGGTATGATTGCAGTTGGCAGAAGCATTCCTTTTCAAGCAGAACCACTGGAATGTTTAGCCAGACAAGGGATCTGATTGGCTTTGAACATTCCAAAGTGCTTTATGACCTTGGCATGCAGGTCACATAGATTTAGAGACTCATCGGAGACAGAGATGGAAAAGACCTATTGGATCATCCAGTCCACTCCTCGGCATCCTCACTCCACAGCGCACGCAGCGCAGAAAAGAGGTGGTGGCTGGCAGGAACATGCGGTCACGGTTGTGCCGATCCCATGGGCTAAAAGAAGAGAGCCGACCTGACCCGAGCCCAAGAGGGGTTTTCTCATCCAACCTGACCCTGACACCTGTAGTCAGGTCCCGTAGGATTTGGGTCAGGTTGCAGGGCTCTATTCAGAAGTCAATTCCGCCACACCCCTGCATTCTTTTTTTTGCTCTCCCATGAATTACTTCCAATTTGTTGAGCTCTCTGGGAATGTGGTGCTAGAAAATGCAACAATCCAGATGCAGTCACGCCTCAGCTGAACAGAGAGGAACTGGTGTCTTCCTGCTTTGTACCTGATCCCTGTGTGTAAAAGACCCAACCCACATGGCTCTTTGTGGGAGCCATCACACCTTGCATATACGTGTTGACTTTGTTTTTCACTGTCACCCCCAGGGCACTTGTTGCTTCCCACTTTTCTCCCTCCCATTATTTCAGTTACTTCTACCTCCTTTCCAGATGTGCTAATTGGCAGTTTTCTGAAATGAATCTTGTTCTCTGCTCAGGTTTTTAATTTCTCTGTGTCCCTCTTTAGTTTTTCTCTGTCCCAGCTGATACCACAACTCCTCCATATTTAGTATCATCTGTGAATTTCTATACTGATGGGCCTCATAAAAGACACCTTCGAGTGTGCGACTGTCAATGTAGATCTAACTGTTGAGCTAATTTCCCCTAGGAGCTGTTGAGGACGTACTGCGGGAGTTGGTTATTTTGTAATTACACATTTACAAATTCTGTCTGGAGTGGATAGAGCAAGGGCAAGGTGCTCATTTGTATTGTTTGTTTTAAATAAATGAAACTAGCTAAGGGGGCAGTGAAGGGCGCTTATTCTGGCTCTTTTCTCTCCAGGAAGATTAAAATATGTAAATTGCTCGGCTGCTTCTGAAGTGCTGCTAAATGCAGTGATTGTGGAGGGCATGGCATGTTTGACACCAATTAAACCAATGGATGACTTGTGTGAGCATGCAGGCTGAGCAGTCCGTGTGGCCTCGTGGCTAGGATTCTGGATAATGACTCAGGAGACATGGATTCTCTTCCTGGCCACGGACCTGCTCTGTTATGATAAGACTTGGGCTAGTCATTTCATGTGTGGATTGTAAACTCTTTAGGGCAGGGGCTTATTAGCCAAATTACTGTGTGGTCATCAAGAAAACCTTTTTCCAATTGTTTATTCTCTTTTATGTTTTGTCCGCAGCGAGACAGAGTTGACATGTACTGTGTCCTGGAGAAAGTATTACAGCAGGACACCGGGGGCCTAGAGAGTAGGCTACTGAACAAAATAATAACCCTGGCCTCAAACCACATGAGAGAGACTCAGGTAAGTTAGTTCTCCCGAGATACTAATCAAAGGAGCCAAAGCTTTAACTAATTAAAACTCTCTTTTTTGGGGGGTAAACTATATACTGAAACAAAAATAGATTCTCCTGTTAGAGGCCCACACCTTCCTCCAGACCAAAGCCCAGGTCCTAGACAGCACTTGTGCACATGCATAGGATGGGAGAACTCACATGCAAAAGTGACACATGTGCTTAAGTGCTTTGCAGGATCAGGACCCGAGACACATGATATCAGACACAGAGACGGGCCTATGGTTTCTTAACGAGCAAGTCTTTCCCGAAGTCTACTAGGGATTTCATTATTGATCCTGATGTTATGTGGAAGGCGCTGTGATACTATCGCGATAAGTGGCAGTATAAAGCCCCAAGACAGACAGAATCTGAACTATCTCCAAAAGAAGCAGCATTGGATTTAGAGTATAGTTTGCCAGCAGGAAAACTCATGGAAAAATCCCTCTCTTGTTCCAAAGGAAGTCAGCCTCCTTTTGGGGGACAGTTTATTCCAGGAAAGCTCTCGGAATATCTTGAAGCTGCCCGGTCTGTGTCTGTCTACCTCCTCAGGGAAGAGCAGGGAAAAACATCATATGACATCCACCACAAGTAGCTAATAGTAAATAGTCTAACTAAGCAGCTTGCAAGGAACTCAAAGGCTGAAAATTGTTTAGCCAAATGACTCGATGAATATTTATGACTAATGACTCTCTCCACAGAAAGTTGGGAGGTTCAGTCACAACTTATGCACAGAAATAAGGACTTGACTCATATAAACATCTCTGGCTAGTGCAACCGGCTTCAGTCACCTCAGTCTCTCTCTCTCTCTCTCTGTTTTTTTTTTTTTAGGAAGCAACAAATGAACTAAAAGTGGCAGCTAGCAACACCTTAGTGACCCTGGCACGCTGCTATTTCTATGAGGTGATGTACGAGCTGCAGTGTCATCTGAAACTACTGGGGCTGCCTGAAGAGTTTACTTTCATTACACTGGGCAACCTGTCATCAGCCTATGGTACGGTAACTTCCATCTTTTGTTTCAAAGTTATTGTCTTTCATTTAAGGACGGGGATTACTCTCTCTACCTAAAAATGTTACAGCTAAACAGAGCTCTGTTTGCGTGTGTGCACGCGGGTGTGTGTGGGGAGAGACACGAGATTAACTGCTGTTGCTAGTTCTTGGCTTCCAGATCATGAGCTATCCAGACAGAGGTGCAAGCTCTAACTCCTGCCCCTGACTGAAGTTCCTTAAGGATCGGATGGGGGAGTGTCAGGTCTAGTGGAGCTCTTCTCCACCCCACTTCCCATCCCGCCCCAGTGCTCTCTCCCCTTACTCTGGGAGTGAGTTGGGCATCGGGCACAGCTGTACACTGGTGGAGGCTTCCCCTCTTCAGGGTGAATCTCCCACTGGCTTTCAATGGCTGCTTTAAAGCCATTCTGCTCTGCTTACGCAGCACAAAATGGCCTCGGAGCCCATAGCATCCTGCCCCACGGTGTTTCTAAGTGTGTTGTAAGACGGCGGAGAGCAGCTGATTATCTTTCTTCCTTCTCTTCTGGCCTTTTTCTGCAGCACTTGAGTGTATCCCTTATGTGGGAATGACCCTGAAGCGCATGTTCTCCATGTTGGGGTTAGTCAAGGACAGCCGGCTGAGACAAGCATTTTGTGGTGGTAAGTGCAGCACTTACTGGAGGTGCCCAAAATGGATATTGAGGGGGTCTTGGTACAGATTGAAGTGACTGGCCAAGTTTGCAAACAGGCCCTGAACTGTGCTCCCTGCCCTGGATTGCACCAAGTGCTGCGTTCCTTGGCTGCCGTGGCACTCAGTGAAGTTGAGAGTGCTCCGTACTTTGCAGGAGGCGCTGAGCATTTGTAAGTTCAGGCCCTTTATGACTCATGGATATCATTTAAAATAAACACACACAAAGGCTGAAGCTGCCCATCTGCCAGGAGGCTCCTGGGGGAGGAGGTGAAGGGAGCAGTTTTCATTAGTGAACATTTAAAAATCCCATTTCCCACTCCTCCACCCCATTCTCTCTCCTTAGTTTCTTTATCATCTCCTTTCACGCTCTTTTTCTATCTTCTCTTCCTCTCCACTTCTCTCTTCCTTTGCTTTTCAGGTGATGCTCAGTAAGGGGTTAATCCTGTGTCTTTGATGTAAATGGGAATTTTGCCATCAACTTCATAGAGAACAGGATTGGGCCCTAATTCTTCTTAGCAAGGACACTAGATACACCAACTTTTAGGGCAAAGTGCTCCCCAATACCTTCAAATCCCAGTAAAGCCAATGGATGTTAGGGGCACTGAACATCTTTCAGACAAACTGTAACTCAAGATGAAATCATACAGTGTTAGGGTTAACTAAACAATAACTGCAGAGGACGCGAGTCATTCAGAGGAGAGCTGGTTGAAATATTTTGATTTTTAATTCTATTTTCCATAATTTTTCTTTCCAAATTTGATGAAAAACAAACCTGAAAAATGTCAATGAGAATTTTGATCAGGAAGTGTGCAGCCAGTGTTTTGGAGCAGCTACAGAGGTGGCTGAATTGTTTTGATTTTTGAAAAATATCAATGATTTTTATACTTTGCAATTTTGAAAAAAAAAACCTATCAGTAAAGATTTTTAATTTAATTTAAACTGCTTTTTCAACCAGCTCTAATTAAGAGGTAACAAGGAAGGGAGAAAAAATTTGTCTTCAAATGATGGTAATTGAAAAAAGATTGAGAGAGATGCAAATGTAAAAGCCTTTTCAGAAACAAGACACGTAGTGGGGGGAAGAGAAATAGCGCAAAATTGATATGGGATTTCAGCGTCTAGTCCTGAACTAAGCAGTAGCTGCCATGGAATTGTAGTAAACTTTAGGCCTGGGTGAGTTCACTGATAAAGCAACTTCTCCTCGTTACTAATATGTCCTTTTCACATTGCCTGTCTTCTCTCCTTCCATACAGTTCTGGAAAAATGGTCAAAGGCAATAAATCTATATTTGACTAGCTGGGATAAGAGCACATTCCCCAGCCTGGGTACATTGCGATTCTTCGATACAATTCTTCCATTCTATTGTCATGTGACCAGCAACTGGCTGCAATGTGAGGAGCTGAAGGTGAGCATTGCTGGCTTTCTAAATCTTTAGCAGAAATTGTAATGTTAAATTCTATGTGTCTGTCACTCTCTGTGATGATGGCATTTAATGGTAGGTCCTTTTGGATGGAACTCCGATTGCAGGAGTAGGCTGGTAAAGTTTGCGGATGATACGAAGGTGGGAGGTGTGGTAAATTCGGAAGAGGATAGGGATATCCTGCAGGGAGACTTGAATGAGCTTGTGAATTGGAGTGTCAGAAATAGGATGAAATTTAATAGTGAAAAGTGTAAGGTGATGCATTTGGGGATGACCAATAACAATTTTAGTTACAAGATGGGGACGCATTGGTTAGAAGTAACGGAAGAGGAGAAGGACCTAGGGGTCCTTGTAGACCGCAGGATGACTATGAGTCGACAGTGTGACGTGGCGGTGAAAAAAGCCAATGCTGTCTTGGGATGCATTAGGCGAGGTATATCTAGTAGGGATAAGGAGGTCCTGCTTCCGTTGTACAAGGCGCTGGTGAGACCTCATTTGGAGTACTGTGTGCAGTTCTGGTCTCCCATGTTTAAAAAAGATGAACTCAAACTGGAACGGGTGCAGAGAAGGGCCACTAGGATGATCAGAGGAATGGAAAACCTGTCGTATGAAAGGAGACTAGAGGAGCTTGGGTTGTTTAGTCTGACAAAGCGAAGGCTGAGGGGGGATATGATTGCTATCTTTAAATATATTAGAGGGATTAATACAAGGGAGGGAGATGAATTATTCCAGCTTAGTACTAACGTGGATACGAGAACGAATGGATATAAACTGGCCGTGGGGAAGTTCAGGCTTGAAATTAGACGAAGGTTTCTGACCGTTAGAGGGGTGAAATATTGGAACGGCCTTCCGAGGGAAACGGTGGGGGCGAGGGACTTGTCTGGCTTTAAGATTAAGTTAGATAAGTTTATGGAGGGAATGGTTTAATGGTAAAACATAGTTGTCAAGGAAAACCAAGCAATGGTAGGTAAATAGCATAATGGCTAAAAGGGGTCAGGATGGAGACTCTTGCCTATATGCTCGGGGTCTTACTGATCGCCATATTTGGGGTCGGGAAGGAATTTTCCTCCAGGGCAGATTGGCTGAGCCTCTGGAGGTTTTTCGCCTTCCTCCGCAGCATGGGGCAGGGATCTCTAGCAGGAGGGTCTCTGCCGATTGAGGTCACTAATAACAGGATTGGGGACTTCAGCAGCAGAGTCCAGGGAAGGGGCGGGGACGGTTTTATGGCCTGCAGCGTGCAGGGGGTCAGACCAGATGATCATAATGGTCCCTTCTGACCTTAAAGTCTATGAGTCTATGAGTCTATGAGTCTATGAACAGAGTGTCATGTAAAACATCTAAACCCCATATATTTATAATGTCACCACATCATGGAAATTCTGTCTGCACACAGTGTACATAGCTTCTAGTTTTATGCACCTAATGTGCAGATGAACACGGGATAGTGGGCTAAATTAATTCCTGGTATAAATCCATTCACCCCAGAGGAATGACAGCAGTTTTGAGTTGGCTGAGAATGCATACTAATCTGGGGAATATTTTACCTGGTATAGCTGTGAAGTGCATTACAATATAATCCTGAAACCAACCCTATGAATCCCGGTTCTTTACCAGGAAATACTGAGATAGGGCCGTTCCTCCAGTGGAACAAGGGAAGTTGCACTCATTAGAAGTAGAAAAGGTGTGCCCATTGGATGATATTGAATGAATTCTTAGGAACATCAATTCTGTGTCTCATCTATGCAGCTCAAGCAGGCCGTCATCAAAGCCCTTGGTCCCATGATGAGCCTCCTGCTACACAAAGAGGAGCATCACGATCGGATATTTGAACTGATCTCATGGCTCCTTGAGCAATATAAGGAGGACATTGATGTTTTTCACGTCACCAAGGTGAGGTACCCCTCATTAAGGTAACTGTCTATGCGTGTGCATGTATGAACTGCGTGAGGAATTTGCTGCCAGTGGGGTTTCCTGGTTTAGACAGTGACTTGTTAGATAATAAATATCTACACAAGTTCTGGGTTTATGCACATGGTGACCCAGGCAACAAGATTTGTAAGTAAATGCCTCTTATGAAAAGCATCCTCTG
This sequence comes from Chrysemys picta bellii, assembly GCF_011386835.1. Taxonomy (NCBI): domain Eukaryota; kingdom Metazoa; phylum Chordata; order Testudines; family Emydidae; genus Chrysemys; species Chrysemys picta. Next base: position 290,124,149 of record NC_088792.1, on the reverse strand, counting down.
TTTCTTGGGGAGGATGATAAGGAGATAAAAAACAGAACACCTGCCCCACTCCCCAACAAGATACTCCCTCCTTGTGATTTCCCAGTACATCCTGTCAACTCTGTGTCTCTATTTTAGATCATAAACTCCTCACAGCAGGGGCTGCCATATATTGTCTCTGGTCAATACCAAACCAACTGTCAGTGGTTGAAAATTAATACTAAGGAGGCTTGAGGGTGATTGCTTTGGTTTATATAACTAGAGCGATATAAAAGCATTGCCTGTCTATTTCATCTACCGTTCTATGCAGTGCTGTTGTAGCCATGTTGGTCCCAAGATATTAGAGCGAGAAGGTGGGTGAGATAATCTAATTAAAGATATTGTCTCACTCCCCTTGTACCACATGAGCAAGAAGTAATGGGCCATATTCTGTCTTCAGTGGGGCTACACAGTTGTAAATGAAGTCATGAGACAGCTATAACTACTTGGTAGTGATATTTACTCACCATCTCTGATGGTTGAAGCTTTCCGGTACAGAGTATGTGGTCACTTTTGGGGTTGAAATACCCGTGATTTGGAGGGAACCAACGCATCATGGACTTGTTTGATAGCATCAGGGCACTACACAACTGCTTAAACATAGTAAAATATGTAGATGGCATCAGAGACATTCTGGGAGCTTCAAGCAGCAAAGGAGAAAAGTGTTTAGATGCAGGAAGGAATTCGATTTTCACCTTTTTTATCAGTCAGCTGGCAGAGGACATAAACTCATCACTGATAAAGTTGGCAGATGAGATAAAAATTGGGGAGTGGTAAAGAATGGAGAGGACAGCTCACTGATTCAGAGTGATCTAGATCACTTGGTAAACTGGGCGCAAACAAACAAACGTGCATTTAAATACGGCTGAATGTAAATGTCTCCATCTAGGCACAAAGAATTTAGGCCAGACATACATGCTGGGGGATGCTGTCCTGGGAAGCAATGACTCTGAAAAAGATTTTGGGGGTCATGATGAATAATCAGCTGAACACGAACTCATGCTGTGGCCAAAAAAGCTAAAGCTGGGATGCATGAAAAGGGGAATCTCAAGTCGGAGTACAGTGGTTATTTTACCTCTAAATCTGGCACTTGTGTGACTACTGTGGGAACACTGGGTCCCGTTCTAGTGCCCACAATTCAAAAAGGGGGTTGATAAATTGGAGAGGATATTGACAGAAGAGCCACAGTGATTAAAGGATTAGAAAACATGCCTTCCAATGGTAGAATCAAGGAACTAAATCTATTTAGTTTAACAAACAGACAGTAAAAGGGTGTGTGATGGGGTTTACCTACCCCGCATTGGTTCAGCAGGGGTTAATCATACTTTGTGGGCGGAGGAGGCCATGCCCCCCCATCTCTGCTGGGCATGCTTCAGCTGGAACCAGGATATGAAAGAGCCGCTCAGCTCAGTCAGGGATGACTGCCGAAGGGAGCAGAGGTGCATGGCAGACTCCTGCAGAGAGACTGCCAGTGCTCCAGGATTCAGAGGCCACCGGACTGTGGCTGCAACTGACCCCCAGCCACCCAGTGCCAGAGATGGAGGAGAGACCACAGAATCCCGGAGACTACCAGCTGTGGAAGAACGGGTGGGAAGTAGCCTAGGTGGATTAAGCACTGATCCAGTTGAGGTACCGGGCTTTGACTCGGCATGTTTGGGAAGGATCCCCGCTGAGTTGGAGGCAGATACCCCTGCGGCAAGACAGGGCCCTGGGCTGGGACCTGTGGAATGGGTAGGACCCAGTGGAGAAGGACTGGCCACTAGGCAACACTTCCCTGCCGCAAAAGGTGGTTCTATTGACTCTGGCCACTAGGCCACATTGCCCTGCTGCCAAGGGTGGGTCCATTGACTCTGGCCACTAGGCTGCACTGCCCTACCGCGAGAGGTGGCTCTATTGACTTTGGCCACTAGGCCGTACTGCCATACCCAGAAGGGCAGCCCTAGTGACTCGCGCTGTTGGGCCGTGGATCCTCACCGAAGGGCTGCTGCACTGATCCCACCATTAGGCTACGCTGCCCTAGGAGCCAGGACTGCTGCGGTGGCTAGGGAGACTAGGCCAGTTGGGCCGCCCCAGATCTACTTCAATTCCTCCACAACCTGGTACCACCCTGACGGGGTGGACCTGTCCTGTGACAGGGTGACTTAATGACAGTCTATAATATCATACACGAGGGACTCATATTTTATAATGGGCTCTTCAGTCTAGCAGAGAAAGGTGTAACTTGATCCAATGGCTAGAAACTGAAGCGAGACACATTCAGACTGGAAATACGGTGTACATTTTTAATGGTGAGATAATTAACCATTAGAACCATTTACCAAGGGCCGAGGCGGATTCTCCCTCACTGACAGTTTTTAAATTGAGATTGGGATGTTTTTCTCAAAGCTCTGCTCTGGGAATTATTCTGGGCAAGGTCTATGGCCTGTGTTGTACCGGAGGTCAGACTAGACAATGGCAATAATCCGTTCCAGCCTTGGAATCTAGGAATCCCCTGAAGCTGCTTCAGTCACTACATATTGCTCCTGTGTGTGCCACCATCTGACTTTCACCCTCTGTTGCAGAGTCTGAGCCAGCTCTTGGAGGTCTCTTGTGAATATAAGATCCCTCTACCTAAAGAGAAGTTTCAAGCCATCTGCAGTGCTCTGCACATCCAGGTGAGGGGTGGTTTTGCTTGGATCCCTTGAGCTTAGGCACAGCAGAGCTGAAGCATATTAACCATAAAAATCTATCAAATGATAGTGCAGAGCCTGGGCACCTCCTCATGCCTTACTGATTTCTGCAGGCTCGGGAGTAAGCAGGTAGCGGTCTCATTTTCTTAGCTAATCTCCAGCTCAGTTTGTAAAGCAATTTCACCGTTAGCCGATTATCGGGGGAGTCAGAGTTGTCTAGTAAAAACTGTGGCTGTGTCTTGATTCGATCAGCTCTGCTGCTCAAAACCCTTTAGCTTCTCTTATCGAATGTATTGGTCATTGTGTTTGATTCTTGCTGTGCATTCAGTACCATCTACCTGGGGTTCAGACCTCTAGTTGGACAAGTAGGAAGTGGAAGCTTAGAAATTCATTGAACATTTTCTTTTCAATTGCTTCTGATTAGTTTTTCTTTGACCTTTTCCCTTCTTCCCACAGATCTGTTCTCAAGCTAAGCCGCTCAGCGCGGAAAATCACGCAGAGCTGTTGGATTGTGTAGTTCTGCTAGGTAAGGGGAAGAGACTCTGAGTTACACAGTGGTTTCCTTGTAAGTTCCTTTGTCAGGTCTGGTAAGAATAAGAGTTCTGTTGTCAGTGAGGACGTGATTTGTTCCCTTGCAGCCCGTTCTTCTCCTGATGATCTGATCGTGTTTCTGCACTCGCAGCTGGAAATTGAGAACGAGGCTGTTCGTGTGGCCTCTTTGAATCTGCTCAGAGCTGTTGTTGGCGCCGACTGTAAGTAACACAGGAGCAACTGTGCCAGCTGCCCTCTTGGCCGACATGCTGAGGGTTGAGTTGGGGACATCCAGAGCAGGGCCGGCTTTAGGAAGTGCTGGGCCCGATTCGTGGGGCTTGTGCTCACCAGGTGGCACTCCGAGTCTTTGGCGGCGGGTCCTTCACTCGCTCCGGGTCTTCGGCAGCACTTCGGCGGCGGGTCCTTCACGTGCCGCCGAAGAGCTGGAGGGAGTGAAGGACCCACCGTCAAAGTGCCGCCAAAGACCCGGAGCGCCGCTGGGTGACTAAAAATTAAAAAGGCCACTGGGCTCGGGGCCCTGTTAGGCGTGGGGTGCGGGGCCCCCTTAGGCACGGGGCCCGATTCAGGAGAATCGGGGGAATCGGCCTAAAGCCGGCCCTGATCCAGAGCTAAAAGCATGAGCTACTATAGATTGAGCTAAAGAACCAAGGCTTTGTAGGCACGGCAGGGCTCTAACAGACTCATCGCCTCTGCAAATGGGGCACAGAGTCTCTATAACACACAGTCCCCAGTGGTTTGGATCTCTACTAAGGGACCAAATGCTGCCCTAAGTTACCTCCCTATGGCCACCCAGAAATCAACAGGTTCAACTAAGTGCTGAATGTAGCCCAAGATATTTCTCAACTTCAAATACAGAAGTTAACTTGGGGCTAATGTATGTTAACAATAATCAGATACAAATAAAATGGGACTCTTGACTTGATATTCGTCAGTATTCTACACTATAGACTAGATTCTGAGCTCTGTTCTACTGGTGTAAACACAGATTAACTTCAATGACCTCAGTCTATCTAACGCTTTTATAATATTTCCATCATGGTAGTGTGATGGCACTCGTTATAGAAGTGGAATTACTTTAGATTTACACTGGTGTAACTGAGACCAGAGTCTGGTCCTATGTTTTTCCCACTGATTCTGTAGATGAGAGAAGCTCGGTACTATTCTTAAATAGGGCCCTTTGAAATCCAGGATTAATTCCAATGTGGAAAGTGAGTGAGTGGAACAAAGAAGTACTGTACACCTCTCCTTATCTTTCAGTGCCCGAGACAAGAGTTAAAAAGTTTCTGATTGTGAAGGCAGTGAAATCCACTTTCAGTGATCAGAATGCTACGGTAAGATTGTGTGTGGAGCAGTGAAATATTTCAGTTTTTTTCAATGATATGGGATGAATGGATATCTGGGTGGAGCTTTCATTCAGATCCAGAGGAGAGACTTCAGACTAGAGAAGGCATGTCATTCTCCTGCCAGTGTTAAATGTATCCACGTTTATAATCTGAGGAGCTAAACTCAAAAGCATAAGGACTCTCATATCCTATCTCCTATTTCAGGCCGAAGGGATAACAAGAACTCTTGTGTGTAATCTCTACCCTTGCAGGTGAGGAAGGCAGTTCTTCATTTCATCAGGAGGCTGCTCAGTTCAGGAAGTGTGGAGAATTGTGCAGCATGGGATATGGTAGCATATGTTTTCCGCGAGTTCAGTGTGTCCAGCAGCAAACTGGTAAGGAGAGTTCTTAACACTTAGGACTCGGTCCTACCACACTTGCATGCTGATTGCTCCCCTGGCCTTCCGTGGGAGTTGTGACTCAAGGACAGCTGGACTGAATGATTAGAGCCAGAATCTGATCAGTTATATTGGTGTAAAGTCAAGGTAACTCCACTGACTTTAGTGGCGTTACTCTGGATTTACACTAGTGTACCAGAGATCAGAATCTCACACTGGGTCTTTACATCTAACAGAGTTATCTCGGTTACTCAAACCTCTGATGAGACATTGAACATGCTGAAAACACCATTTTTCAGTGAAATGTTCTTGTAGAAGGAAGCACATCTTTTTGTTTTCAATAGACTCTCCAGAGAACATAATGATGCCCAATTCTGTGGCTGTTGAAGCATACCTAAAGTATTAGCAAAACACCGAGGTTATGCAGGCTGCATCCCAGACTGTCAGGAGCCTGGAAAAGCTTGCTGCGTATTTCCCTCACTACATACTCTACTCTACATGTACTAGTGTAAAAATATCTTCAATCCGTATTTCTATCCATGGACACAGCCAGGGGCACCAGACACTTTGTGCTCCATGACTGGATCCATGATATGTATTAACATAAACAGTTCAACTTTACAGTAAGTTGTTGATAGACTCACACTCACTACACACAGAATGACCAAGCTGCTTGGGGCATCAGAACAAACAGAGTGGATCCCCCTGGTTCTGCATATTTATTTCCACTGGGCGGAGGCTGAATGTTTTTTCTCAAAGATAAAAAGATGAAACAGTTTTTTTCAAATTTAAAAACATTTAACACTGTTGGGGAAACTCTTTTGTGTTCAGTGAATCATTCCCTTCACTTTAGGGTTTTCCTAAGCCTGGGATCTGACCCACCAGTTAGGAGTTTCTATTATTCTCTTTCCTTCAGACGTTTGTGCACTTCCAGTGCCATATAAAACCAGGCATAGGTCAATGTTCAAGTTGGCTTCCTAAGAGAAGGACACTGATTCTATAGCCAGTGTCTTACTACTAGCTAATAAGTTCTATCTAGCTATCTCACAGCAGGGTACAACACTTCTCACCCAGGCTATTCAGGAAGAAAGCACTATCCAAACCCTGTGCATTGACATCCTGCAATGTCTGGACACCTCAGTCAGTGGAATGACCCAAGTAAGTGACCTGTTGCTACTGCTTCTTGAAATAGGGACGTTCTTCCTTACGTTCCTTGTACCTCTCCACAAGGAAGCTTTTTGCACAGTCAGCATAATGGAGGAACAGCATATCAAATTCATGTCAGGGATGGTGTGACCCCTTCATCATGGAGTAAGTGGTTCACATTAGAGAAAAGATATAAAGCAACTTAACTGGAAGGAATCATGGTGCAGAGATCTTCCCTTAATTCTTTCCACTGTCTGAGTGCAACTTCCCCTTAGATCCCCCATGAATACTTCTGATTTGGTGATCCTGGATTTGAACAGATATTGGGGCTGAGACTGTGCCTTGTATAGGTCTGTAAAGTTCTGGGTGAGTTTCTGGTGCTATCTAAATAGCTCCATAATGCTCTAGTGCAGGGAAAGAGGATTCACCAAACAAGGCAGTGTATTTAAAAGACAGAGTGCGGGGGCACCAGACAGGTAGAGTGAGATGATGGGGATGAGGTGATAGGTTAGGGAAGGGTCAGTGAGGAATAAAAGGAGAAGGGAGGGATTGAGACAGCAGGATACTGGAGGTGGGGGAATGGAACTAGCTGTGTACTGAACAGTCTCGCTCTTCTCTGCAGGTGTTATGGCCAAGGCTTCTGGAGTATGTGGTGCCCGCTCAGTACACGGGTACTTTGAAGCCTCTCTGCAGATGCCTTAGGGAACTGGCTGAGAAAAAGCAGCAGGAAGGAGAAGAAGCTGCTTGCCTCGACTACAGTGGACCAGGTTTATAACAGAAACTCTTCCATGTATTCTCTCCAGGCCCTATGCAATGAACAGGTTCAGTCTGCTCCAGTTCTCTCGTCTGCAATCAGGAGGCTAAAATGAATGAGGGATGGTCTTGTGATTACAACATGGCCATGGGAGGGAGCTAGGAAATGTGGGTTCTGTTCCCAGCTTGCCACCAAAATTCTGATGTGACCTTGGGGGAATCACTTGATCTTTCTCTCTCAGCTTCCCCACTTGTGAAATGAAGGAGTAATTAATGCCAACCTCATAGAGGTGCTGTGAGGCGGAATTCATTCCTGTTTGTAAAGCATTTTGAGATGCTCAGACTGAAAGCACTATGGAAATGCAAATTATTATCAGCTGTATTCAACATTGGTGGGCACGTTGGAAATGGACAGGTGAATAACATCGGCAGGACTCTCTGCAAAGCCTGGCATAATTAAAACTATTCTGTTTCTTTCCCTAGTGAAACTCCCTACACCCCAGGGGCTGCTGGCGCGACTCCTGGTGAGTAGACCATGAGAAAAGGTTTTCTGCGAAATGTGAAGTGGGACAGTTAATTATAAAAATCGGTATTATAGCTAGATGCTTATAGACAGGCTGAGCGATGTGTATGATTGGGTCTCTCTCTCTCTCCACCCTCTCCTGAGACACACTGTTCTGCACCCTCGTACTAGCTAGAATGCTTGCTTCTTCAGGAAGACACTGCAGTAGAAGCAACAACTCTATTGTACGGTCTCCACAATGAGAGAGTCTGAACTATTCCCTCCTTCAGGAACAAACTGGTATTGTGCTGACAAAACTTAGCCTGTTCTTTCTCTCTCATTGACAGGTAGTAGCCTCATCCCCTTATGAAAGAGAAGGACATGGGTGTGCTGCCTTGCAATTACTGAAGGCCCTGCACCACAATATCCACGCAGCAGTGGGTGAGATGTGGGTACTGAAGATCCCACCTCTGCTGCGGTACATTGAAGGTAAAGTGCTAGTTAGGAGGAGTGCGGTCCATGGAGAATAGAAGGGAAGCCACAAAATGCAGCTTCCTATTGACATGTGTCGTGCCATTCCTGCTGCAGTACATGGGAACAGTGGGGAATTGAAATTGGGCTTCTAGGCCCTCACTTTTCCTTCCCCTGGATAACTGGGAACCACTGGGGTAAAGCCAGAGTTGAGCCACTGAGGCCAATTCAATCAGGGCAGAATCAGGCCAGGAAGGTTTCAGCTGAATGGAAATTTTACAGCAGTTCCCCCCACACCTTTGCTAGGTTATTAGTTGGGAAGGTGAATACACATGAAGCTGGAGGTTAGTGAAATATTTTGGGGTTACATATATAGTCTGATTTTGGAAACGGAATTTTTCTGAAAATTAAACCCCATGTTTACTTTCAAGGGTGATTCAATTAAAAAACCCAGAGTTTTCTTTCTGTAAGGAAACCCAAGCCATAAAAGCTAGGTTGGCCAAGTGGGTGCCCTATGTAGAATCTAGGTATTATGGGCCTAAAAATGTCTTTCACCAATTTTACAGTGGTATGAATCTATTGACCTCCGTGGAAAAAACCCTTCAATCAGTGTAGGCCAAGGGTAGGCAACCTATGGCACGCGTGCCAAAGGCGGCACGCGAGCTGATTTTCAGTGGTACTCACACTGCCTGGGTCCTGGCCACTGGTCCGGGGGGCTCTGCATTTTAATTTAATTTTAAATGAAGCTTCTTAAACATTTTAAAAACCTTATTTACTTCACATACAACAATAGTTATATATTATAGACTTATAGAAAGAGACCTTCTGAAAATGTTAAAATGTATGACTGGCACACGAAACCTTAAATCAGAGTGAATAAATGAAGACTCAGCACACCCCTTCTGAAAGGTTGCCGACCCCTGGTGTCGGCTGTGTCTACACTATGGGGTTATGCCAGCAGAGCTCCAATGGCGTAGCTGTGCCAGTACAGTCTCTGTGGAGTACGACAGACCCTATGTGGAGCACAAACCCGATATCTTTCTCATGAACATCGGACCCCAAAATGTTCAAGTGGGTTTGATATTCAAAAAAAGATTTAAGAAATGAGCTGTATCTTCCCTAGTTGTTGTTGCTGTGCAGAATCCCCAGTACTACATTGTGCCGACATTAAAGAAGTGTAGGTTAGAGCCGGACATTCAGAAACAGGGCCAGATTCTCAGCTGATGTAAATCAGTATAATTCCATGGACTTCAGTGAAGCTACACCGATTGACATCAAGTTAGGATCAAGTCCAGAATCTCTTATTATGCAGGAAAAGTTTGTATTCACATTAAACCCAGTCTTCTGATGTGCTGAACCGTTTTGTGACATGCTAAGCACCCTCAGCTCCCATGAAAGTCAACAGGAATTGGGAGTGCTCAGCATCTCACTCCTGGTGGGTTGACTGACCCTGAATAAAAATGCCAACAGGGTACATAACATGATACTTTCTGTTGGTCCAACAAAGAACATCGGTGTATGTCCCATTTAGCCTTGAAAGCCCCGGTATGTTACAGCTTGGCAGACCAGGAGTTTTAGTAGGACTGATTGCAAAGGAGATACCTGGGACGACTCTTCTTGCTAACCTAGGTGACATTATTGTTTTGCCTCCTGCTTTATAGGAAACACAGAGAATTCCCTGAACCATGAAGAGTGGGAGCACATGCTGCTTCAGGTACAAGATGGCTTTCAGCTGTATTGTCACAGCCCTCCCTCCCCCCTCCAAATGTATCAGCTGGGGAAAGAATAAGGATAAATTATTCATTATAAGCAGAGCTGGTCAAACCATTTCATTTGCAACTTTTGTTCAGTGAAAAATGGCCTTTTTTATTTTCATGGGACATTTTCAAAATTCTCAGGGGTTTTTTTTGGTATGTTTTTTACACAAAACAAAGCAACCCCAACCCAAATAGAAAATGTTTAGTTTTTTGAAACTGAAGTTGATTTTGGGTTTTTTTTTTCCAGTTGCTTTTCTGTTTGTCTCCTCCCCCCTCCAGCTTTTTCAGTCACGAAGTGGAAGAGGGGGAAACCGGCAAGGGGACCAGGGATAAAGGGAAGGAAAGAGGGAAAACAAAGAATTGAATAATGGTCATTTTTGATTTTGAAAAGCAAAATATTTTTTGTTTTTTCACTTTTCATTTGTGTGTTGAAAAATCAAGAAAACAAAAAAATCCCACTTGTTTTGTGAAATGGACTTACTATTGTTCAACCAGCTCAAATTATAAATAATTCTGTATTACCACTGGGAACAGCACAAAACTTAACCAGAAAACCAGCATGCTAATGGTGCTAATGCATCACTGGGGGACATTTAAAGGATTCTTTTTTTCTATTTGCCACTCAAAAGAAAATTTGCTCTGAGAAACCCAAAAAGGAAAAGCGACAAGACAAGGTTTGGTGACCGTATCTCATGGAGAAGCCTTTCTGGTCAGAAAGAGCTCTTTACAGCCTCGTGTAAATCCAGACAAGGAACATTTTTATGGCGAGCGCTGAAAATGAAAGGACAGGATCTAGTGACAAATAAGCCCCAGAAGGTTTGGAGTTCCATTTGGGGTTGGATTACACTCTAGAATTTCCCATTCCAGATCCAGCCTCATTTGAAATTCTTTGGGCTAAAAAATCAAAGAAGATTAGGTTCTCTTGTGAGGTTTCTGATATTTTCTTGCTGCTGTTCAAAATTCGGGCCTGAAACAGCAAAGTGCTGAGAGTTACTAACCTCTCGCTGACTTCAATGGGAGTTGAGGGTGTGATCCCAGGTCCTTTGGGTACCCAGTGGCAGAGGCCACAGGAGTGCATAGGATTACCAGGATTCCCTGGATCTGATCTCCATATAATCAAAGGGTGTCATGTAAAGCCTTTACTGGATACCTGTGCCACACAGATCATCATAATCATTGCACAGTGACTGGATGGATAATATATAAGGCATTATGGTTGTATACTGAAATGTATGCTTTTAAGGTCTGTGAGTAGGGGCTGGTCACCAGAAAGTGATCAATAAGTTTCTTTCAGGCAGGAGATGCTTATCTGCCTGAATGGCTGTATGTAGATGAGTAATTCTTCACAGTGGATGCTAATCAATAGAGCAACATTCTAATCAAGTGATTGCAAAGTCTCCAGAGGAGATTAGATACAAGAAAAACAAACAAACAATAGGGGGTACCCTGTTTACAAGTGAAGACAATGGATGCTTGGAACTATATCTGGAGGTCCAGAGGTATCCTGTACCAGGTATCCTTCACTAATTGGACGAACTGCCAGCTGGCTTGTCTCATGAATGGAGGATCACATTTGGTTTGGGTGTTTCATGCTGGGAGAGAGATTTGGGGGAGCTGTCCTTTGTGAGACAGGGGAATGTTTGGTTTTCTAAGTTTAAGCTCTAAATTTATTAGACCCATTCTCCATCCACTATAAAATCACTCCTCAATGGTCAGATTTCTTGGCTCCATCTAATTCTCCAATTCACTGTCCATCTGGGTTTGGGGACTGAGAGGAATCATCAGGCAAAGGTTAAAGAACAACAGGCAGAGGAAGTCTGGGTTGTTGATGTTTATAGTTGTCAATAGGGAAATAATCTTCCCATGACACCTGAATATTGGAAAGTTTACAACAGAGAACAAGGAAGAAAAAAAAACACCAAACAAACAAACAAACAAACAAACCCCACAACAACCCCCAAATTCTTGCAATTAACCATCTGCTTTAACTCTTGTTTTACACTCAGTTCCTAAGAACATCTCTGGAGATGATTGGCGACAGTGCCTGGAGCAGCCAGATAAGCCTTGAGTTGAGCCAGCAGATGGCCGGCTATGCCAGCCTCTCCAAAGAGAAGGTTTGTTATCTGTTAAGGGTTAGTTTCCGCCCGCCCGCCCTTCCAATATTTGCTTGGACAGGCTGCTTGTCTGTACTGCATTGTTGGTTCTCTGGCTGCGCTAGATGATGGGATGTTTCTGCAGTCTGGATGCTTGGACTTGGCTATCGTGTTCCTTCCTGAGTGTTGCTGAGCTGGGTCTGTACTGACAGGCACGTTGTGTTACTGATATCTCAGGGCTGGTCTCTTTCTTTCAGAGTTTCCTGTATAAGGCGCTAGGAACGTCCTTAGCAGTTTGTCAGGACCTGGTCCATGTTAAATCACAGATTAATACATTTCTGACGACAACAGATTATACGGAAGCCCCTGAGAGAGAGGTGAGGACTCTGTCCCTCTCCCCACTTTACCAAGTAATCTCTGAATGCTCCCTGTGGGGCTCAGCTCTGAGTTGGCCTGAGACAGATGCCATTTTGCTTCATATCCTCTTCAGGCTATTTCACTCAGCCCCCCCCCGCTCCCCATGTGTCTCAGGCCTGATTGGCACTTTACACCACTTCAGGTGAAAGGAATGGAGTCGTGGGGTCTATCAGGCACCTGGTTCGATCCTAACCAGTATTTTTCTTGGGTGACAGGGAGTCATTTCCATCCTCGCATTGTCTGCTGAGAGCCACTTGGACCTCACCTTGAACGCACTTCAGGAGTTTGGGGCTGCAATGAGCAAGGTTAAGCTTTCTGGGTTCATCGGCCGCCTGAAGGTAAAGGAGCCAGGGGCTTCTCTCAAACTTCCTCTCCCTCTAAAGCGGGGGCAGCAACCCTGCGGTAGTGTCTGCTCTGGTCAGCTAGCATTGTCCCCCAATGTATGCGTTCTATGTGATGCCTGCAGTTAAGCAGAGAGGAGCACAATCTGGAGCTGGGGTTCTCTCAAATGATTTTTATCGTCTGATGTCTTTTCCATGCAAGCGACTGACGTAGTTCCCACACATTGTGCATGGGAGGGGCGCTCAAGCCATGAGACATCAGATGATAAAAATCATTTGAGAGAACCCCAGCTCCAGATTGTGCTCCTCTCTGCTTAACTGCAGGCAGTCTGTTGTAAAATGATGGTAGATACACTGGAGGGTAGGGATAGGATACAGAGGGACCTAGACAAATTAGAGGATTGGGCCAAAAGAAACCTGATGAGGTTCAACAAGGACAAGTGCAGAGTCCTGCACTTAGGACGGAAGAATCCCATGCACTGTTACAGACTAAGGACCGAATGGCTAGGAAGCAGTTCTGCAGAAAAGGACCTGGGGATTACAGTGGATGAGAAGCTGGATATGAGTCAACAATGTGCCCTTGTTGCCAAGAAGGCTAATGGCATTCTGGGCTGTATAAGTAGGGGCATTTCCAGCAGATCAAGGGATGTGATCGTTCCCCTCTATTGGACATTGGTGAGGCCTCATCTAGAGTACTGTGTCCAGTTTTGGGGCCCACATTACAAGAAGGATGTGAAAAATTGGAAAGAGTCCAGCAGAGGGCAACAAAAATGATTAGGGGTCTGGAGCACATGACTTATGAGGAGAGGCTGAGAGAACTGGGATTGTTTAGTCTCCAGAAGAGAAGAATGAGGGGGGATTTGATAGCTGCTTTCAACTACCTGAAGGGGGGTTCCAAAGAGGACGGATCTAGACTGTTCTCAGTGGTACCTGATGACAGAACAAGGAGTAATGGTCTCAAGTTGCAGTGGGGGAGGTTTAGGTTGGATATTAGGAAAAACTTTTTCACTAGGAGGGTGGTGAAGCACTGGAATGGGTTCCCTAGGGAGGTGGTGGAATCTCCTTCCTTGGAGGTTTTTAAGGTCAGGCTTGACAAAGCCCTGGCTGGGATGATTTAGTTGGGAATTGGTCCTGCTTTGAGCAGGGGGTTGGACTAGATGACCTCCTGAGGTCCCTTCCAACCCTGATATTCTATGATTCTAAAACTAGGCAAATATCTAGATGAGTTGATATACCCCCGGAAGACCTCTGCAGACCCTCAGGGGTACACAAGTACCCCTGGTTGAAAACCGCTGATCTAAAGGATAGAGCAGGAGACTAGGCCTCTGGGCTTCCATTGCCGGCTCTGCATTTACTCACTGTGCAGCCTTAGGCAAGACATTTAGCGCCTGATCTTGTACCCACCAGTGTCAACGACTAAGCTCCCGTGTACTTCACTGCTGTAG